>NW_006921667.1:2034032-2055423 GCF_000298275.1 Orycteropus afer afer | reverse complement strand
AAGTAGATTGCCCAATCTTCCTTCCGAGGAGTGGCTGGTGGATTTGAAAAACCAGCCGACTGGTTAGCAGTCAAATACCTTAGGCACTACGCCACTAGGGAACCTATATAAATGGAAGAATATGCAGTGTTCATGGATAGGAAGAGTTAACATCATGAAAATGTTCATACTACCCAAAAAGATGTACAGATACAATGCAATTCCAACCCAGATTCCATTATTTTTCTTTAAAGAGATGGAAAAACTAATCACTAACTTTATATAGAAAGGAAAAGGACCCCAGATTAGTAAAGCATGACTAAAGAAGGAAAACAAAGTAGGAGGCTTCACTCACCCCAATCTCTGAACTTACTATACATCTGTGGTAGTTAAAACAATCTGGTACTGGTACAATGATAGACACATAGACAAATGGAACAGAATTGAGAATCCAGAAGTAAATCCATCCACCTATGGATAGCTGATCTGGGCAAAGTGCCAAAACTTATTAAATGCAGGAGAGATAGTCTCTTATATAAATAGTGCTGGCAAAACTGGATATTAATTTGCAGAAAAATGGAACAGGACCCAGATCTCACACCATATAAAAAAATTGAACTAAATCTGGATAAAACACCTGAATGCAAACCTAAAGCCATATAGATGATCAAAGACAAAATAAAGACAAACTTAGGGGCCCTAGTTCAGAGCATAAATATGCTTTCTAATATAACTAAAGACACACAAAATCAGAAGACATAATAGATGACCGGAACTTCCTGAAAACTAAACACTTATGCACATCAAAATATTTCAACCAAAGAGTGAAAATGAGAACCCACAGATTGGTAGAAATAATTTTGGCAATGACATATTAGACAAGTGCTAATCTCTAAAATTTATAGAAAACATCAACAATGTAACAAGAAAAAGACAAATAATCCAACCAAAAAGTATGCAGAGGACAAGAATGGGCACTTCACTAAAGAACACATTCTGGTAGCTAACAAACACTTAAAGACATGCTTGTGATTATTAGCCATTTAACAGATGCAAATCAAAATGACACCCCAGCACTAATAACAAAATTCAAAAACCAAACAAACAAATAAACAACAACAACAACAAACAGCAAGAACAAATTCTGGTGAGAGTGTGGAGATACTGGAACCTTCATACACTGCTGGTGGGACTTTACAAAGGTGCAACCACTGCAGAAAATTTTATGATGTTTCCTTACAAAGCTGGAAATATAAAGACCATATCATCCAGCAATCTAGGTATAGAGCCTAAAGAAATAAGAGCCATGACACAAACAGGTATTTGTTCACCTATGTTCATTGCAGCATTACTCACAATAGCATAACGATGAAAACAACCTAAATGCTCATCAGTGGAGGAGTAGATCAACAAACTGTGGTACATACACACAATGGAATAATAAAAAACAAACCATTGCCGTGGAGTCGAATCTGACCCATAGTGACCCCTCCTTGGGTTTCCAAGGCAGTATCACTACAGAAGTAGATTGCCCAACCTTCCTCCCGGGGAGTGGCTGGTGGGTACATGACTTCAAATAACAGTGATAAATCTGAGAAATATTTTGTGGTAGTTAAGGTTGTTGTCAACTTGGCTGAGCCTGTTTGAGTGGCTGGGCCGCTGGATGTAGTTATTCCCCACAGTGAGATTGGCAATCAATTCCATGGTGGAATCTACTGGAGCAGCTGAGAAGCTGCTTTAGGGATATGGTCTGTTTCTAGTACATGAGAAGCAGCTTTGAGGAAGGTCTCCAGCTTTTTGACACACTTGAACCTCCAGGTAGCCGAGTCTTCATTCAGCACCTTACCACACTCTGCCAGTCATGGGACTTTTAACAGACTTGAATCAATGGCCTGCCTTGTGGTTTGGTACTATCAGGACTGTGCCTTGTCACTCATTGACCTTGGGCTTTTTAGCCTTAGCAGCCAGTAGCTGCCTGAGTGAAGAGATGGCTCTAGCTTCAGTGGGCTGGTGTGGTGTAGGAAAGGCTTTTCTAGCCATAAGTCTAGCAAATTCCACTCTGTGGTGGAATTTTCTGTGAGCAACTGAGTAGCTCCTGATTGTTAAAGTTATCCACCTGAGGTATTTCTGGTGGGAGCAGCACAAAGTAATTTTCTGGGAAGTTCACTTTCTCTCAGGTATAGAATTCTGATGTTGGGATTGGTTAGTTTGGCCATTCCGTCAGGCTCAAAAGGAGCCCTCCTAGAGCCAAAATAAATCTCTCACTGCTGGCTGAGAGACACGAGAGACATGCATTGCTGATAGAGAGATGTGAGAGTCATGCATTACTGAGAGAGAGACACGCACTGCTGAGAGAGCGATGTCCTACTGAGACTGCTGGCTGCTGAGTGAGACGGCCAGCTGCAAGAGACTAAGTGTGTTCCTGAAGTTGAATTGTAGCCTGTTGCTTCACTAATAAACTTCATAATCTGTGAGTCCTTTGTGGCCACTGCAGCAAATTATCAAAACCAGTAAAGAGGCGGTAGGTGCTATGGGAGGAACAGTTGGTGCCAGGGCTGGTGAAAGGGCTAGAGAGAGGCAGCATGTCTGTCCTCATGGAATAGGACTTGGGCTACTGATGGTGATTGTGTCTTCTTCTTATGGGTTTAGAGGAGGTCAGAAGATGCAGCCTCCCTGCCCCTTTAGCAGCCAGGAGCAAGAGGCAGAGCTGAAGCCCAAGGTCAAAGGGCTTTCAACCATCCTTAGAGCCTGGCACTTTGAATTCAGATTTCTGGGCTCCAAAACTGTAAGAGAATAAACTCCTGTTTGTTAAAGCATCCTATTTGTGGTATCTTCTGTTAGAGCAGCACTAGATAACCAAAACACATCTCATAAAATGGATGAACTTAGAGGCCAATATGTTGAATGAAATTAGGCAATCACAAAAGGACAAATATTGTATGAGCCAACTCTTGTAAAAAGTCAAGAAAAGAGTTTCACAAAAAAAGAAATATTTGATGGTGAGTGGGGAAGGTGGGGTAAATCACAATCTAGAGGGTAAAAACATAATTACTTGGATGTAGAAAAAAAAAATAAGTAGAGGTTGAGATAGAAGACAAATATTATAGCTCTCCTGATAGATTCAGGGAGCTCTGGTGGCATAGTGCCTAAGGCAATTGATTACTAACCAGAAAGCTGGTGGTTCAAACCCACTAGCCACTCCTCAGAAGGAAGATGGGGCAATCAACTTCCATAGAGATACTGCCTCAGAAACCCAAGGAGGGGTAACTATGAGTCAGAACCAACTCAAAGACAGTAAGGTTGGTTTGGTTTTTGAGATAAAAGAACTCAAAGGCACTTAAAATCAATTTGCATCATTCTGTTAATTACTTTTGGCCAGATACACCCCTCATTTTCAATCAGTTGTTGTATGTATTATTAACCAGTTTGAAGGATATCAATTTTTTTTTTTTTTTTGCTATTGTAAAACTGATGGGCACATTGTATCTGGTAAATACTAACTTACTGGGCTGTTATTTTTAGGCTTTAAATGGATATAAGATGAAAATTAATAGGTTTATTCCATAGGCAACTATTTCTTTTGCACAGAACAGTAGATGTTCAAAACCTTTCTCACTGTGTCATTTAGAGCCAGCATGAGCAAACTAGAAAGCAGTAAAAAAGAGAACAAAATCTTTAAATACAATTTTGGAGGGAAATCTACTATTTTAAAACAAAGTATTTTGCTTTCATGTTTCTATCAACATTTGATGCTCCAAACAAGGTTTCATAACATTCAAAAGAGAGAATGACAATGATCACTTCCATTAGTTTAGGGACCAAGAATAGAGGGAACAGAAGAAAGGAGCTGATAGGTTTACTCAGATAGCATCTCCTTCCTTCCCCTCTCTTTGTCATAAAATATTAAAAATCTGGCCTTTCCTTTGGTTGTGAAATTGATTCAGCAATAATTTATCCAATGTTTACTGCACACAATGCATATCCAAGACTCTGTGAGTAAAAGGTAGCCTTGATCCAAAAAAAAAAAAAAAAAAAAAAGAAGATCTAGAAGTTAGTGCCTAAAGCATTTAGCTGCTAACTGGAAGGTTGGAGGTTCATAGTGAGCAGAAGTCAAATTATCTCAAATTGACAAGTTAAAGAGAGGTAAGGAAAGAGAGCAAATGTAGACAATATTATATAGACACTAGACTACTAAAGAGGAGCCCTGGTGGTACAGTGGTTAAGGCATTTGGTTGCTAACTCTAAGGTCAGCGGTTTGAACCCATCAGCCACTCCCTAGGGAAAGGGATGAGGCAGACTTCTTCTGTAAGGATTTGCAGCCTTAGAAACTGTATGGGGCAGTTCTACTCTGTTTTATTGGTTGCTATGGATCAGAATACACTGGATGGTAGTGGATTAGGCAATTGAGGGAAGAATAGAGAAATGCAAGGTGTATGTTTGTTAGGATCATCATTCAGATGATCCCAACTCGTCATGACCCTGTGTGATAAAGTGGAAATGCCTCATGGGGTTTTCTTGGGTGTAGTCTTTTCAGAGGCAGATTGCCAGTTCTTTCTGCAAAGCAGCCAGTAGGTGGGTTTGAACTGCCAACCTTTAGTTTGGCAGCTGAGTGCTTGAACATTTGTGCCACTGAGGCTTCTAATACAAGGTATTGCCAGATGCAACAGAATGGTTAGTTTTTCAATGGAGAAACTGAAAAATACTGAGAGGCTGAGAGGAAAGAGCCAGTGGAAAGAGTAGGACATATATTTAGTTAAGGCCAATCCCTAAAAATAATTTAAAAAAAGAAAAACAATAATGCAAATGCATTATTTTACAGTTTGAGAGGTCAGATGTCTAAAATAGGTTTCATTGGTCTAAAATCAAGGATTGGCAGGATTGCATTCTCTCTGAAACTGTAAAGGAGAATCTTTTTCTCTGCTTTTTCCCATTTCTAGAGGACACTTTTATCCCTTGGCTTGTGGCCTCCAGTCAGTGGACACATCACTCTGACTGCAACTTCCATGATCACATCTCCTTCTCTGACACTGACCCTCCTATCTTCCTCTTATAAGGGCCCTTATTATTACATTGGACCTACTTGGATAATTCAGAATCATCTCTCCATCTCAAGCTCCTTGATTTAACAACATTTACAAAATTCCTTTTGCTTTGTAAGGTAACTGTTAGGCCAAAGCAAACCCAAGCCACCAACATTTCAGTTAGCCGCTTCCTCTGGGTGTCAGATCCTGATGAGACAGCCTGATAAGACAACTGAAGTGACAGAACCTGCCCAGACTGTAAAGTCTCATGCAGTGGCAAACTTCCTCTTGTGAAGCCTCCTTATGCTAATTAAGTACAGACCCATGCTAACAGCTAATTGGACCCTGTCATTTCCTTAGAGGACCCTGTCATTTCCCTGGTGTCCCCAAATAGGTCCTCTCTGTGTCTATAAAAGTCCATGCCCCCTTCCTGGGGGTGCGACTTCTCGGGCCCCTCTCAGGGACCCGTGAACCTTGCCTGGGCCCCTCTCCGGGACCCGTAAACCTCAGCCAGAAACTTAGAATAAAAACTTCTCTTTAACCTCACTTTTGTGCATCCTCTTCTCCTTACTGTGGCCTTACATTTGGTGCCGAAACCCGGGAAGAGGAGTGGAACTCGAGGGAATTCTTACTCCCCTTCTCTCTCTTCCCTCCGGACCAGGGAATTCCGGCCCCCTGCATCTGCCACCGGTAAGTCACATCTTACCCTTTACTCAATGCCCACTAAAGGGCATACATTTTGTATTCTGTTGTCCTCCATCCTGTGGGCCATTTTAATTTTTGGCTCTGAGTGATGAACCAGTACCTACTACCAGACAGTTTAAATTAGGTTTTTTTGTAATCTGTTTGCATCTGACTGAAAGGTTGTGTGAATATTTGAATATTTCTGTGATGCTCCAAGATCTAAGTCGTGGAGCCTGAGTGAGCCCTAACTTGATTTCCGTGTGAAGTCAGATTGGCACAATGGTGTGGCTCTGCCCTCCACTCCGGGGTTTATACAGAGAGGCCTTAGCCAAAGACTCACTCAAATCCCCAAGAGGGGAGCAGATAACCAGACATCTGACGGGTCCTTGGGACATGTCTCTAGTGTGATTATTTTCCTCTTTTCATGTCTCCAGTGTAATTATTTTCCTCTTTTAATATCTCCTGTGGATTGCTTTTGGAGAATTGACTTGCCCAAAGGTCTGAGGTCTGCACCAGAGTTTTCTGCATCACTGGCACAGGGAAAAATCATGGTACCACGTCAGAAACTCCTCACAGTCTAGGAGTTTGGTTGCTCGGGGATGCCTGACATCCTATCTCCCCTGAGGGTCATTCCTCGTTTGACTGTCTAACATCAGGTGGAGACATCCACCTACATAAAACAGTCCCACTGGCATAGGATTCCGGGAACCCTATCCAAAGAACTCAGAACCAATGAGTAATCAAAACTCCAAAATCAATTCAACAACCCTTCTGGGGTATTTATTAACAAACCTTAAGACCTTATTACTAGACCAGGACCTCTGTCCCAGATGCCTCATTTTTTACTCCACCACAGCATGGTGCCAGTACCAACTAGAAAATAGCTCTCACTTGCCAGAGCACAACACTGTTGACTTTAATATCCTTACTGAGTTAGACAATTTTTACCAACACACAGGCAAATAGCTGGAAGTCCCCTATGTCCAAACCTTCTTTTGTTTGTGCTCCCAGCCCTTATTGTGCTCAAAATGTAATGCCACTTAAATCCTCCTTGCTCGTGAAAAACCCAAACCTCACAAACCCAAACCTCTGTCCCCCTCTGAAACCCCCTCTCCCCCAGGTAACACCTTCCTCCCTTCCCCTTACCTCTACAACTCCCTGTCCTCCTGTCTCACCTACCTCCCCAAACATCCTCCTTTGCCTCTCCCACCCTTTCCTCTCCAAACACCCAGTCCAAACACACCAGAGATCCCACAAAAGTAAAATGCTCCAATACCTCCTGACAAGTCTACAAACTGCCTCTCATAAAACAATTAATTTTGACAAGCTCCAAAACATTACCCAACTTCCAGATGAGAACCCAACCACCTTCCTGAATCAATTAACCAAAGCCCCTACCCAATTTACCCGTCCAGACCCTTCCTTTCCTGCTGGAGCCACAGTCCTAGCCATTCATTTCATAACCCAATCAGCTCCTAACATTAGAAAGAAACAAAAAAAAAAAAAAAAAAGCTAAAGAGGAACCCCAAACTCCCATCAGAGACTGAGTAAATATGGCCTTTAAAGTCTTTAATACCCGGGAAAAGAAAGCAGAAGCAGATGGAGAAGCCAGGACCCTCCAGAAGGCCGCCTTACAGGCCAATGCTTTACTAGTGGCCCTGAGACCAGCACATAGTGACAGAAGACCTCCTTCCTTGGCGGCTCCCCGATCCTGCTTCAAGTGCGGTAAGGAAGGGCACTGGGCAAAATCCTGCCCTCAGCCCCGACCAGCCCCTGGCCCATGTCCAGCGTGTGGTTTGAAAAGACATTGGAAGAGTGACTGTCACTCTGTGTCAAAGCACAGAGGGCCATCCTCCCCATTCACTAACCCGCTGTCGACAATCTTGGGCCTGGCCACTGACGACTGAAAGAGCCCGGACTCAACAACGCTGATCACTCTCGCTGAGCCCAGGGCCACTATCAAGGTAGCAAGTAAGTCAATCTCCTTTTTGATTAATATGGGGACTACCTATTCTGTACTCCCCTCCTTCTCGGGACCATGTATCCCTTCCTCAGTCTCTGTTATGGGAATTAACAGGCAACCCTCAAACCCCACCATGACAGGTCCCATCACCTGTTTAGTAGATAACAAAATTCTTTCACACACATTTCTTATTATACCAACCTGCCCTACCCCCCTTTTAGGGCGAGATTTCCTCACAAAAATTAAAACCACTCTCACATGGGCTCAAGATCACTTTGCCTCACTTCTACTATCACTAACCACTACCTCCTCACAGACACCAACTTTCCTCATGTCCCCTGACTTGTTAATCCATGCGTATAAAATACCGCTTCCCCATCCATTACCTCTCATCACCCTCCTATTACAGTACATTTAAAAAACCCTACACAGTTTCCATTTAAACCCCAATTTCCTATCTCCCGCACACGTCAACACAGCCTAAAACCTCTTATACAACATTTTTATCTGAAAAACTCTTAATCTCCACTCAATCCCCTTTTAACACCCCTGTCCTATCAGTGCAAGCAGAACAAATATTACAAACTCTATCCACAGACCCTCAAGAAACAGCCTTCCTTCCTATCATAATTAATCTTTCTCTAACCTCCACCACCCTGTTGGTTGAAGCACAGTATCACGTCAACACAGAACGAGAAAATCAGTTACAGCTCCTAGTAAAAACCACAGCAGACTCTCTAACCGCCCTACAACACCAACTAACCTCTCTAGCTCAAATTACTTTACAGAACCGACAAACCCTTGACCTGCTAACAGCCAAAAAAAAAAAACAACATACCTTTTCCTCAGAGAAAAGTATTACTACTATATCAACAAATTTAGCCTCATAGAAAAAATATTAACACCTGAGTGAAGAAGACCTACGCAGAAAAAAAAAAAAAAAAAAATAGCAACTCCCCATTCATGTAGTTTCAATTTCCATTAACCACCTGATTACTTCCCCTTATAAACCCATTTATACTAATTACTATTTTCTTCCTCTTTGCCCCTTACCTCCTCAAGTTTCTCTGAAGCCAACTTGAAAAAATATCTCGGGTCATGGTGAATCAACTTCTTTTACATCTTTACACCAAGTTGCCAACTGACAACCCCAACTTTTCAGACTCCAACCTATGAAACCCCTCTCTCCCTCTCCGACCCCATTCAGCAGGAAGAAACTAAAAGAATCACGTCACCCTTTATCCATTAAAAAATGTTGGAATATTAGGCTGAAGCCACCAACATTTCAGTTAGCAGCTTCCTCCGGGTATCAGACCCTGATGAGACAGCTTGATAAGACAACCGAAGTGACAGAATCTGCCCAGACTGGAAGGTCCCATGCAGTGGCAAACTTCCTCTTGTGAAGCCTTCTCATGCTAATTAAGTACAGACCCATGCTAACAGCTAATTGGACCCTGCCATTTCCTTAGAGGACCCTGTCATTTCCTGGTGTCCCCAAATAGGTCCTTTCTGTGTCTATAAAAATCCATGCCCCCTGCCCGGGGGTGCAACTTCTCAGGCCCCTCTCCGGGACCCGTAAATCTCACCTGGAAACTTAGAATAAAAACTTCTCTTTAACCTCATTTTTGTGAGTCCTCTTTTCCTTAATGTGGCCTTACAGTAACATATTCCAGATTTTGGAGATTGGGGCATGGACCTCTTTGAGGAACTATTATTCTGCCTAGCAACTACATAAACAGTAAGCATAAGAGAGCTGGCATTCCTGTATATGAAAAATAAACTTCAGTGTAAAAGCATTATAAAGGATAAAGAGATATTTGTTTCTAATAAAAGAAAGTTCATAACAAACACATAATTATCTTAAGTAGATATGTACATGTGGTACTTAAGTTTATGTGTCAACTTGGCTGGCCTGTTTTTGGGAGCTCTGGTGGTGTGCCCTAAGGCATTGACTGCTAACCAGAAAGCTGGTGGTTCAAATCCACCAGCCACTCCTCAGAAAGAAGACTGGGCAATCTACCTCCGTAGAGATACTGCCTCAGAAACCCAAGGAGTGGTCGTATGAGTTGCATCGACTTGACAGCAGTGAGTTTGGTTTGGTTTTTGGTTTGGACAGCTGGATGTAGTTAGTTATTCCCCCTGGTGAGACTGGTAAGTAACTCCATGGTGGATTCTATTGGAGCAGCTGAGTAGCTGCTTTAGGGATGTGGGCTGCTTCCAGTATATAAGAAGCAACCTTAAGGAAGGTCTCCAGCTTTTGGGGATGCTTGAACCCAGCATGTAGCCTAGTCATTGTTCAGCAGCCTGCCATGCCCTGCCAATCTTGGGACTTTTTCTGGACTTAAATTAGCAGCCTGCAGTGTTGTTTGGTAATATTGGGACTGTACTTTTTTATTTGTCAACCTTGGGTTAGTCAGCCTCAGCAGCCAGCTGCTGCCTGAATGAAGAAAAACCTCCAGCTTCAGTGGACCAGGAGCAAGAGGCAAGGTTTCACCTAGGCCCTAAAGCCTGACACTTTGAACTTGGACCTCCAGCCTGTAAGAGAATATATCCCTGTTTGGTCGAGCCATCCCATTTGTGGTATTTTCTGTTAGAGCAGCACTAAGTAACCAAAATCCTACTTCCATAGTGATACTGCCTCGGAAACCCAAGGAGGGGTCACTATGAGTCGGGGCCGACTCCACAGCAAACAACAAAAACAACAACAACAAAGTAACCAAAATAGTATATAATAACATAGACTCAAAATTCAGGAAGTAAAACTGACTGACTCAAAGGGGAAAAAGACAAATTCACAATTATAGTTAGAGATCTTTACATCCTCCTCTCAATAATTCATGAAACAGGGAAAAAAAAAAGGATATGGAAATTCTGAGCAACCTTATCAACTAACTTAACCTGGGCTGGGCCACAAAATAATTCTCAGTACATTTCAAAGGACTGGGATTCTACAGAATTTCTCTTCTGATCAATAGTGGATTAAGTCAGAAAATTCTGAAATATTTGAAAATAACATACTTCTGTACAAACTATATGTCAAAGTAGAAATCACAAGGAAAATTAGAAATTATTCCTAACCTAGATTAATAATGAAAAATATATCAAAATTTAAGGAATGCAGCTAAAACAATATTTAAGGAAAAATGTATAGCATTAAACATCTGCATTAGAAAAGAGAAAGGTTTAAAATCAATGATATAAGAGTCTACTTTCAGAATCTGGCAAAGAAGAGGACATTAAGTTCAAAGTAAGTAGAATAAGGAGATAATAAATATCATAATCAATGAATTAAAAAGGAGAAAAGCAAGAGAGGAAATTAAATTATTGTTTTTTTCAAAAAAATTAATATAATTGGTAAATGTCTAGCAAGAGTAAAAAGATGAAAAAGGAAAAACACAAATTAAAGAATGAAAGGGGGTTATCACTACAGATTCTAGAAATAATATAAGGATAATAAGGAAATATCAAAACAAGCAAACAAACCAACTCACTGCCATTGACTCGGTTCCGACTCAGAGGGACCCTTCCTTGGGTTTCCGAGGCAGTATCTCTACACAAGTAGATTGCCCAGTTTTCCTTCTGAGGAGTAGCTGGTTGGTTTGAACTGCTAGCCTCCTGATTAGTAGTCAAATGGCTTAGGCACTACACCACCAGAGCTCCCATAAGGAAATATAGGAATAACTTTATACCAATACATTTGAAAACAGATCAAATAGAAAAATTTAGTGAAACACACAAACTACCAAAGCTCACTAATGAAGAAATAAGTAATCTATTAAATTATACCTATTAAAGAAGTTGAATTTGCCTCTGAGTGTGTGTGTGTGTGTAATGCAGAAGGTCTTTCCACAGAGAAATCCCAGGCCCAGATATTTTGCTTTTTCTTTTCAAACCAATGAATTCTATCAAATTTTCAGAGAAGAAAGAATAGAGATCTTCCATAAATCTTTACAGAAAACAGAGAGTGAGGAAATGCTGCTTAACTCATTTTGTGAATCCATTGTTACCCTGATTTCAAGACCACACAAATGTATTAAAAAGGAAAATCCAGACCAGTATCTCTCATGAACATAGATAAAAAAATTCTTGACATGCTAGTCAATTGCATCTATAATTGGGTTCTGCTTTCTCATCCCCAAAGTTGTTGTATTTTCTTTCTATTCCTTATTAAATTTATCAGAATTTTGCTTGTTTTACTGATATTTTCAATGATTCATAAAGATATTAAATGTACTTTCTGGTTTATTTTCATATAATAGCAACATTTAGATTGTATTCACATTCTGAGTGTGTCTAGAGCATAATCAATGTTATATTTTATTTTCAATAGCCTACAGCCATTTGAAAAAAATTATAGAGTATTAAATGTATAAATTTAGCAAATTAATTATATTTACTATGGTATTCAGTCTACCTAAGACCCTTTATTATTGTCTATTTGATTTGTTAAACATTTAGAAAATTGACTTAGTTTCCTAACTTGATTGTGGTTTCATTAATTTCTTTACATATTATTAAAAAAAATCATTGCCATCAAGTCAATCTGACTCATAATGACCCTATAGGACCCATAGGGTTTTCAAGGCTGTAATCTTTATAGAAGCAAACTGCCTCATCATTCTCCCAAGGGGCATCTTGTGGGTTTGAACTGCCATCCTTTTGGTTAGCAGCCAAATACTTAACGACACGACTGTGCCATCAGGGCTCCTTGTGCCGTTGTTTCATTTCCATTGATGCAGTATTATTCAGTATAAACATTTCATGACAAGTTCTTTGAAAGTAATTATCATTATCAATAATATTATTAATTCTACAAATATTTACCATTTAACTTTATATATCTAGTTCAGAAAGTGTCTCTTTTCAGAAGTCTTGCTTTTGGCTCCTAGACTCCCTTTTCTATAGTCCCTCAATCACCTGTGCTTAATTCTTTTGTTGCCCTTGCAGCACATTATTAAATTATGTTGTGTGAGTTCCTTGAGAATGGAGTTTATGCCCTATTTTCTTTAAAGTTCCAATTCGTAGCAGAGTTTCTGCATTTCAGAATCTAATTGGGTCTACGTTCTCTTCCCTAACACTGATGTATTTTCTTTTTATTTAAATTTATCATTAAATGTTTCCTGACTTGGTATGAAAGGAAATTGTCAAAAAGCAGTAGGCATAGCAGGCCTTGGAGGATGTCCAGGCTACAAAGTCAGATAATGTAAAAAAAAATGGAAAACAAATACAAAATGGAAGGAAAGGTGCATCCAGCTTAGAAAGTGCTGTCACCACCTCCACATGCCACCCCTTTCACCCTCCCTAATTCCTCCTCTTGCTGGAGCCCTACTTAGGCCATGTATGAGCTGCCTAGGCCATTTTCTGCACCTCCTCCTTTTACCCTGAAGTGAAGCAAGGTCAGATGGCACAATGAAGAGTGTGGCAAGTCATCAGGATGAAAACACCATGTTTTGACAGCCCTGTGATATGAAATTACTTCTTACAAGCCACCCTTTTACATGGCTCTGCTATATGTAAGAAGAAGAAAGCCAAAAAATATCTGTGCATACACTAGCATTGTCCATGGAGACAGAGATGAGTGGCTGAAGAAATAAGAATTTTTGTTTCTGTGTCAGACACCATGTAATACAACTTGAGGACTGGTGTTAGACAAGGCTGGTGACAATCTGGGAGTGGAGAGCAGAAGCATTGCATGTTCCACTGCAGTGGTCAACCTGTTTCTGACTTGTTGATTTCTAAGGCAGCTTGTTGATTTCTAAGCTGCAGCTGATTCAGTTGGGATTCAGTTGGGATTCAGTCTAAGGGGAATGAGTCACAAACTACTGCTGCAGCCTTACTCTACCTCTTCATTTCCAATCCCGATCACCATGTCCTGGGCTGTGAGGTAGCTCTGTTAACAGGACAACAGTTGCATTTACAAATTCAGCCATTGTACCTGTTGTTCCCTCAACCTAGAATGTCCATATCTTGTACCCTTGTTATTGTTATGTGGTATCGAGTTGGACCCGACTCATAGTGACCTTTCCTTGGGTTTCCAAGGCAATATCAATATGGAAGTAGATTGCTCAACCTTCATTCCATGGAGTGGCTGGTGGGTTGGCACCTCTGAAATTCCATACCTCTTTCAAATGTCAACTCATTCATTTCTTTTAGGTAATGGGTTTTGAGAAAGTCTTTGTCAGTGTTTTCTGATACTCTGTTCATCTAGCTACCAGAATTTTTGACATATATAAACCTGTTGCCATCAAGTCAATTCTGACTCATAGTGACCTCATGTGTGTCATAGTAGAATTTTGCTCTGTAGGGTTTTCAGTAGTTGATTTTTTGAAAGTAGATTGCCAACACTTTCCTCTGTGATGCCTCTGGATAGACTGAAATCTCCAACCTTCCAGTTACCTACCAAGCATGTAAATTTTTTGTACCACCCAGGAACTCCTTCAACATATCTACATTAGTTAAAAAGAACACAATGGTAGTACAGTGGTAGAATTCTTGCTTTCTATGCAGAAGACCATAGTTCAATTTTGGTCAATGTATTTCATGTACCACAGTACCACTGTACTACCATTGTGTTAGAATTCTTGTTTTCCATGCAGAAGACCATAGTTCAATTTTGGTCAATGTACATGAAATACATTGATTTGGTCAATGTACATGAAATACATTGACCAAAATTGATCTATGGTCTTCTGCATGGAAAGCAAGAATTCTATCACTGTACTACCATTGTGTTCTTTTTAACTAATGTATATATGTTGAAGGAGTTCCTGGGTGGTACAAAAATTTTATCTACCACTAATCTGTCAGTGGAGGTTTTTGTGTTTGAGCAGAGCTTCCAGATTAAGACAGGCAAGGAAGAAAGATCTGGCAAAAATCAAACTAAAAACAAAACCAAGTGCCATAAAGTTAATTGCAACTCATAACCACCTTATAAGACAGAGTAGAACTACTCCATAGGGTTTCTAAGGCTGTAAATCTTTATAGAAGCACACTGCCTCATCTTTCTCCCAGAGAGCAGCTGGTGGGTTCAAACAGCCAATCTTCTGGTTAGCAGCCAAATGCTTTAACTACTGGGCCACCAATAGACAGCATATGGATCACAACAATCCAATTTGCAATGGATAGTGAGAATGGCACAGGACCTGGCAATGCTTATTCCATTGTATATGAGGTTGCCATGGATCGATGCCAACTGGATGGTAGCTAATAACAGTGCACAGTAGTGAGAACTTTTGTTAAGATTTCTCTTTATCTCCTCAGTCTCTTAGTTTCCTAGTGCTGCTGTAATAGAAATATCACAATTAGATGCACTTAAGGGACATAAATTCATTTGCCCATAGTTCTGGACACTAAAAGTTCAAATCAGGTTCTCAGCTATTTTGATTTCTTCCTTGTCAATAGCCTCAGGAATTTCTTATTTCCCTGGCATTTAGATGATTCTCATATGACATCTATCTTTCCCTGTGTGTGTAGCTCTGTGTCTATTCTGGTCTTTCTACAACTCAGAGGTTATTAGATTTAGAACCCATCCTACTTGGGTAAAGGAGCCCTGGTGGGTCTATGGTTGATATCTTGGTTGATAACTGAAAGACCAGCAGTTTGAACCCTCCAGGCTTTCTGTGGAGAAAAGACCTGGCATTCTGCTTCCATAAAAATTACAGCCTAGGAAACCCTATGGGGAACTTCTACTCTGTCATATAGTTTCTGAGTTGGAATTAACATAAAATCATACAACTACTTAAGTATGATTTCATTAACATAACAAAGAAACCCCTGCTTTCAAACAGGGTTGCATCCACAAGTATAGGGGTTGAGATTCCAGGACATATATTCTTTTTTGGGGTGGGGATGCATGTAACACATAATACTACATTATGTCCATCTTTTACATTCTCAGTACTTAGTGGATGGCACATGTTGTTAGGTGCCATTGAGTCAGCCCCGACTCATATGACCCTGTGTAAAACAACAAAACACTGCCTGTTCCTGCACCATACCCATAATCCTTGTTATGCTTCAGCCCATCTCTGCAGCCACTGTGTCAATCAACCTTGTCGAGGATCTTCCCTTTTCTCTGACCCTCTATTTTACCAAGTTTGATATCCTTCTCCAAGGGATGGTCCTTATTGATAACATGATCAAAATAGATGAGAAGTCTGGCTATTCTCACGTCTAAGGAGCATTCTGACTGCACTTCTTCCAATACAGCTTTGTTAGCTCTTTTGGCGGTCCATGGTACATTCAGTATCCTTCTCCAACACTACAATGCAAAGGCATCAAGTCTTCTTTGGTCTTCCTTAATTGTTGTCCAGCTTTCACATGCATATGAGGTGATTGAATACACTATGGCTTGGATTGGGCACACCTTAGTCTTCAAAGTGACATCTCTGCTTCTTAACACTTTAAAGAGGTTTTTTTTTGTAGCATATTTTCCGAGTGCAATAAGATGTCTGATTTGTTGACTGCTGCTTCTTGGGTGTTGATTGTGGATCCAAGTAAAATGAAATCCCTGCCAACTTCAGTCTTTTCTCCATTTATCATGATGTTGCTTATTGGTCCAGTTTGGAGGATTTTTGTTTTCTTTATGTTGTGGTTTAATCCATACTGCAGACTGTTTTCTTCAGTCTTCATCAGTAAGTGCTTCAAGTCATCTTCAATTTCTATAAGCAAAGTTATTTGATTTGCATATTGCAGGTTGTTAATGATTCTTCCTCCAGTCCTGAAGCTATATTATTTTTCATATAGTCCAGCTTCTCAGATTATTTGCTCAGCATACAGATTGAATAAATAAATTGAGAGGATATAAACTTGACACACACCCTTCCTGATTTTAAACCATGCAGTGTCCCTTTGTTCTTTTTGAACAACAGCCTGTTGGTCTATGTACAGGTTTCTCATGAACACAATTAAGTGTTTTGGAATTCCCATTCTTTGCAATGTTATCTAAAATTTTTTATGATACACACAGTTGAACACCTTTGCATAGTCAGTAAAACACAGTAGACATTGTTCTGGCATTCTTTGCTTTCAGCCAAGATCTATCTGACATCAGCAATTATATCCCTCATTCAACATCCTATTCTAACTCCAGCTTGATTTTCTGGAAGTTCTTTGTCAATATTCAACTACTGTTGAATATCTTCAGCAAAATTTTATTTGTGTGTGATATTAATGATATTGCTCTATAATTTCCACATTCCATTGGATCACCTTTCTTTGGAAAGAGCACAAATATTGGTCTCTTCTATTCAGAAGGCCAAGTGGCTGTCTTCTAAATTTCTTGGCATAAATAAGTAAGCACCTCCAGCACTGCATCCACTTTTGGAAATGTCTCAATGGGTATTCTGTCAATTCTTGGAGCCGTGTTTTTTACCAATTCCTTCAGTGCAACTTCAACTTCTTCCTTCAATACTATTGGTTCTTGATCATGTGCTACTTCTTGAAATACTTGAACATTGACCACTTATTTTTGGTACCATTATTCTGTATAATCCTTCCATCTTCTTTGATGCTTCCTGCATAATTCGATATGTTGTTCATAGAATCTTTCAATATTGCAACTCAAGGATTGAATCTTTTCTTAAATTCTTTCAGCTTGAGAAATGCTGAGCATGTTCTTCCCTTTTGGTTTTCTAACTCTAACTCTTCGCACATTTCACTTTACTTTGTCTTGTTGAGCTTCTCCTTGAAATCTTTTGTTCAGCTCTTTTTTCTTTTTTCTCATCATTTCTTCCATTCACTTTAGCTACTCTCTATTCAAGAGCAAGTTTCAGTCTCTTGTGACATCCATTTTGGTCTTTTTTTCCTTTCCTGTCTTTTTAATTACCTGTTGCTTTCTTCATGTATGATGCTTTTGATATGACTAATTTTTGGTCATTGGTGTTCAATGCATCAAATCTATTCTTCAGATAGTCTCTAATTTGAGGTGGTATGTAATGTACTTTGGCTTTCATGGGCATGTTTTAATTTTCTTCAGCTTCAACTTGAACTTGCATATGAGTAATGAATTGATGGTTTGTTCCAAAGTCAGCTCTTGGCCTTTTTTTGACTGATGATATTAAGCTTCTCCATTGCTTCTTTCCACAGATGTAGTCAATTTGATTCCTGTGTATTCCTTATGGTGAGGTCCAGCATTAAAGCAACAGTTTGACAACTGACAGATGGGTGATGGATCCTGTACTTTGAAGCCTACCAAATTTATGTCTCCAATCCTGGTCTGACAGTATGCTCAGATGCAGTATAGGTAAATTAATTATGAGTCATACTGAAAAAGAAGCTGTGAGCTTATTGCTACTGAGAGGTAGGTGATAACTGGAGGGAGAGAGATTTTCCTTGGAGGACTTGCCTATTTGAAAATATGTCTGTGTTTCTAATTTCTAAGAATTTGGCCACACAGTTTCTCACTGTGTAAAAATCCCTCTGTCCTGTACTTGTGCAGATGGCTTGAAGGAACGCTAGCTCCTCAAGTCCTTGAAGCAGCATTGTGTTCAGGCTTTCGGGACCAACCAACAAACCAACCACTTGCGAATTTTTTATTCTAATAAACTTTATATGAAATCCAGTGTAGGATTTATGACTTTCCCGACCTCACTGATTATTGTGGAGATTAAATGTGATGACATAGACCACTGATCAGAACAGCTTTGTGAGTTCAGGCCATGCACCTTCCTCTGCTCTAAACACAGCAGTGATGGATGAGCTGTGCTCAAAATAAGAGTCTCTCAGGGCCCATAGAACAATTGAAGCCCTCCTCATGGAGCAGAGAAGAAATCCCATGCCTGCTGAGCTCTGCATCAGAAAGCAAGCTGGAGTATGCTATCTGTGGGCAATGGGAAACAAACACCCTCTACTTTGTGTGGGGTGAGGGTTCTGAACAAGAGCACTGTATGAAACCAGGGTAAGGGCAGGGTTTTTCTACAAGGGATTTGTTGTTATTAGTGTCAGTTGCCAACTCATGATGATCTTATGTATAACAGATCAAAACATTATCCTGTCCTGTGCCATTTAAATAAATACTAAATGTTTGATCATACCATTATGTCAATGCATTTCACTGAGTTTCTCTTATTTTTGTTGATCTTCTATTTTACTACTTTCTAGTGATTGGTCTTTCCTGTTAATGTTCCTAAATGAGTGAGTTGAAGTGTCACTATCTTTGCTTCTAAGGAACAATATGATTTTGTTTCTTTTAAGACTGATATGTTTGTTCTTAAGGCATTCCTTGGTATATTCAATATTGTTCACCAACACCAGAGTTTAAATGTATCAAATTTTCTCTTTCTTTTTCACTTTCACATGCATTAAAGATGACGGCTTGGGGTAGACCCATCTTAGTCATCAAAGTGATATCTTTGCTGCTTAAAGAGTTCTTTTTCAGCAGATTTGCCCAGTACAATATGTGGGAGAGAAAGTGAAAAAATAGCTGAAGAAAGATTTGCAAGATTCACTTAGATACAACTCAGCCCAATCTCTTGTTATCTCAGACCCTGGGTAAGCAGGGTAACATCTACAACAACAAAAGTCTGCTTGTGGACTGGATGAGGCTGGGGATATATAGTTGTAACTGTGAAGCCACTAGATTGCAAGGGGTAAGTGCAGAGATAGGGCAACAGAAATGCAGAACAACAACTGAAAAGCAGAATCTCCAGCTCAGCCTGCAAAGGAAAATTCTAGGCTGCCTGAGATATACTCAGAGAAACCAAACCAAACCCACTGCCATTGAGTTGATTCCAACTCATAATGATCCCCATTGGGTTTCCAAGATTAAATCTTTATGGAAGTAGACAATCTTGTCTTTCTCCCTTGGAGTTGCTGATGTGTTTGAACCACTTGCCTTCTGGTTAGAAACATAATGTATATGTATTGCTCACTATGCCACCAGAATTCCTTTGAGAAACAACAACAACGAAAAAAAATCACTGCCATTGAGTCAATTTCAACCCACAGTGACCCCTCACTGGGTTTCCAAGGTGGTATCTCTATGGAAATAGATTGCTCAGTCTTACTTCTGAGGAGTGGCTGGTGGGTTTGAACCATCAGGCTTCTGGTTAGCAGTCAAATGTCTTAGGCACTAGGAGCTCATATAATAATAGTACCATCTCTCCTTGTTGGTAGTAGCCCTATCACTTCCCACTGTTTCTTTAAATATTTAGGTATGCATCCCATTTTGCTTCTAGACAATATGCTCCTTGAAGACTGTGGCTTTCTCTGTTTCCTTTTCCCCTGGCAGGTGGATGGTTCATGATATCCTTCTCCAGGGAATGGTCCCTTCTGATAATATGACCAAAGTAGGTGAGATGAAGTCTGGCCCTTCTTGCTTACAAAGAGTATTCTGGCTGCACTTCTTCCAGGACAAATTTATTAGTTCTTTTTTCCATCCATGGTACTTTCAGTATTCTTTGCCAGCACCACAACTCAAAAGCATCAATTCTTATTCAGTCTTCCTTATTCATTATGCAGCTCTCACATGCATAGAGGCGACTGAAAATATCATGGCTTGTGTCAGGCACACCTTAGTCCTCCAGGAGACATTGTTGCTCCTCAGCACTTGAAAGAGGTCCTTTGCAGGCAACTTTCCCAGTGCAATATGTCATCTGATGTCCTGACTGCTGCTTCCATTGGCATTGACTGTAGAACCAAGCAATGTGAAGTCACTGACAATCTTTTCTCCAACCTTTCAATCTCTTCTCCATCTATCATTATGCTGCTTATAGGTCCAGTTGTGAGAATTTTTGTTTTCTTTATATTGAGATGTAACCTATACTGAAGACTATATTCTTCAATCTTCATCAGTAAATGCTTCAAATCATCCTCACTTTCAGCAAGCAAAGTTGTGTCATCAGTGTATTGCAGGTTGTTAATGATTCTTCTTTCAATCTTGGTGCCACATTCTTCTTCATATAGTCCAGCTTCTCAGATATTTGCTCAGGGTATAGATTGAATAAGTATGGTGAAAGGACACAACCCTGACACACTCCCTTCTTGATTTTAAACCATGCAGTATTCCCTTGTTCTGTTCTAATGACAGCCTAGTGGTCTATGTACAGGTTCCTCATGAATACAATTAAGTGTTCTAGAATTCTAATTCTTTTCAAAGTTTTCCAAAGATTGTTATGATCCACAAAATCAAATGTTTTTTTATAGTCAATAAAACACATGCAAACATCTTTCTGGTATTCTTTGCTTTGATCTAAGATGCATCTGACATCAGCAATGATATCCCTTGTCCCACATCCTCTTCTGAATCCAGCTTGCACCTCTGGAAGTTCTCTGTTAATATACTGCTGCAACTGTTTTTGAATTATCCTCAGTATGATTTTACTTGCATGCAATATTAATGATATTATTGTTTGATAATTTCCATATTTATATTATCAGAAGGGACCATTCCCTGGAGAAGGATGTCATGCTCGGTAGGGTGGAGGGTTGATGAAAGAAGGGAAGGCCCTCAATGAGATGGATTGACACAGTGGCTGTGGAGATGGGCTCAAGCATAGCAAAGATCACAGAGCTGGCACAGGACCAGGTGGTATTGAAGGAAGAATTTGAAGCTTCGCTGAAGGAATTGGCAAAGAACAAAGCTCCAGGAGTTTATGGAATACCACTGAGATGTTTCAACAGACAGATTCCCCATGGGAGGCACTCCCTTGGTTATGCCAGGAGATTTGGAAGACAGCTACTTTGCCAACTGACTGGAAGAGATCCACATTTGTACCCATCCAAAGAAAGGTGATTCAACAGTATA
>NW_006921667.1:2026509-2033818 GCF_000298275.1 Orycteropus afer afer | reverse complement strand
TTCCTTCCATCTCATTTTGATGTTTCCTGCATCATTCAATATTTTTTTCCATAGAATCTTCCAATATTGAAACTAGAGGCTTAAATTTTTTCCTCAGTTCTTTCATTGTGAGAAATGCCAAGCATGTTCTTCCCTTTTAGTTTTCTAATTCCAGATCTTTGCACATTTCATTATAGTAATTGGCTTTGCCTGCTCAAACTGCTTGTTGAAATCTTCTGTTTAGCTCTTTTATCTTGTCATTTCTTTCATTTGCTTTACCTACTTTCTGCTCAATGCCAAGTTTTAGAGTTTCTTCTGACACCCATTTTGGTCTTGTCTTCCTTTCCTGTCTTTTTAATGACCTCTTCCTTTCTTGGATGATGCTCTTGATGTCATCCCCCAATTCCTCTAGTTTTCAGGCACTGGTGTTCAATACATCAAGTCTCTTCTTTAAATGGTCTCTAAATTCAGGAGGGATGGAGTTCCAGTAGGATGGCAGAATAGGCAGAAAGACTGCACAAACCCTCTTCAACAAAGAAAAGGGGAACAAAGTAATACATATACAGAAGATAATCTTGGACCCCTGAGCTTTGAAGGGAATGATATAGAAGGAACTAAGCTCCAACTAATAGAAGAATTTGCATGAAAATACCAAAAAAGGAGACATATAGAGCTGAGGTCTTGCAGTGATCCTGACAGCACTGACAGCTTGGATATTGCCAAGTGGTGGTAAGACCTAAGAATTAACCTGAAAATCAGCCCTGCTATCCTGGTACTGCACAGAGACTGCTCTGGTGGCTGGGGAATAAAAAGGGAAGCAGAGAAGAGGATGGTGGGCTGAGCTGTGGACTTGTGTCTGTCCAAAGGGCACAGTCATTTGAATGTTTACAAGTGGCTTAACCATTTTGGATATTTAAAGTGACAGCATTCTCCCAGGTTCCAGGGACTTAACAAGATCTGCTTGCTGGGAACCTCAAAGACATCCCAGACACATGGACTATTAGAAAGGTGTAACATTCCTGTTGTTACTCTTACACCCCACACCCTCTTGATGAATGGAGGTGTAACCATCTCTCAATCTCACCCAACTTCTAGGCTGGCAGGAATTCCATTCCAGTCTGTGTGCTCCCATGGAGACTGGGTGCCCTGCCCTGTCCTGCCTAGATTATTATTATTATTTATTTTTTTCATATTTCTTTTAGTTTGTTTGTTTTTGACTGTTTTAAAATTACTACTATTATTATTACTTTTGTCCTTTTTATTGTTGTTGTTGTTATTTGCCGTCAAGTCGGCCCCGACTCATTATCATTCTTTATTCTTCCCTTCCCAAGTTCTAATTTTCAGCTTTTTTTTCTTCTTTTCCCTGTTCCTGGTTCCAATTTTTATTTATTTATCTTTCTTGTGGGTAACCCCATTCCTTGTTTTTCTTTTTGCATTTTCCCCATGTTTTTCTTCATTATTCTCCCTCTCTACTTTTTTCCTTAAATGCCCTCTCCCTAGATTGCATTCCATCCCCCCCCCTTTTCTCTTTTATCAGTTACTGTTCCTGGTGATTATATGGTTTGATTTTGTCTATTTGCTTTTACTTTTTTTGATGGTTATTCAATTGTTATTTTTGTCTAACTGAGTGGGAGACAGCAAAAGTCCCCATATGACATAACTACACTCACACAATTACTGAGAGTCACCACCTCCTTCTCCACCAATAGCACTATGATAAATAACCACCAAGAAGAGCATGACTCACCCTTAGCTGCTCTTCACAAACAGGTAACAGTGATCTTAATATAACAATGTCACAATGTCTTGGAGAAAACAGACCATCACAGTCCACACAAATAAGAAAGATAAAGTGGTAGAAACAAGGGAGCAGGATACAGACCCAGAACACATCACTGAAGAAGAAACAGCATTGGAACTCCCTGATAAGGAATTTGAAAGAATTATATTTAAGTATCTTCAAAGGATTGGGAAACAGATCAAGGAAAACACAGAAAAATTCCTAGAAGAATTTTGGAAGAAAACACAATAAAAAATGACAAAATAAATGAAAAATTAGAAATGATTAAAAATCTACAAATACAAATCCAGAAGTTGTTGTTGTTGTTGTTGTTATGTGCCGTTGAGTCGGCCCCGACTCATAGAAACCCCTCCTTGGGTTTCCGAGGCAGTATCACTATGGAAGTAGGATTGCCCAACCTTCCTTCCAGAAGATTAATACTAAATTGTCAGAAACAGAAAATATATTGAAAGGGAAATGGAGTAGAATTGATGCCATGGAAGACAGAATTAATGAGATTGAAGACAAATACCTGACTACTTCTATGGAAAGGAATCAGTCAGAGAAAAGATCAAAACAAAATGAAGAAAGCCTAAAGATCATGTGGGATACCATCAAAAGGGATAACCTACATGTCACTGGAATTCCAGAACAGGAACAGAAAAATGAAACAACTGAGACAATTGTCCAAGATTTGTTGGAAGAGAACTTGCCTGATATGGTGAAAGATGAGAATATAACCATTCAGGAAGTCCAACAGACCCCAAACAAGATAGACCACAATAGAAAATCAGCAATGCATGTCATCATGAAACTCATCAAAACCAAAGACAAAGATAGAATCCTGAAGGCAGCACAGGAAAAACAAAAAATTGCTTACAAAGGACAACCCATAAGAATAAGTTCTGATGTCTCAGCAGAAACCATACAAGCAAGAAAGTAATGTGATGATATATTTAAAACCCAGAAAGATAAAAATTTTCAACCAAGAATTATATACCCAGCAAAATTGTCCCTCAAATATGATGGTGAAATTAGGAGATTTCCAGATAAGCAGAAACTAAGGGAATTTGTTAAAACCAGACCAACCTTACAAGAGATGCTAAAGGGAGTCCTTTGAACAGAGAAACAAAAATAGCAAATGACAACTGACCATTAAGACACAAAATGACATAACCCAGAAACCACAGCTATGGACATATCCAAAGTAAAATAAGTTTACAAGATTCAGAACAGGGAACCAGAGACTTCAATTAGCAAATGAGGACAACAACAAAACGAAAAGAAGGGAAAAACTGTGTAGTTACAGAACTTCTAAATGGTGAGGAAGTACTATTCCAAATTTGGGGAGAAAATTATAAATCACAGGGTAACCTCAAAGAAAAATGATAAACCTTCACATCACAATAAAAAAGAGGACAAGCACAAATATTCAGAAAATACTAAAACAACAACAATAAAGGAAATGAGAACACAATTCATAATCATAATGAGTTCAGCACAGAAAATAACATGGAACAAAGAAACCAGGGATATCATGAAAAAATACATAACAAAATAACAGCAACCAATTCATACTTGTCACTAATTACAATCAATGTTAATGGATTAAATGCACCACTCAAGAGATGGAGAGTTGTGATTGGATAAGGAAACAAAATTCATCAATATGCTGTCTACAAAAGATACCCTTAGAAATAAAGACAAAAATAGACTAAAAATTAAAGGTCGGAAAAGATATATGAAGCAAAGGGCAACCGTAAAAGAGCAGGGGTAGCAATATTAATTTCTGATCAAACTGACTTTAAGACAAAAACCACTATACAAGACAAGGAAGGAAATTATGTAATGATTAAAGAAACAATTGAACAAGAAGATATAACCATAATAAATATCTATGGACCCAATGAAAAGCCCCAAAATACATAAATCAGACTCTAAAAGATTTGAAAGTCAAATAGATGACTCCACAGTCATAGTAGGAAACGTTAATACAACACTTTCAATGAAAGATAGAACAATTGGAAAGAAACTCAACAAAGATGCAGAAGAGCTAAACAATACAATCCACCAACTTGGCCTCATAGACACCTACAGAGCAATTCACCCAACAACAGCACAATATACATTCTTCTCCAGTGCACATGGAACATTTTCCATGATAGACCATATGTTAGGCCATAAAGCAAGTCTTAATAAATTTAAAAAAAAAAATATTGAAATACTGCAGAACATCTTCTCAGATTATAATGCTATCAAATTAGAAATCAACAATAGGAAGATCAACAGAAAAAGAGTAAACACATGAAAACTGAATAACACCCTCTTTAACAAGACTGGGTAAGAGAAGAAATAAAAAGTTAAATTGAAAAATTCCTTGAATCAAATGAGAATGAAATCACAACATAACAAAAATCTTTGGGACACAGCAAAAGCAGGATCAGAAGCCAACTTAAAGCAATAAATGTACACATAAAAAGAGAAAAAAGAGCTAAAATCAACACTTTAAACAACCATTGCCAACAATTAGAAAAAAAAAACACAGCAAGAAAAACCAACAGTCACCAGAAGGAAGAAAATAATCAAGATTCGGGCAGAAATCAATGAAGCAGAAAATAGAAAGACAATAGGATGATGACCAGAAGTTGATTTTTTGAAAAGATTAGTACAATTGACAAACCACTTCAAATTTAAAAAAGGAAAAGAGGGAAAGAATACAAATAACAAATGAAACAGGTTACATCACAACAGAACCAACTGAATTAAAAAGCAGAGTATCAGGATACTATGAAGAATTGTACTCAAACAAATTTGAAAATCTAGAAGAAATGGACAGATTTCTAGAAACACACCACTTACCTAAGCTAATACAGACTGATGTAGAAAAGTTGAATAGATCCATAACAAAAAAAGAATCTGAACAGGTCATCAAAAAATTACCAACAAAAAAAGTCCTGACCCAGAGGGTTTCATCAGAGAATTCTACCAAACATTCAGAGAAGAACTGACACCAATCCTATTCAAACTATTCCAAAACACGGAAAAGGATGAAATCCTCTCTAACTCATTTGATAAAGCAAGCATAACCTTGATACCAAACCCAGACAAAGACATTACTCAAAAGGAAAACTACAGACCAATATCCCTCATGAATATAGATGTAAAAACTTCAACAAAATGCTAGCCAATAGAACACAATATATCAAGAAAATCATTAATTATGACCAAGTGGGATTCATATCAGGTATGCAAGGATGGTTCAACATTAGAAAAACAATCAACATCCTCCACCACATGAATAAAACAAAGAAAAAGAATTACATGATCATATCAATTGAAACAGAAAAGGCATTTGATAAAATCCAACACCCATTCTTGATCAAAACACTCAGAAAAATAGGAATGGAAGGGACATTCCTCAACATAATAAAGGGCATCTATGCAAAATCAAGGAGCTCTGGTAGCGTAGTGCCTAAGGCACTTGACTGCTAACCAGAAAGCTGGCAGTTCAAACCCACCAGTCATTCCTCAGAAGGAAGGTTGTACAATCTACTTCTATAGTGATACTGCCTCAGAAACCCAAGGAGGGGTCACTATGAGTTGTGTGCGACTCGACAGCACATAACAACAACATGCAAAATCAATAGCGAACATAATTCTTAATGGAAAGAGACTGAAAATACTTGCCTTGCAAACAGGAACTAGACAACGATGCCCTCTATCACCACTTCTATTCAACACTTTACTGGAAGTCCTAGCCAGGGCAATAAGGCAAGAAAGGGAAATTAAAGGCATGTAAGTTGGTAAGGAAGAAGTAAAACTATCTCTGTTTACTGATGATATGATCCTATACCTAGAAAATCCAAGAAACTCAGTCAAAAATCTACTGGAACTAATTGAGAATATTTCCATCTTGGCAGGATACAAGATCAACATCCAAAAATCAGTTGGATTCCTCTACACCAGCAAAGAGATTGCTGAAAAAGAAATAAGGAAATCAATACAATTTACAAAAGCTACCAAAAAAATAAAACACCTGGGAATAAATCTTACCAGGGACACAAAAGACTTGTACAAAGAAAACTATAAAAAAAAACTATTTTAAGAAACTATAAGAGACCTACATAAATGGAAGAACATCCCATGCTCATAGATAGGAAGATTGAACATTGTGAAAATGTCAATTCTACCCAAAGCAATCTATTCATTCAATGCAATCCCAATCCACATCCCATCAACATTGTTTAAGGATATGGAAAAACCAATTGCTAACTTTATTTGGAAAGGAAAGAGAACCTGGATAAGCAAAGCACTATTGAAGAAGAGGAACAAAGAAGGAGGTCTCACACTGCTGGACCTCAAAACCTACTACATAGCCACAGTAGTCAAAAATGCCTTCTATTGGTACAATGACAGACATGTAGACCGATGGAATAGAATTGAGAACCCAGAAATAGATCCATAGACCTATGGTCAGCTGATCTTTGACAAAGGGCCAAAGTCCATTAAATGGGGAAGAGAATGTTTGTTTAATAAATGGTGTTGGCAAAACTGTATATCCATTTACAGAAAAATGAAACAAGATCTGTACCTCACACCATACACAAAAATAACTCCAGATGGATCAAAGACTTAAATGTGAAACCTAAAACTATAAAGTTTCTCAAGGAAAAACTAGGGGCAAATTTAGGGAACCTAATATATGGTATAAATAGACTATCCATCATAACCAAAAATGCACAAACTGCAGAAGAGAACTTAGATGATTGGGACCTTCTAAAAAATAAATTTTTATGTGCTTCCAAAGACTTGTCCAAAAGAGTTAAAAGAGAACCTGCAGTTTGGGAAAGAATATTTGGTAATGACATATCTGACAAGGGACTTATCTCTAGAATTTATAGGAAACTCCAACACCAAAAAGACAAATAATCCAATTAAGAAATGGGGAGAAGACACGAATAAACACTTCACCAAGGAGGATATTCAGGCGGCCAGCAAACATGAAGAAATGCTCATGACCATTAGCCATTAGAGAGATGCAAAGCAAAACAATGAGATAGCATCTTGCCCCAGCACTAGTAGCAA
This sequence comes from Orycteropus afer afer, assembly GCF_000298275.1. Lineage (NCBI taxonomy): Eukaryota > Metazoa > Chordata > Mammalia > Tubulidentata > Orycteropodidae > Orycteropus > Orycteropus afer. The sequence continues at coordinate 2,026,974 of NW_006921667.1, read as the reverse complement.
AGTTCAACAAGTCAGAAAATAACAAATGCTGACAAGGATGTGGAGAGATTGGGACTCTCCCACACTACTGGTGGGACTGTAAAATGGTGCAACCACTGTGGAAAGCAGTATGGCGATTCCTTAAAAAGTTGGAATTAGAAATACCATTTGATCCTGCCATTCCATTATTAGGTATATATCATAAAGAAGTGAGGGCCATGACAAGAACAGACATGTGCACGCCCATGTTCATCGCAGCACTATTTACAATAGCTGAAACATGGAAACAACCTAGGTGTCCATCAGCTAAGGAATGGTAAACCAAACTATAGTACATGCACACAATGGAATACTATGCAATGCTATAGAATAAACTAGAATCTCCAAAAGATCACATAACATGCATGAACCTGGAAGACATTATGCTGAGTGAAATAAGTCAATCACAGAAGGCCAAATATTGTATTAGTCCATTATTGTAAAAGT
>NW_006921667.1:2009083-2024674 GCF_000298275.1 Orycteropus afer afer | reverse complement strand
AATGTGGAACAAAACTCAAAATCATTTGGAAAAAAAAAAAGGGGGCGGACCAGGTTTCCTGGTCCAATAGAGCCTGGTGGAACCACTGAGACTATGATCCCTAGCTTCCCTTCAGGTCTGAAATTGAACCACCCTTGTGGCTTCCAGCCAAACAAAAGACAGGAATATGAGTTGAACATGTACCTGAGGTAGATACACTCCTTGGAGAGAAAAATCATGGGTGAAAGTGGTCATGTTTATGCATAGGGAGACAGATCAGGGGGCAGGAGTGCATGAAGGGATGGACACAGGGAATAGGTAACTCTCAGGAGGAAGTGGGAGGGGAGCTGATTCACCGGGGTAAATTGTAGTCAATGTCATGAGACAACGTGTGTGTGAACTGCTGTATGGAAAGTGAATTCGCTCTGTAAACTTACACCCAAATCACAATATAAATAAATAAATAAATAAAGGGATATATTCAAGGTCATATTTTGGCTCTCATGGACTTTTTAAAATTGTCTTCAACTTCAAGTTGAACTTGCATACAAGCAATTGATGGTCTGTTCCTCAATCAATTCCTGGCCTGGTGCTGGCTGAAGATATTGAGCTTTTCCATCACCTCTTGATACAGATATAGTCAATCTGATTCCTGTGTACTCCATCTCGTGAAGTCCACATGTATAGCTGCAATTTGTGTTGTTGAAAAAAAGGTATTTGCAATGAATAAGTCATTAGTCTTGCAAAATTCTATCATCCAATCTCCAGTGTTATCGTTGTCACCAAGGCCAAATTTTCCAATTGCTGGTGATTCTTCTTTGTTCCCAACTTTTGCACTCCAGTCAACAGTGATAATTAACATATCTTCATTGCACGTTCAGTCAATTTTAGACTGTAGAAGTTTATAAAGATATTCACTTTCCTCATCTTTGGCTTTGGTGGTTGGTGCATAAGTTAGAATAATAGTCGTGTTAACTGGTCTTCCTTGCAGCCATATGGATATTATCCTATCACTGACAGCATTGTACTTCAGGACATATCTTGAAACATCTTTTGTGATGATGAATGCCATGCCATTCCTCTTCAAATTGTTATTTCCAGCATAGTAGATCATATGGTGGTCTGATTCAAAATGGCCAAAACCAGTCCATTTCAGCTCACTAATGCCTAGGATATCAATCTTTGTGCACTCCATTTCATTTTTGACAATTTGCAATTTTCCTAGATTCATACTTCATACATTTCATGTTCCAATTATTAATAGATGTTTGCAGCTGTTTCTCCTCAATTTGAGATGTGCCATGTCAGCAAATAGAGGTCTCAAAAATTTTACATTATCCATATCGATAAGATTGGTTCTACTCTGTTGATACAGCTCTTTCTCAGTCATATTTAGAGAGCCTTCCAACCTAAAGGGCTCATCTTCCTGTAATGTATTGGACAATGTTCCTAAGCTATTCATAAAGTTGTGCAATACTATATCAGACCTTGTTTCTCTGATATTCATAAGGTTTTCCCTGGCTAATTCATTGAGAATTGGATGGCTTCTTTCTTCTTCCTAATCATTCTCAGTTTGTAAGCTACTTTGAAACCTGTGTACCATGTGCAATCCTGCTGGCATTTGAAACTTTGGTATCACAGCCTCAAGCCTCACAGAAACATGTAAGTCACCACAGTATGACAGACTGACAGAAAAATTTGTCTTCCTTAGCTGTTCAAAACCTCTCTGCTTTCCCCTTTCCTGGATCTCTGCTGCTGATCACTCTGTCATCCCCCCTGCCAGGTGGATGGGTCTGGGTAGACAGTAGGGTCTCAGGAACTGATTAATAAGCTGGGTTTTGGTGAGAAATCTCTATCAAAGCCTGTGAATTTGAACTAAAATCATTGCAGAGAGCACAGTGGATGATCAATGTTTGCATGAAAGGCACGTTCAAATATTTTCTTTTCATTTGACCATTTCTGAAGACTACATAGTTGCTCTGGGGAACTTTTCCTATTTCTTTTAGTGCTAATAATGCTCTATCTAAACACAGACTCAATGCACAGAAATCTTCCTTGCCATGGATGTCACCTCCACTACAGAGCAGGGGAAGTCTTAATTAGTAGTTTCCCTGGGCTCAATGTTCATCAAAGTTGACTAGTAGTTTTCCTGGGCTCAAGGTTCATCAAGGTTATTTCATCTTTCTTGGTGTCTACTGTTATTTTGGGAGCTCTGGTGGTACAGTGCCTAAGGCATTTGGCTGCTAACCAGAAGGCCCATGGTTCAAACCCACCAGCCATTCCTTGAAAGGAAGATAGGAAAAACTACTTCTGTAGTGATACTGCCTTGGAAAGGAAGGGTTGCTATTAGTCGGATCTGACTCAACAGCAGTGAGTTTGTTTTTTGCTTGGTTTAGTGTAATTTTTTATTCTTTTCCCATTGCATTTTTGTTTTTTTCTTTTCCTACCACTCTATTTCACTTTGTTGCTCTGCCAGCTTTATGAGGAAACCAGTTGCCTTCAGAACTTTAGGATAGTTCCCTTTGTGTTGTTCCTCCCTTCTAATAAATTGTTCTAGTATTTGCTGTGAATCTGATGTCATTTGGTATCACTGTTATCAATGGGCTATGGGTTTGCACTTCAGAGGACTCTAACTTTGACTGAAATTCTCTCCATTAGTTATTGCTATTTTGATCCTGCTCTGTTAGCTCATATCTATTCAGCTTCTCTTGTCTCCACCTCCAGCTGCCCTCATTATCTCTTTTTTAAGTGCCTTGGTTTGCAAAGGAGGAGTCCTGCCTCTTGCTAAGGCATTTCTCTAACTGCCACCAGTAATCAAGCCAACTATCACCTATCATAATTTCATAAGCCAGAAGCTAGTTGCACAATATTCACATCTGATATCTCATTTGACCATCACTTGTCTGCCAGTTTGTCATACTGTGGTGGCTTGTGTGTTGCTGTGAGGCTGGAGGCTATGCCATTGGTATTTCAAACACCAGCAAGGTCACCCTTGATGAATAGGTTTCAGTGGAGCTTCCAAACTAAGACAGGATCAAAAGGAAGGGGCCATCCACTTCTCAAAGAATTAAGCAGTAAAAACCTTGAGAATAGCAGTGAAACACTGTGTAATATATTACTGGAAAACTTTATGAATAGCCCTGAAGCATTGTTTGATATAATGCCAGTAGATGAGCCCTTAAGATCAGAAGACATGCAAAATACAACTGGGGAAGAGCTGCATCCTTAGACTAGAGCCGACTTTAATGATGTGCGTGGAGTAAAGCTTTGGAGACCTCCATTTGCTAATGTGGCATTACTCAAAATGAGAAGAAACAGCTGTAAACACCCACTAATAAATAGAACATGGAATATATGAAGTATGAATCTAGGAAAATTGTAAGTTGTCAAAAATGAAATGAAATGCATAAATATCAATATCCTAGGCATCAGGGAGCTGAAATGGAATGGTTATGGCCATTTTGAATCACACAGCAATATGATCTACTACACTGGGAATGAGAAATTGAAGAGTTAATGGTGTGGCATTCATTGTCACAAAGAAAGTTTGAAGATCTATATTAAGTACAGTGCTTCACTGATAGGATAACATCTGTATGCCTACAGGGAAGACCATTTACTGCAACTATTATTCAAATTTACACATCAACCACCAAAGCCAAAGGTGAGGAAATTAAAGATTTTTACCAACTACTGCAGTCTGAAATTGACCAAACATGCAATCAAGATGTGTTGATTATCACTGGTGACTGGAATGCAAAAGTTGGAAACAAAAGAGCATCAGTGGTGGTTAGAAAATATGGCCTTGGTGATAGAAATAACACAGGAGATCATATGATAGAATTTTTCAAGACCAACGACTTAGTCATCAGAAATACCTTTTTAAACAACATAAATGGTGGCTATACATGTGGACTTTGCCAGACGAAGTGCACAGGAATCAGATTGACTACATTTGTGGAAACAGGTGATGAAAAAGCTCAATATCTTCAGCCAACACAAGGCCAGGAGCTGACTGTGGAACAGACCATCAATTGTTCATATGCAAGTACAAGTTGAAGCTGAAGACAATTAAAACAAGTCCACAAGAGCCAAAAGATTATTTAGATTATATCACTTCTAAAATTGGAGATCATCTAAAGAACAGATTTGATGAATCAAATACCAATGACCAAAAACCAGAGGAACTGTGGGACAACATCAAGAACATCATCCATGAAGGAAGCAAAAGGTAATTAAAAGGACAGGAAAGGAAGAAAAGACCAAAATGGATGTCAGAAGGGACTCCAAAATTTGCACTTGAATGGAAAGTAGCTAAAGCAAATGGAAGAAATGACAAAATAAAGGAGCAGAAAATTTCAAAGAATAGTTCAAAAAGACAAAGTCAGTTATTATAATGAATTATGCAAAGTCTAGAGTTAGAAAACCAAAAAGGAAGAACACTCTCAGAATTTCTCAAGCTGAAAGAACTGAGAAAAAAGTCAAGCCTCAAGTTTCAATATTGAAAGATTCTATGAGCAAAATATTGACTGATTCAGGAAACATCAAAAGAAGTTGGAAGGAATATACAGAATCATTGCAACAAAAATAATTAGTCAATATGCATCCATTTCAGGAGGTGGCAAAGGATCAAGAACTGATGGTGTTGAAGGAAGAAGTCAAAGCTACACTGAAGGAATTGCTGAAAAACAAGCCTCCAGGAATTCATGGAATACCCATTGAGATGTTTCAGCAAACAGATGCCATGCTGGAGGCACTTACATGGCTATGCCAAGAAATTTGGAAGACAGCCACTTGGCCAACTGAGAAGAGATCCATATAACATTGCAAAGAAATGTGATCCAACAGAATGTGGAAATTATTGAACATTATCATTAATATGACATGTAAGTAAACTCTTGTTGCAGTAATTAAAAAATGGTTGTAGCAATATATTGACAGGGAATTTCCAGAAATGCAAGCTGGATTAGAAGATGATGTGGAACAAGGGATATCACTGCTAATGTCAGATGGCTCTTCTCTGAAAGAAAAGAATACCAGAGAGATGTTCACTTGTGTATTATTGACCATGCAAAGGCATTTTATTGTGTGGATCATAACAAATTATGGATTATATCAAGAAGAACGGGAATTCCAGAACACTTAATTGTGCTCATGAGAAAACTGTACATAGACCAGGAGGCTGTCATTCAAACAGAGCAATGGGATACTGCAAAGTTTAAAATCAGGAAGGGAGTGTGTCATGGTTGTATCCTTTCAACATACTTATTCAATCTGTATGCTGAGCAAATGATACAAGAAGTTGGACTATATGAAGAAGCACATGACATCAGGATTGGAGGAAGACTCATTAACAACCTGTGATATACAGATGACACAACTTTGCTGAAAGTGAGGATGACTTGAAGCACTTCTGATGAAGATTAAAAACTACAGTCTGCAGTATGAATTGCATCTAAATTGAAAATCCTCACAAATGGACCAAAAAGAAGCATCATGATGAATGGAGAAAAGATTGAAGTTGTCAATGATTTCATATTACTTGATTCCACAATCAACACCAATGGAAGCAGCAGTCAAGACATAAGCTAATATACTACACTCAGTTAATATGCTGCAAAAGACCTCTTTCAAGTGCTGAAGAGCAAAAATATCTCTTGGAAGACTAAGGTGTGTCTAAGCTAAGCCATGGCATTTTCAAAAGCCTCATATGCATGTGAGAGCTGGACAATGAAAATAGAAGACCGAAGAAGAGTTGATGCTTTTGAATTGTGGTATTGGCAAAGAATACTGAAAGTACCATGAACTGCTAGAAGACTGAAAATCTGTCTTGAAAGTACAGCCAGGATGCTCCTTGAAAGCAAGAATGGACAGACTTCTCACCTTCTTTGTTCATGTAGTCAGAAGGGACCATTCCCTGGAGAAGGCTATCATGCTTGGTGAAGTGGAGGGTCAATGAAAAAGGGGAAGGCCCTCAACAATATAGATTGATGCAGTGGCTCCAGCAACAGGCTCAGGTATAGCAAGGACTATGAGGCTGGCACAGGACATGGTAGTGTTTTGTTATGTTGTACTTAGGGTCACTATGAGTCTGACCTGACTCGACGGCACCTAACAACAACAACAACATCATCTCATTTGAAGTCATAACATTCTCTAAAGTAGATGAGATAGAGAAGGCTCTTATACTCATCAGGAAATGGAAAAATCAAGAATGAGTCAGTAAGGTAAACAACTACTGAGTGATTGTTTTTGGACTCCAATATAGCTCCATCCTATACCAATGTCCATTCTTTCTCCATCTATCATGATGACCTTCGCCCTATGACCACCACATACTGCCCCAAGTCATCCCTGTCTTAACATGCCATCCAACATGCTTTTTTTCATTTTCTGGTGTGGCCAATCTTTTTTGCTTAGAATTCCTGTCAGAAATTTTGTAAGAGTGCTCAAAATCCTCTACCTAGCTCAAAATACTCACCTATTCCTCAATTGTCAGCAGTCTGCATCTGCTCTGACAATTTTAGTGACATTACAAACCTGGCCCCTTTTCTTAAGTCTATTTCCTATTTTGTTACTCTTTCCTCCTGTCTACCCATGACTTCATACTGCTCTTGCTCCTATCATTTCTCATTGTTCCCTTTCTGGAATCTTAATTTGCTTTTCTGATCACTGAAGTTCTGTTCTACTGACTCAAGTATATTTGTTGGGTCTATGGCACCTAATAACATAAGTGATCTACATTCTTCAACTGATTAGTTCAATGAAAAAAAAAAAAAAAATTGTACGTGCCACAAAAGACCCTGACAGCACAGGACTCTAAGAATCTTAGTATCCTAGTTCTAAACCGAAAAATCAAACCCACTGCCATCCAGTGGACTCCATCTCATAGTAATGCTTTAGGACAGAGTAGAACTGGCCCACAGGGTTTCCAACATAGTAAATCTTTATGGAAGCAGATTGCTTCTTCTTTCTCCTGTGTAGGAGCTGATGGGTTCAGACCTCTGATTGTTCAGTTAGAAGCCAAATGCTTAACCACTTCACTACCAGAGCTCCTTTTCCTAGTAGTACTCTAACATAATTACAAGGGGTAGCTGTGATAGTTAAGGTTATGTGTCAACTTGGCTGGGCCTGGTTTTGAGTGGCTGGGCAGCTGTTTGTAGCTATTCCCCATGATGAGCTTGGTAACCAACTCCATGGTGGAATGCACTGGAGCAGCTAAGTAACTGTTTTAAGGATGTGGTCTGCTTCTAATATGTAAGGAGAAGCTTCAGAAATGGTCTGGAGCCTTTTGGCATGCTTGGATCCTGCATGTAGCTGAGTCTTTATTCAGCAGCCTGCCATTTTTTCTGCTGATCTTAAGATTGTTCCTAGACTTGAACTAGTGGCCTGCCATATTGTGTGATAATTGTAGGACTGTGTCATTTCACTTGCCAATCACAGATGGGTTTGTCAGCTTCAACAATCAGCATCTGACGAGATAAGAGATGCCTCCAGTTCCAGTGGTCCGGGAGCAAGAGGCAGAGCTGAAGCCCAAAGTTGAGGGCCTTTCACCCAGCCCCTTGAGCTACCACTTTGAACTCAAACTTTTAGCCTCCTAAACTGTAAGAGAATAAATCCCTATTTGTTGAAGCCACCCATTTGTGGTATTTCTATTAGAGCATCACTAGTTGCTTTAACAGAAACTTGTTTTTTCATAATATAGAAGCTGAAAGTCCAAATAAGTGTCTTGGCCTTGTCAATACCTCCTGTGAGCCTCTATCTTAATTTTAGTTGTCTGCCAGTAATCTTTGACATTTCCTTTTCTTGTACATGATCCTCACATGTCATCCCTCTTCCTCTGTGTGTGTGTCTCTGTGTCTATTCTGGTCTTTTTATAACTCAGAAGTGATTCTGTTTAAGATCTGCCCTACACTGCTATGACCTCAGTTGATAGACTTATTGCATTACATCTCTTTGAATTATGGAAAGGTGATCATATTACTTTAGACTACATTGTTAAATGTTATTAATTTATTGTGAAATTACATAATAAAAAGTAATCTGCTCTATCCAAAATCAACTGATTTAATGACATTTAATTTAATGATTTTATTCCACCATAGCAAATACTGTTTGACCAAACCAGTAGGAAACATGCCTGTCAAACTTGACACATAAAATTAACCAATACATGGTTTAAGAAAAAAAAAAATAGTATATATATATATATATATAGAGAGAGAGAGAGAGAGAGAGAGTTCCAGCAAGATGACAGAGTAGTCAGACAAGCTACACAGACCCTCTGCAACAAAGCAATCATAAACCAATTGGAACCTATACAGAAGATGCCCCTGGAACCCTGAGCTCTGAAGGGAAGGATAAAGAAGTGGATTACATACCAACTACTGAAGAACTGGAATGAAACCATGAGTAAGGAGAAAAATGGAGCAGCGAACTGCTGGCTGTCCTGAGGGCACAGCCATTTTGAATATTTTCTGATATCCACTTAAGAATCATCTTTGCTCACCAAGGCTGCATGGGCAAGGAGTAGGTTGGTCCCTAACAACCAGAAGGGAAAACACCAAGGAAGGGAACAGGCAGACCTGTGGACTGCCAGCTGCTGTCCTGAGAATGAAGCCATTTTGGATATTTGCCAGTTGGCTCAACTATTTTGAGTGTGTCCAAGTGGTGTTCTTTCTTAGACTGAGACCTGGGATTAGTCCCACCTTCCACCCACCAAGGACAGCACCAGCAACTAAACTGGATAATGAACTAGGAGAGGTGTGATATTTCCCTTGTTACTCTTGTGCCCTGGGCCCTCATGGTGAAAAAGGGTGTGGTGAACTGCCTCCACCAACCTTCTTGACCTGTGTGTGTGTGGGGGGTTAAATAATGGTCTGTGCCATGGGAGAGCCTGAGTTCCCTGCACCACCCCCACAGTTTTATGTTTTTGAATTATTCTTTTTATCTTCCTCCTTTTTTTTTTTTTTTTCCCTCCCTCTTTCCTGTCCCCAGTTCCTGGTTCTTAGCTCTTTTTTCTTTTTCTTTTTTTGCTCTTCCATTTTCCTGGTTCTATTCTTTTTTCCATCCTTTGCTTCTTCCTGTCTCTTGCTTTTACTTTTGCAGTTTTCCCTATTCCTTTACTCTTCCTCTTTTCTCTCATTCCTCCATCCCCAGATATTGTGGCTTTTTCCCTTTCTCATATTATCTTTTTCTATCCTTTTAAAATATATATATATATTTTTAAATGTTTCCTCTTCTTTATTTATTACTTTTTGCAATTTTTCTGTTTGTTTATGCAATTTGAGTTTTCTTTTTTCTGTCTAACTGAGTAGGGGACATCAACTGTTTCCACACAACCCAACAATACCTGCACCTTCTGCAACCCAACCCACTGAGTAGGGGCCACCATATGGTTTTGCACAGACAGACCAGTGATAAATGGAAGCCAAGACTAGCTTAACTTACCCTCTTACTGCTCTTTATGAACAGCTAAGAGATCTGTACACACACTCTCAATCTCTGTTACAACCACCCACAGACAGGTGGTGAGTACCTAAGTGTTAACAACCAATGAAACAGAGGAGCACAGTGCCCTGCTCACACAGATATATCAAAACAAAATAAAAGGAAAGAAATCTTGCATGAATCACACAAATTAAACTTAAACAAAACACCACCAAAACGTCTCAGAGACAACAGTTTATCACAGTTCACACACAAAAGCAAGATAAAGCAGTAGAAACAAAAGACTAGGATTCAAACAATGAAAACATCCTTGAGGAAGAAGCAGCATTGGAAGTGCTTGATAAGCAATTCAAAAGAATTATATTTGAGTACCTTCAATGGATTGAGAGATAGATCTAGGCATACACTGACAAGATCAAGGAAAACACTGACAAAATTAAGGAAAACACAGACAAAACTCCAAAACAATTTAGGAAAGCAATACAAGAACAAATTGACAAAGTAAACAAAAAACTAGACATGATACAAACACAACAAACAGAAATTATACTAAGATTTCAGAAATAGATAACACATTGAATACGCAAAGGAGTAGAATCAAATCAATAGAAGACAGAATTAATGAGATTGAAGACAAATACCTCGATACACTTTGCTAAGGAAACAATCAGACAAAAGATCAAAACATAATAAGGAAGCCCTAAAATTTATGTGGGATGCCATCAAGGGGAATAACCTATGTGTAATTGGAATTCCATTACAGGAAGAGAGAGATAATACCACAGATAAAATTGTTGAAGTTTTGTTGGAGGAGAATTTCTGTAATAAGATAAAAGATAACAATATATCCATTCAAGAAGTTTAACAAACCTATCAGGATAGACCCCATAGAAAATCACCAAGACATATCATCATCAAACTCACCAAAACCAAAGACAAAGAAAGAATTCTGAAAGCAGCATGGGCAAAATGAAAAGTTACCTACAAAGGGCAATCAATAAGACTAAGCTCTGATTTCATGACACAAACTATGCAGGCAAGAAGGCAATAAGATGATTTATATAAAACCCTGAAAGAAACAAAATTTCCAGCCAAGAATTATATACCCAGCAAAACTGTCTATCAAACATGAGAGTGAAATTAGAAGATTCCCTAATCAGCTTAAATTAAGGGAATTTGTTAAAACCAGACTAACTTTACAAAGGATGCTAAATGGAGACTTTCAGACAGAGAAACAACAAGAGCAAACAAGCAATGGTTAGCACACATGACATCATAAGCCATAAACCAATTCAGTTATAGACGTATCCAAAGTAAAATAAGCTTACAAGACTGTAATCAGGGAACCAGAGACATCAATTGCTAAATGAGGACAACTATAAACCGAAAAGAAGGAATAAATAGTGTAACTACAGAACTTCTAAGTCATAAAGAAGTCAAGACAATTACAAGATAGAACACACTGTTTTAAACTTGGGAAGAAATAACAAATCACAAGGTAAACTCAAAGAAAAATAATAAACATTCACATCAAAATAAAAAAGGAGACAAGCACAAATACTTTGCAAATACTAAAACAATAGCAATGAAGGAGATGGTAACACAACTCATAAACAATATGTGCTCAGCACAGAAAATTACATGGAACAAGAAAATCAGCAACACCACACACACACAAAAAAAACACATAACAAAATGACATCAATAAATTCATACTCAATAAATGCACTGAATGCAAGTGGATTAAATGCACCACTCAAGAGATGGAGAGTTGCACACTGGATAGGAAAACATGACCCATCAATACAAGACACTCACCTTACACATGAAGACAAAAAAATAGACTGAAAATCAAAGGTTCAAAAAGATATAACCAGCAAATGGCAGCCAAAAGAGAGCAAGAGTGGCAATATTAATATCTCATAAAATAAACTTTAAGGCAAAATTACCATAAGAGACAAGAAAGGACATTATATCATCAGTTGAGCAAGAGGACATAACCATAGCAAATATCTACACACCCAATGAAAGACCTCCAAAATACATAAATCTGACTTTAACAGAATTGAAAAGACAAATAGATGACTCAACAGTGATAGTAGGAAACTTTAATATATTACGTTCTGTAAAAGATAGGACAACTGGAAAGAAACTCAGCAAAGATGCAGAAGAGTTGAAGAATACAATAACCAACTTGACCTTAAAGACATCTACAGAGCCCTTCACCCAACAACAGGAAAATATGCATTTTTTTCCTGCACACATGAGACATTCTCCAAGACTAACCATATTTTAGGCCACAAAGCAAGCCTCAATAGATTTAAAAACATTGAGATACTGCAATGTATCTTTTCCAATCACAAGGCTAAAAAATTAGAAATTAACACTAGGAGGTTCAATGGAAAAAGAGCAAACACATGGAAACTAAATAACACTCTCCTCAAAAATGGGTAATGGAAGAAATAAAAAAAATGAAATAAAAAAAATCCTTGAATCAAATGAGAATGAAAGCACATTATACCACATTCTTTGGGGCACAACAAATACAGTGATCACAGGGCAATTAATAGCAATAGATTCTCCCATCAAAACAGAATAAAGATCCAAACTCAGCACCTTAACACAACATCTCCAACAATTAGAAAAAGAGCACCCCAAAAAGCCTATGGTCATGAGAAGAAAGGAAATAATAAAGACTTGTGCAGAAAAAAATGAAACAAAATAGAAAGACAATAGGAAAAATCAACAAGACTAGAAGTTGATTATTTGAAAAGATGAATAAAATCGGCAAACCACTGGCAAACTTAACAAAGGAACAGAAGGAAAAGATGCAAATGACATGAATAAGAAAGGAAAGGGGTGATGTCACAACAAAACTAACAGAATAAAAAGAATAAAATGGATATTAGGAATAAATTTGAAAACCTCAATGAAATGGACAGATTTCTAGAAACACATTATTTACTTAAACTAACAAAGACTGAGCTAAAAAGTTGAACAGACCCATAACAAAAGAAGAAGTCAAACAGGTCATAATAAAGTTACCAACAACAACAACAACAAAAAACTCCTGGCTCACAGGAGAATTCTCAATCCTTCAGAGAAGAGCTGATGGCAATCCTACTTAAACTATTCCAGAACATAAAAAATGATGTAATCCTCCCAAATTCATTTTATGAAACAAGCATAATCCTGATACCAAATTCAGGCAAAGACATCATTAAAACGGAAAAGTATAGACCAATATCCCTCATGAATATAGATACAAAAATTTTCAACACAATTCTAGCCAATAGACTCCAACAACATATCAAAAAAATAATACATCATGATTAAGTGAGATTCATATCAGGTATGCAAGGATGATTCACCATTAGAAGAACAATCAACCTAATCCTTCACATAAGTAAAATAAAGTAATAGAAATACATGGTTAAATCAATCAATGCAGAAAAGGCATTTGATAAAATCCAAATACATTCCTGATAAAAACTCGCAGAAAAATAGGAATAAAAGAGAGATTCCTCAACATAATAAAGTACGTATATGCAAAGCTAACAAGGCAGCAACAACAAAAAAGAAAACTCACTGCCGTTGAGTCAAATTCAACTAATAGCAACCCTTCCTTGGATTTTTGAGGCAGTATCTCTACAGAAGTAGATTGCCCAATCTTCCTTCCAAGGAGTGGCTGGTGGGTTTGAACAGCCAGGCTTCTGATTAGTAGTCAAATGACTTAGGCACTGGGCCACCAGAGCTCCCAAAACCAACAACTAACATTAACCTTAATGGAGAGACACTGAAACCATTCCCCTTGTGAACAGATCCCAGACAAGGAAGCCCTCTATATCCACTACTATTGACTTCCATAGTAATACAGCCTTGGAAACCCAAGGATGGCTTGCTATGAATCAAGTCCGACCCAACGGCACATAACAACAACAACAATATTCAACATTATATTGGAAGTGCTAGCCAGGGCAACAGAGCAAGAAAAGGAAATCAAGGGCATCCACATTGGTAAGGAAGAAGCAAAACTATCCTTATTTGCTGATGATATGATCCTATACACAGAAAACCCAAAAGACTCAGCAAGAAAACTAGTGGAACTAATTGAGAGATTTAGCATAGTGACTGGATACAAGATCAACATTAAAAAAAAAAAAAAAAGTCAGGGATTCAAAATGGAGTCTCACCAGTGAGCAACATGCTGTTTCCCTCTGGCATCTAAGGGCTTGAAAAACTAGATACAACAGTTTGAATTAGGAATTTTGGGGCTCTGAACAGCTCACTGAATCAGAGTGCATCAAACACAGAAGAACAAAATTAGAGGAAAGGCACAGGGAGATTATTTAAGAAAGAGTTACCTGGCGGAGGACAGATGGGAAGCCGAGAGAGGCCATTGGAAACTTCCCTGGGGCAGTCACTGACTGGCGGGCGAGGACAGCCACCTGAGATCCCCAAGCCAAGAAGGAAGACACCTTATAGCAGCATACCAGCAACCACTCTAATATTCCAGTGGGCAGCGGCAGGGACCTGACTCCAGCAGCTGATTGTGTCAGTAATTTGGATCATCTGGGGGCAGGCGGGCATGGACAAAATCACTGAGATTCAAGCAGGGAGCTCACTGTTGCACAAGGAAGGTGAGCTCCCTCCCCTCCCAGCGGGTCACAGAGTGGGCATGGATCAGACTGGAGGACATCGTGCTTATCTTTGTCACAGACATCGGGACCGCAGGTCACTAGAAGGTACTCTCCCAACTCCAAAGCAGCTGAAATTGCATGCATCTTTGGCACCACAATGAGTGGTATCACAGACAAACTCCAGAGCCAGCCATTAGTGGTCTGGTGGGATTGCGTCAGCGCCATGGGCAGATGGGGCAGGGAGAGCAAAGAAGCCACAGCTGAGTGTGGTCCTGGAAATTTGCCTTAGAGACACTCCTTGGCACTGTGGGGTCATGGAAGTGGGGTCTTTGAGTGTGCCTGGACCTGGGGGAAAGTTGTGACGCCCTAACAATAAGAATCTTTCCTGAAGTTGAGCCGCAGACTTTTAAATAAATACATCATCAATAATAGCCTGCACAAAGCCCTAGAAACCGACCCTAGCAACACCAAGCTTTCCTTCTTCTGCTCCCACCTTCTCCTCCAATAACTTCACTTATTCAATAGAAGAAACCAGATTCAGCCAATTACCATGAAACCTCCCATTTCAAACTCTAAACCCTCTTTATGACAATCAGAAACACATATCCACATTTGACACAGTGATTCCACCATCACAAAGAAAACAGCAGAGCAACACAACATATCTGAATCAATAATTAAATAAAATACACCAGCTTCACCTTTTCAGAATATTAAACCATAAAAACAAGACAAAACAAATCAACACATAACCAGCAGCTAGAGACAACCTAAAGAGACAGTGCTCTACGAGATTCCAAGGGCTGAAGAAGAGGTTCTGCTTTCCAGTAACCCCAAGAACTCTCCAGACCTGCACGAGTAAAAGTAACATTCCTCTTGTTACTCTTGCACCACACACCCGTTTGGTGAACGGAGGTGCAGCTACCCAACACTCCCACCCACCTTCTGGGCCCACAGGAACTCCATCCCAGTCTGTGTGCTCATATGAAGCCTGGGTGCCCTGTCCTGTTCCCCATTGATTATTAATTTATTTATTTATCTGTTTATCTATCTATCTTCTTTTTCTCTTGTTTTTCTGGTGCTTAGTTTTCTTGCATTTGTCTGTTTTAAAACTGCTGCTATTATTAATAATTTCATTCTTTTTACTATTTGTCTCCTCCCAGGTCCTAGTTTACACCCTCCCCACATTGTTTTCCCCTTTTCCCTGTTCCTGATTAATTTTTTTTTTCCATTTTTTCCCTCATGGTTAACCCTGTTCCTTTTCTTCCCCCCATTTTTTTCCTCATTATTCTCCTTCTCTACCTTCTTTCTCTTAGTGCCCTATCCCCAGATATTGTGGTTTTTGTTCTTTTCTTCTCCCCTTTTTCTTTTTTAGGTTACTTTTTCTGTGTGATTACATGGTATATTTTTTGTACATGTACCTTGAGTTTTTTGATGGTTATTCAATTGTAATTTTTTTCTAACTGAGTGGGAGACAGCAACAGTCCCCATAAGATACAAGTACACTCACACTGCTTGCAAC
>NW_006921667.1:2006784-2007832 GCF_000298275.1 Orycteropus afer afer | reverse complement strand
CCAGAAACCACAGCTATGGACATATCCAAAGTAAAATGAGCTTACAAGATTGTAAACAGGGAACAAGAGAAATCAATTGGCAAGTGAGGCCAACTACAAACAAAAAGAGGGGGAACACTGTGCAGTTACAGAACATATAAATGGTGATGAAGTTAAGAGAGTTGCAAGATAGAATGGACTGTTGTAAACTTTGGGAAAAAATTATAAATCATAAGGTTACCTCAAAGAAAAAGGATAAACCTATACATCACAATAAAAAAGAGGACAAGCACAAATATTCACCATATACTAAAACAACAGCAACAAGGGAAATGATAACATGATTCATAAACATAATGAGCTCAGCACAGAAAATACTATGGAACAAAGAAAAAACACATACCAAAATGACACCAACGAATTCATACTTGTCAGTTATTACACTGAATGTTAATGGATTAAATGCACCACTCAAGAGATAGAGAGTTGCAGATTGGATAAGAAAACAAAACCCATCAATATGCTGCTTACAAGAGACACAGCTCAGAGATAAAGACAAAAATAGACTAAAAATCAAAGGATGGAAAAGATATATCAAGCAAGTGGCAACTGTGAGAGAGCAGGAGTGGCAATATTAATTTCTGATCAAATTGACTTTAAGACAAAAACCACATACGAGACAAGGAAGGACATTATATGATTAAAGGATCAATTGAACATGAAGTTATAACCATAATAAATATCTATGGACCCAATGAAAGAGCCCCAGAATACATAAATCAGACCTTAAAAGAGTTGAAAAGCCAAATAGATGACTCCACAGTCATAGTGGGAGATTGTAATACACCACTTTCTTTGAAAAGAAACTCAACAAAGATGTAGAAGAGCTAAATAATACACTTCACCTACTTGGCCTTATAGACATCTACAGAACACTTCATCCAACAGTAGCACAATATACGTTCGTCTCCAGTGCACATGGAGACCATATATTAGGCCATAAAGCAAGCATTCATAAATTTAAAAACATTGAAATACTGCAAAGTATTTTTTCAGATCATAATGCTAT
>NW_006921667.1:2003419-2005016 GCF_000298275.1 Orycteropus afer afer | reverse complement strand
CCAGCAGCCAACATTATTCTCAATGGAGAGAGACTGAAACCATTCCTCTTGAGAACAGGAACCAGAAAAGGATTCCCGCTATTACCACTTCTATTCAATATTATATTGGATGTCCTAGCCAGGGCCATAAGGCAAGAAATGGAAATTAAAGGCATGCAAATTGGCAAGGAAGAAGTCAAACTACCCCTACTTGCTGATGATATGATCCTATACCTAAAAAACTCAAGACACTCAGTTGAAAATCTACTGGAACTAATTGAGAGATTTAGCATTGTGGTAGGATATAAGATCAATATCTAAAAATCAGTTGTATTCCTCTACACCAGCAAAAAGATTGCTGAAGAAGGAATAAGGAATTCATTACCATTTACAATAGCTAACAAAAAAATAAAATACTTGAGAATAAATCTTACCAGGGACACAAAAGACCTATACAAAGAAAACTACAAAAAACTACTTCAAGAAACCATAAGAGATATACATAAATGGAAGAACATCCCATGCTCGTGGATAGGAAGATTGAACACTGTGAAAATGTCAATTCTACCAAAAGCAATCTATACATTCAATGCAATACCAATCCAGATCCCATCAACATTCTTTAGGGATATGGAAAAATCAGTCATTAACTTTATATGGAAAGGAAAGAGACCTTGAATAAACAAAGCACTATTGAAGAAGAAGAACAAAGTAGAGGTCTCCACTCCTGGATCTCACAACCTACTATAAAGCCACAGTAGTCAAAACTGCCTGGTATTGGTTTAATGACAGATACATAGACCAATGGAAGAGAATTGAAAACTCAGAAATAGATCCATCGACTTATAGTCAGCTGATCTTTGACAAAGGGCCAAAATCCATTAAACGGGGAAGAGATTGTTTGTTTAATAATTGGTGCTGGCAAAACTGGAGATCCATTTGCAGAAAAATTAAACAAGATCTATACCTCACACCATACACAAAAATGAACTCCAGATGGATCAAAGACTTAAATGTGAAACGCAAAACTATAAAGTTCTTCAAGGAAAAACTAGGGGCAAATTTAAGCACCCTAATATATGGCATAAATAGATTCTCAAGCATAACTCATAATGCACAAACAGCAGAAGAGAAACCAGATGATTGGGACCTTCTAAAGATTAAATTTTTGTGTGCTTCCAAAACAGTCAAAAGAGAACCTACAGATTGGGAAAAAATACTTGGTAATGACATATCTGACAAAGGACTTATCTCTAGAATGTATAGAAAACTCCAATACCTCAATAACAAAAAGACAAACAATCCAATTTAAAAATGGACAGAAGACATGAATAGACACTTCACCAAGGAGGATATTCAAGGGGCCAACAAACATATGAAGAAATGATCATGATCATTAGCTATTAGTGAGATGCAAATCAAAACAACAATGAGATTCCATCTTGCTCCAGCACTAGTAGCAAAATTCAATGAGACAAAAAATAACAAATGCTGGCGAGGATGTGGAGAGATTGGGACTCTCATACACTGCTGGTGGAACTGTAAAATGGTACAACCATTGTGGAAAGCAGTATGGTGATTCCTTCAAAAGTTGGAACTAGAAATACCATTTGACCCA
>NW_006921667.1:2002368-2002863 GCF_000298275.1 Orycteropus afer afer | reverse complement strand
TATGTCTATGAAGTGGGGCGTGTACCCCAGAACATTTACAGGGTTGGCAGACAATGGCACTGTAACTTTATGTGTATGGTCTGAATTCTCATGCATATAGTGGAGCTGACAAAGGGCAAGGTTGTAGTCACTGCTTGGTCACAGCCAACTACCCAGACAGACCAAGTAATGGAACCTGTGGGCTCAGGACCATAGTCGCAGGGGACATCATGCTCAATTGGCATAACATACTACATAAAACATTGTTCCACCTCCTACTTTGGTGAGTAGCGACTGTGATCTTAAAAGCTAGCAAGCTGCCATCTAGATGCAACGATGGGGCTGTCCTCGTCCAGAGCAAAAGAAGAATGAAGAAAATAAAAAATTCACGGAAACAATTAGTCCAAGAGACTGGTACACCATCTGATCTGCAGTCTATAAAATTATGAGACCGGAAGAATTAGATGGTGCCTGGCTACTACTGTCAACCACTTTGAAGAGGATCTATGTAGGAGA
>NW_006921667.1:1999914-2001881 GCF_000298275.1 Orycteropus afer afer | reverse complement strand
AAAAAAAAAAAAAGATTCTTGGGAATAAACTTTACCAGGAACACAAAA
Source organism: Orycteropus afer afer (assembly GCF_000298275.1). Taxonomy (NCBI): domain Eukaryota; kingdom Metazoa; phylum Chordata; class Mammalia; order Tubulidentata; family Orycteropodidae; genus Orycteropus; species Orycteropus afer. The sequence goes on along the minus strand of NW_006921667.1, from coordinate 2,001,833 downwards.
TACTTACACAGAGAAAACTACAAACCACTATTTCAAGAAGCTATAAGATATTTACATAAATAAAAGAACATACCATGCTTGTGGATAGCAAGATTGAACATTTTGACTATGTCAATACTACCGGAAGAAATCTATACATCAATGCAATCTTAGTCCAGATTCCATCAACATTCTTTAAAGACATGGAAAAAGCAATCACTTATTTTATATGGAACAAAAAACAGACCTCAGATAAGAAAGCACTACTGAAGAAGAACAAAGTAAGAGGTCACACACACAGTCATAGTTCTCAAAACAGCCTGGAATTGTTCAACAACAGAGACATAGACCAGTGGAGCAGAACTGAAAACCCAGAAATCAATTCATAGACCTAATGTCAGGTGATCTTTGACAAAGGACAAAAATCCTTTAAATGGGGCAGAGATAGTCTGTTTTACAAATAGTGCTGGTAAAAGTGCATATCCATTTGCAGAAAAATGAAACAAGATCCATATCTAATATCATTCACAAAAACTAACTCCAGATGGATCATAGACTTACATGTAAAACCTATAACTATAAAGTCCATCAAAGGAAAAATAGGGGCAAACTTTGGGGTCTTAATTTATGGAATAGATAGACTATCCAGCCTAACCCAAGATGCACAAACAGAAGATAAACTAGATGAATGAGACCTTCTAAAAATTAAATTCTTATGTGCATCAAAAGACTTCTCCAAAAGAGAAAAAGATATCCTATAGAATGGGAAAATATATTCAGCAATGCATTATTGGATAGAGTACTTATCTCTAAAATTTATTGAAAACTCCAGCCCTTCAACATCAAAAAGAAAAATAATATAATTTAAAAATGGGCAGAAGACAGGAACAGACACTTCACCAAAGAAGATATTCAGGATGCCAACAAACACATGATGAAATGTTCACAATCTTTACCCATTGTTGTTGTTGTTATGTGCTGTTGAATCAAACCTGACTCATAGCCACCCCTCCTTGGGTTTCCGAGGTAGTATCACTACAGAAGTCAATTGCTAACCTCCCTTCTGAGGAGTGGCTGGTGGGTTTCAATCACTAGACTTCTGGTTAGCAGTCAAGTGCCTTAGGAACTATGCTACCAGAGCTCCTTTAGCCATTAGAGAGATGCAAATCAAAACACCCTTAAGATGCCATATCACCCCAGCATTAATAGCAAAGTTCAACAAGATAGAAAATAACAAATGCTGGTGAGGATGTGGAGAGATTGGGACTCTTTACACTGCTGGTGGGACTTTAAAATGATACAACCCCTGTGAAAAATCAATATGGTGATTCCTTAAAAAGTTGGAAATAGAAATAACATTTGATCCAGCAATCCTATTATTAGGTATATCCTAAAGAAGTGAGAGGCAGGACACAGATACATGCACACCCATGTTCATCGCAGCACTATTAACAATAGCAAAGAAATGGAAACAACCTAAGTGACCATCAGCTAAAGGAATAAACAGACTGGTACATACACACAATGAATACTATGCAACCCTAAAGAATAATGTAGAATCCACAAAACACCTGATAACATGGATGAACTTAGAGGTCACTTTTTTGTTTTGTTTTGTTTAATATGCTGAGAGAAATAAGTCAATCACAGAAGGACATATATTGTATTAGCCCACTATTGTAAAAAGTCAAGGAAAAGTTTATACATGGAAGGTAACCTTCTTTGTTGGTTACCAGGGAGAGGAGGAAAAGGGAAGCTAAATTCCTTGTTGTTGTTGTTATGTGTCATCAAGTCAGACCTGACTCATATCGACCCTCCTTGGGTTTCTGAGGTGGTATCTCTACGGAAGTAGATTGCCCAGTCTTCCTTCTGAGGAGTGGCTGGTGGGTTTGAACCGCCAGACTTCTGGTTAGCAGTCAAGTGCCTTAGGCACTATGCTA
>NW_006921667.1:1999006-1999814 GCF_000298275.1 Orycteropus afer afer | reverse complement strand
GGCTGGTGGGTTTGAACCGCCAGACTTCTGGTTAGCAGTCAAGTGCCTTAGGCACTATGCTACCAGAGCTCCTGCTGAATTCTTAGATAGGTTAAATATGTATGTGTGTGTGTATATATATATATATATATATATATATATATGGAGAGAGAGAGAGAGAGAGGACCCAAAGATTTTTAGTGGTTACCAGGGGTAGGAGGGAGGGGGAAAGGGGAAGCTTTTGTTTCCAGTCATTAAGTTTATGCTAATGGTGGTGGAATATTTTGGAAAAGGACAGCAATAATGGTGGCACAATATGAAAAATATCATGAAGTGCCTGAGCTGTAAATGGGGATGTTGTTATGTTGGTGAATTACCATGCCTATTTCCACAGTGGTTGTATCATTTTACAGTCCCACCAGCAGTGTAATTGCATGGTTTAAAAATCAAGAAGGGAGTGTGTCAGGGTTGTATCCTTTCACCATACTTATTTAACTCATATGCTGAGCAAATAATCCGAGAAGCTGGACTATATGAAGAAGAATGTGGCATTAGGATTGGAGGAAGAATCAATATCAACCTGCGATAGGCTGACACAACTTTGCTTGCTGAAAGTGAGGATGACTTGAAGTATTACTGATGAAGATTGAAGAATACAGTCTGCAGTATAGATTACATCTCAATATAAAGAAAACAAAAATCCTCAAAACTCGTCCTATAAGCAACATTATGATAAATGGAGAAAAGATTGAAATTGTCAAATACTTCACATTACTTGGTTCTACAATCAATGCTAAGGGAAGGAGCAGTCAGGACATCCGATGACATA
>NW_006921667.1:1989998-1998346 GCF_000298275.1 Orycteropus afer afer | reverse complement strand
CTACCAACTGGAAAAATCGCCTGAAAAGGACCTCTTTCAAGTGCTGAAGAGCAAAGATGTCTCTTTGAGGACTAAGGTTTGCCTGACACAAGCCATGATATTTTCAGTCACCTCATATGCATGTGAGAGCTGGACAATGAATAAGGAAGACCAAAGAAGAATTGATGCTTTTGAGTTGTGGTGTTGGTGAAGAATGCTGAAAGTATCATAGACTGCTAAAAGAACTAACAGGTCTGTCCTGGAAGTGCAGCCAGAATGCTCCTTGGAGGCGAGAATGACTAGACTTCATCTCACATACTTTTGTCATATTGTCAGAAGGGACCATTCCCTGGAGACAGATGTCATGTTTGGTAAGGTCAACGAAAGAGGGGAAAGCCCTCAATGAGATGGGTTGACATGGTGGCTGAAGCAATGGGCTCAAGTATAGCAAGAATCATGCAGCTGGCTCAGGACCAGGTGGTGTTTCATTCTGCTGTGCATAGGGCTGCTATGAGTCAGAGATGACTCGACAACACCTAATAACACCAGCAACAGCCAGCAGTGTAAAGCTTGCTAATCTCTGTACATCCTCAACAGCATTTGTTATTTTGTTGTGTACATTTTCACTACAATAAATGTAACAAATATACATGTATGTTGTTGTTGTTATGTGCTGTCGAGTGGGACCCAACTCATAGAGACCCCTCCTTGGGTTTCCAAGACAGTATCACTATGGAAGTAGATATGGATATATGGATATATAAAATCCAAACCAAACTCACTGCCATTGAGTCAATTCTGACTTATAGTGACCTCCATTGGGTTTCCCAGGCTGTAAATCTTCACAGAAGTAGATCTCCCCATCTTCCTTCTGTAAAGAGGCTGTTAGGTTTGAACAACTGACATTTTTATTAGCAGCCAGATGCCTTATCCACTACATCACCAGAGCTCCTTATGGATATATGTCTATATGTTGCTGCTATTGTTAGGTGCTGTGGAGTTGGCTCCAACTCATAGTGACCTATGTACAACAGAACAAAACAATGCCTGATCCTGGCACAGTCTCTGCTATCCCTAAGTCCATTGTTGTAGCCAATGTGTCAATCCATCTCATTGAGGGCCTTCCCCTTTTTCATTGACCCTCCACTTTACCAAGCATGATAACCTTCTCCAGGGACTGGTCCCTTCTGACAACATGATGAAAATAGGTGAGACAAAGTTTGGCCGTTCTTTCTTCTAAGGGCTTTCTGGCTGTACTTCTTCAAGGACAGATTTATTAGTTCTAACCGTCCATGATGTTTTCGGTATTCTTTACCAATACTACAACTCAAACACGTAAACTCTTCTTTGGTCTTCCTTATTCACTGTCCAGGTTTCACATGCATATGAGGTGATTGAAAATACCGTGTCTTGGGTTAGACACACCTTAGTCTTCAAAGAGATATCTTTGCTCTTCAGCACTTTAAAGAGGTCTTTTGCACCTAATTTACTGAGTGCAATATGTTGTCTGATTTCCTGACTGCTGCTTCCATTGGTACTGATTGTGGAACCAAGTAATGTGAAATCTTTGACAACTTTAATCTTTTCTCCATTTATTGTGATGTTGCAATAAGCATCCAGTTATGAGAATTTTCTTTTCCTTTATGTCGAGGTGTAATCCATAGAGCCTACTGCAGTCTTTAATCTTCATAAATAAGTGCTTCAAGTCATCCTTACTTTGAGCAAGCAAAATTGTGTCATCTGCATAGTGCAGGTTGTTAATGAGTCTTCCCCTAATCCTGATGTCATGCTCTTCTTCATATAGTCCAGTTTCTCAGATAATTTGCTCAGCACACAGATTGGATAAGTATGGTGAAAGATACAACCCTGATGCTGATTTTAATCCATGCAGTATACCCTTTTTTCTTTCAATGACAGTCTCCTGGTCTATGTACAGGTTCCTGATGAGCACAATTAAGTGTTCTGGAATTCCCATTCTTCTCAAAAAAACCAAAAGCCCAACTCACTGTCATTGAGTCAAATCCAACTCAGAGCGACCCCTCCTTGGGTTTCCAAGGTGATATCACTACGGAAGTAGATTGCCCAACCTTCCTTCCAAGGAGTGGCTGGTGGGTTTGAACCACCAGCCTTCTGGTTAGCAGTCAAATGCCTTAGGCACTATGCCAACAGAGCTCCTAACGTTATCCATGTTGTTGTTGTTGTTGCTATGTGCCGTCGAGTCAGACCCGACTCATAGTGACCCCTCCTTGGGTCTCTGAGGCAGTATCACTATGGAAGTAGATTGCCCCATCTTCCTTCCGAGGAGTGGCTGGTGGGTTTGAACCGCCAGCCTTCTGGTTAGCAGTCAAGTGTCTTAGCCACTATGCTACCAGAGCTCCCATGTTATCCATAATTTGTTATAATTCACAAAATTGAATGATTTTTCAGAGTCAATAAAACAAAAGTAAACATCTTTCTGGTATTTGCTTTCAGCCAAGGTCCATCTGACATCAACAATGATATCCTTCAATCTATGTCTTCTTCTGAGCCCACTTGCATTTCTGGACGTTCTCTGTCAATATTCTGCTGCAACCATTTTTGAATTATCTTCAAGATTTTACTTGAGTATGAAATTAATGATATTGCTAAATAATTTCCACATTCTATGGGATCACCTTTCTTTAGAATGGGTACAAATATGGATCTTTTCCAGTCAGTTGACCAGATAGCTGTCTTCCAAATTTCTTTGCATAGAGGAATAGGTGTTTCCAGCATGATATCCATTTGTTGAAACACCTCAATGGGTATTCCATGAATTCCTGGAGCCTTGTTTATCACCAATTCCTTCAGTGTGCTTTGGCTTCTTCCTTCAGTGCCATTGCTTCTCGATCATATGCCACCTCCTGAAATGAATGAACATCAATTAACCAATTATTTTTGGTACAGTGACTCTGTGTATTCCTTCCATCTTCTTTTGATGTTTCCTGCCTTGGTCAATATTTTGCCAATAGAATCTTTCAATATTGCAACTCAAGGCTTGAAGTTTTTCTTCAGTTCTTTCAGCTTGAGAAATGCCAAGCGTGTTCTTCCCTTTTCATTTTCTAACTCCAGGTGTTTGCACATTTTATGATAATAATTGACTTTTTCTTCTTCAGCTGCTCTTTGAAATAATCTGTTCAGCTCGTCTATCTTGTCATTTCTTCAATTTGCTTTAGCAACTCTCCAATCAACAGCAAATTTCATATTCTCTTCTGACATCCATTTTAGTCTTTTCTTCCTTTCCCATTTTTTTGATGACCTTTTGCCTTCTTCATGGATGATGTTCTTGATGTCCTCCCACAATTCCTCTGGTTGTCATTCATTGATGTGGAATGCATCAAATCTATTCTTTAGATCGTCTCTAAATTCAAGAGGAATATAGTCAAGGTCATACTATGGCTCTCATGGACTTGTTTTAATTGTCTTCAGCTTCAACTTAAATTTGCATGTGAGCATTTGATGGTCTGTTCCACAATCAGCTCCTGGCCTTGTTTTGGCTGAAGATATTAAGGTTCTCCATTGCCTCTTTCCACAGATGTAGTCTGATTCCTATGTACTCCATCTGGTGATGTTTATGTTTATAGCCACTGTTTATGTTGTTGAGAAAAAGTATTCATGAATAACTCATTGCTCTTGCAAAATTCTATCATGCCATCTCCAGTGTCATTTCTATTATTAATGCCATATTTTCCAACTGCCAGTGATTCTTCTTTGTTTCCAACATTTGTGTTCTAATCACCAGTAACAATCGACACATCTTGATTGCATATTTGGTAAATTTCAGACTGCAGAATTTGGTAAAAATCTTCAAAATTTGAAATTTACAAAATTTCCTTGTATTTGGCTTTGGTGGTTGGTGTGTAAATTTGAATGATAGTAGGGTTAACTTGTCTTTCTTGTAGATGGATGGACATTATGCTATCACTAACAGCATTGTACTTCAGGATAGATCTTCAAACATTCTTTGTGATGATGGATGCCACACAATTCCTCTTCAATTTGTCATTCCCAGTATAGTAGATCATATGGTTGTCTGATTCAAAAGGGCCAAAACCAGTCCATTTTAGCTCTTTAGTGCCTAGGATATTGATATTTCTGTGTTCACTTTCATTTTTGATGACTTGCAATTTTCCTAGGTTCATACTTTGTACATTCCATGTTCCAATTATTAATGGATGTTTGTAGCTGTTTTTTCTCATTTTAACCCTTGCCACATCATCAAATGGAGGTCCTGAAAGCTTTACCCTATCCACATCATTAAGGTAGATTCTACTCTGAGGAGGCAGCTCTTTCCCAGTTGTATTTTGAGTGCCTTCCAACCTGTGGGGCTCATCTTCCAGTACAATATCAGACCATGTTTCTGGGTTATTCATAAAAGTTTCCAGTAATATATCAGACAGTGTTTCACTGCTATTCATAGGGTTTTCACTGGCAAATTCTTTGCAAAGTGGATGGCCCCTTCCTTCTTCTGAATCTTAGTCTGGAAGCTCTGCTGAAACCTGTCCAACATGGGTGACCCTGCTGGTATTTGAAATACTGGCTGCATAGCTTCCAGCCTTGTAGCAACACACAAGCCAGCACAATGTAACAAACTAACAGATGAGTGGTGGATATAGATATATAGATATTGCAAGGGCTTTGAAGTGGGGACAAGATGGAATGAAGTAAAGCATGTAGAAGCAATCTTACATCAATTTCAAAGTGTCAGAAGATTTCTCAGTCTGGATAATATCATGGGATCCTTTTCTTCATTGTCTAAACACTGGTACTTTGATGGCCCTTCAATATAATTATACCTTAAAAGTCAGTCAGAATTCATATCTCCTAGATATGAGTCATGGTTTGGACAAATCACTTCAAATCTGAAGGGAAAATTACAGAGACTTCTCTGATATGAAAAACTTCTCTGCTACTCTTTTGGAGTAATGTCTTCTTTGATATTGGAAATGACAGCAAAAATTTAAGCATAAGCAATCTGTGTAAAGTTATTAGAGTGAGTCAGCCAGTAAATTTCCCTTTGAAGTAGGAGGCAAAGACATTCTTAGATATTGGAATGTTCACAAACTTCTTCGGGCAACAAATTTCTTTAAGTTTTACAGTCTTTCCTGAACAGAGTAATTAAGCTCCACAGAAGATGTATTATTTCTATTTATGGGGAAAAACTGGATGTTGAGCTTCTCCCTTCTGTATACCTATGATCACACAATTATTGGAGTCCTAAAAGAATGTTCTTTGGAACATAAGTTAAAGATAATCTCTGGCCATGCAATCCTGGGGAGAATGTTTCATCTGTAACTGGAACATGAGGTAAACTTTGCAGAATTATCAGTTATTGGATGAAGAGAAGGAGTGGAGAGAACTAAAAATGTATACGAAAAGGAATTATACTTAGTGTTCATGACCATCTATCCAACAACGCTAATGGACAGTTGGTAACATAGAAAGGAATCTTGAATTTTATGTGGACTAATTCTGTATGTGATATGACTGGAGAAAGTTTTGGGAAAGAACTAAATGGGAAGATTCTATTGACAAGAGAAAGAGAGAATGAAATTTTAAAGGATTAAGTGATTACTGAATCTATTTGTGGTAGAACTTTGCAGGGAAACGGTATTCTCCCTTGATCCTACCATTTTAAACTTACAAATTCCTCCCCTGACTAAACTTATCTAAACATCATAGCAAGGGAGCCTTGAAAACATTTTGCTGGAGTCAGGAGTAGAAAGTCAGAGAATATATCTGAAAGTACAGATGTAAGACTTTCACAGATGATTTTTTTTTTTTTTTTGTTACTGGCATTAATTCTTTCACCTTTATTTAACATTCATACCACAGCAACTTCATGAGGAAAAAGTATAAACAAAAAGTTTTACCTTTCATTTTAGTCATCAGAAATGTAGAGCATCTTCCCCATGGCAACCTACATATGACAGTTTATAATAATATTAATCCCAGATGTGGATGTGTATGGTCTATTGACCTATAATCTGAAATGTAAACTCAAGCACCACTTATAATCCTCACTCAAAATAGCAGGAAAAAGTGAAAAATGGTAAATATATAATTAATTAATTCATTCATTATACTTTAGGTGGTAGAAACAGTTAACATGCTCAGTTGCTAATAGGTTGCAGATGTAAATTTGAGTCCAAAAGATGTAACTCAGAAGAAAGGCCTGACTATCTACTTCCGAAAAATCAGCCACTGAAAGTTTTATGGAGAACAGTTCTACTTTGACACACATAGTGTTCCCATAATTCAGAGTCAACACCTGGTATTGGTGACATACACACATATAGGTAACCAAATGTGCATAGCTGCTACAGTCTTAATTTCTGTACTTAGTCATAGGCTGTATTTTCTCCTTCTCCAATTTCTTCTTACCCTTAGCCAGAATGTTAGATAGTTAGGATTATTCATCTGGTAGAGCGATGCAAACCTTCATTCATAAAAGGTCTGATTTCTTAGTAGTTTTGCCTATGTTGGTTTTCTGCTGCCCTCTATTAATTGTCTGTTCTTGAAATATGTGCTTTAGTCAACCACCTAGTTTCCAGACATAATTCATATTGATATTAACATATATTGATTTCTAGTTCAGAAAATATCATATCCTTCAGGCATTCATCCTAATTTACTGGGTGTTGCCACCCTAATTAAACCTTCAGTTACTTCTGGAAAATATGATCTATGATATGATCTGAGAATTTCATAGTTATGAACCCACTGGCAAGTTAGAAATGCAAAATAAAGTCCTGGTAAGGAGTAATGCTCTGAAGAAACTACACAATGAATCATGAACCATGAAAGATAATGTTGGAGGAAGAATCTAAAACAGAAAAACAAATCTCAAAAGAAAACCAAGCTCACTGCCATCGAGTCGGTTCTGACTCACAGTGATCCTTCCTTGGCTTTCCGAGGCAGTGTCTCTATGGAAGTAGATTGTCCAGTATTCCTTCCAAGGAGTGGCTGGTGGGTTTGAACCACCAGCCTTCTAGTTAGTAGTCAAATGTCTCAGGTGCTATGCCACCAGAACTCCAAATACATACTTATAATATCTATTCCAATAAAGATAAGTCCATGAAGATAAAATACTATTCTCTCCCTAACAAAACAGATCCTGTTAGCTGGTAATGAATGATGCTGTTTGTAGTTTTGTAGTCAGTACATGCAGTAGCTAGATCAGCCTTGGTAAGCAGAAGTCCACATTATTAAACAAATGCTGAGCCTACATAACCTCTTTGCACATAAACCCACTTCTCAAGTAACAGGATGACTAAGGAAAGATGCTGATTGTCATCCATGCTTTGGATCTTTTTGCTTACCTGATTACTTGAAAGCTCCATTTGAAATAGATAAATAGATACCTTATATTTAAGGAATCATCCTTCCAGGAAGTGGCTGGTGGGTTTGAACCGCCAGCCTTCTGGTTAGCACTCAGATGCCTTAGGCACTACTTCCATAGTGATATTGCTCCGGAAACCCAAGGAGTGGTCACTATGAGTCAGACCTGACTTGACGGCAGTGGGTTTGGTTATTTAGGGAACAAGTATTCCTTCTGAGAGACTCATCCTCTTATCTTTTTCTTATACCACCTTGTAACTGATTTTCCAATATAATTCTTTTTATTTCCTGATCAGTAAGCCAAAATATTGGTCACTGCCCTTGCATTAGTACAGAACCACACAACTGGCCATATCTTCTTAAATTAAAGTAGATACACAGATATACTACTTCAAGTTCTGTCTACTTCATTAGTAATTTTCAGGATTATTCCTGAGATTAGCTATAATTGACCACAGTTCACTTCTGATTGGTGACAGTACTTCATGTAGATCCTTTTGAACCCAAGTTATTTCTTCTGTCATGTGGATTGCAGAGGCCAGTAGATCAGAAGGAGTAAATGATACAGTCTGAACTGCCTACATATGTAGCTTATTTATGCTTTCCAGACATGCTTGAGCCCAATTTATTTTATTCTACATACCATATACAAAACCCACTATATTTGAGCCAATTCTGACTCATCTTTACAGAAATAGATTTTGTTATCTTCCTCCCACAAAACAGCTAGTGGGTTTGAATTGCTGACCTTCTGGGTAGCAGTCAAAAGCCTTACCCTCTGCACCACCAGAGCCCCTACATAGAATATTATATACCAAACTCACTGCCAAGAAGTCAATTCCAACTCACAGAGACCCCCATAGGGTTTCCAAGGCAAGGCTATAAATATTTATGGAAGCAGACTGCCCTATCTTTCTTCCATAGAGCTGGTAGTTTCAAACCACTGATCTCTTTTGTTTAACAACCAAATACCTCAACCACTATACCACCAGAGCTCTCTCTTTCTCTCT
>NW_006921667.1:1983643-1989898 GCF_000298275.1 Orycteropus afer afer | reverse complement strand
GATTCCAACTCTCATAATGACTACCATTGAGTTTCTATGTCTGTAAATCTTTACAAAAGTAGACTGCCTCATCTTTCTTCCATGGAGCAGCTGATGGATTTGAACCACTGACCTTTTACTTAACAGCCAAATAGTTTAACCCCTATACCACTAGAACTTCTCCCATATGTATATATATATACCAACCAAAAAACTAACACACTACTGTGAAGTCGGATCTGACTCATAGCGACCCCATCTTGGGTTTCCAAGGCATATCACTATAGAGCTCTGGTAGCATAGTGCCTAAGGCACTTGACTGCTAACCAGAAGGCTGGCGGTTCAAACCCACCAGCCATTCCTCGGAAGGAAGGTTGGGCAATCCTACTTCTGTAGTTATATTGTCTCGGAAACCCAAGGAGGGGTCACTATGAGTTGGGGCCAACTCGATGGCACGTAACAACAACAACAAACAACATCACTATAGAAGTAGATTGCCCAACCTTCCTTGCCAGGAGTGACTGGTGGGCTTGAACTCCCAGTCTTCTGGTCATACATATATATACTTCCACTTAATGATGTATTGCTGCGTTGCAAACCCATAGGCAGAGCTTGGAGTCACATGCAGTATATAGGTTATAAAGTTAATTTGCTTTTCCATTGTCAGGTACTCAATTTTAACCAGGGGCCAATTATAATCCAGAGATTGTTTTATCTATTTATTTTAATGTGAATAATTATCACCAAATAAAAGCATGTTTTGCTTGAAAATCCTAGGGGACTTTTCTGTCATTTTCCTACTGGATTCTGTTATATGTTGTCTACTGTATCATCTTTGCTGTAAAATTTCTAATACCATTGGAACAGATGATCATAAATCCAAAGGGTCAGAAACCTAAGTCATCTCTTAATATGGGCCCTACCACAAATTAGAAACATATGGAATACCTAGAATATTGGTTAGAGAAACAGTCATATATGTTCTCTTACTACTTTGTAGTGCAAAGTACTGTAACTTATTTTTCACACTCAATGGGACATTTGCACATCTCCAGACCACTAAATCCCTAGGAACATCACTGAAGCGACAGACTCTGGGATTTTGTTTGTATTTATGTTTCTCTGTCTATTATACATTATTAAGATATCTAGGCTATTACTACTTCCTGTATACCAGATCAAATCAGCTATATGTCATCAATGTAATGGGTTACTGTGATGCTGTGAGGAAAGTCCAGATGATCAAGTTCCCTGTAGAATATATTATGACAGAACCTGGAGAGCTGACATAAACCTGAGAATGTTGTGTCTGCCTGATGAAACTAATCTGCTCCTATTTGCACATGATAATCAATGTAGAAATATAGATTTGCCAGAGGCTATATATCAGGTGACTAAGGAATGTGAAGCAGCATCACAAAAAATGGAGAGAAGATTGAGGTTGTCAAAGAATTCACATTGCTTGGTTCTACAATTGATGCCAATGGAAGCAGCAGTCAGGACATTAGACGACATGTAGCATTGGGAAAGTCAACTGCGAAGGAACTGTTTCAAGTGCTGAGGAGCAAGGAGATCTCCTTGAGGACTAAGGTGCACCTGACACAAGCCATGATATTTCCAATCGCCTCATATGCATGTGAGAGCTGGACAATGAATAAGGAAGATCGAAGAAGAGTTGTTGCTTTTGAGTTGTGGTGCTGGCAGAGAATGCTGAAAGTACCATGGACTGCTAAAAGAACTAACAGATCTGTCCTGGAGGAAGTGCAGCCAGAATGCTCCTTGGAAGCAAGAATGGCCAGACTTCATCTCATCTATTTTGGTCATGTTGTAAGAAGGGACCGTGCCCTGGAGAAGGATGTCATGCTTGGTAGGGTGGAGGGTCAACGAAAGAGGGGGAGGCCTTCAACAAGATGGATTGACACGGTGGCTGTGATGATGGGATCAAGTATAGCAAGGACTGTGGGGCTGGCGCAGGATCAGGCAGTGTTTTGTTCTGCTGTGCATGGGGTCACTATGAGTTGGAAATGACTCGACGGCACTTAACAACAACAACAACAAGGAATGTGAAATAAAATATATTTTGATATCAATATGTTGAAACTTGTATTATGTTCCAATATATGATTTTATTTCATAAATCTTGTGTCATGTGATCTTTTTTGAATGTATGCTATGTAAAGAAGAGATGATAGGAGTAAGGACCATATCATAAATGTCAGGATTATATCACATAAGCAATGGAAAAAATTGAAATTGATCTATTTATTAAATTTCTCATATTATACCTTAAGGTGATGTGCAAGTGATTACACTCACTAACGTAATTAAATTTAATGTTCTTTGGAGATAGAAGAAATACACAAAATCTTCTACTATATATAATCTATAATTTCCAGAATATAATCATAATTCTAACTATGTAAAGAATAGGAAAGTAACCAAAAACCTAGAAACAAAATATTCAATAGAAGTAGACCAGTGAAATACAGATATTGAAGTTAGCATTTAAAGACTTTACAACAACTACGCTTCTCTGCTATTCATAAGATTTTCAGTGGCCAATATTTTCAGAAGTGGATGGCTTCTTCCTCTTCCTAGTTTCTTAGTGTGGAAGTTCTGCTGAAACCTGTCTACCATGGGTGACCCTGTTGGTATTTGAAATACTGAAGGTATAACTTCCAGAATCACAGCAACACACAAGTGACCACAAAGTGACAAATTGACAGATGAGTTGTAACATCATTGTTGATGTCAGATAGGTCTTGGCTGAAAGCAAAGAATATCAGAATGATGCTTACCTGTGTTTAATTGATTAGGCAAAAGCATTCAGTTGTGGGGATCATAATGAATTATACATAATATTGTGAAGAGTGGGAATTCCAGAACACTTATTTGTGTTCATGAGGTAGTAATTTGAACAGAACAGGGGGACATTGCATGGTTTAAAATACTGCATCAGGATTCTATCATTTCACCATACTTATTCAATCTGTGTGCTGAACAAATAATTCAAGAAGCTGTACTATATGAAAAATGAGGAATCAGGATTGGAGGAAGATTCTTTAACCACTTGAGATATGTAGATAACACAATGTTGCTCAGTGAAAGTAAAGCTGATTTGAACTACTTATTGATGATGATCAAAGACTACAGCCTTTGGTATAGATTGTATCTCAGCTGAAAGAAAACAAAAATCCTTACAATAGGAGCAATAAGCAGTATCACAATAAATGGAGAAAAGATTGAAGTTCTCAGGGGTTTCATTTTACTTGGATCCACAATCAACACCCATAGAAGCAGTAGTCAAGAATCTGACAACATATTGCTAATCTGCTGCAAAAGCCATCTTTAAAGTGTCACTTTGAAGACTAAAGTGAATCTAACCCAATCCATGGTATTTTCAATAGCTTCATGTGTATGTGAAAGCTGGACAATGAATAAGGCAGACTGAAGAAGAAATGATGCATTTAAAATATGTTGTTGGTGAAACATACTGAAAATACCATAACTTAACCATAACAGAAGAATGCATAAATATGTCTTAGAAGAAGTACAGTTTGAATGCTTTTTAGAAGTGAGAATGGCCAGACTTCATTTCATGTACTTTGATCATGTTGTCAGAAGGAACCATTCCCTGATGAAGAATATCATACTTGGTAAAATAGAGGGTCAGCAAAAAAGGAGAAGTCCCTCTATGAGATATACACAGTGGCTGCAACAATTGGCTCAAGCATAGCAGTAGTTCATTCTGTTGTACTTGAGGTCACTATAAGTCAGAGTCAAATGGATGACACCTATAACAACAAGAGCAATATGCTAAAATATTAAAAACAGTGGAGAAAATTTGGAAAAATTAGGTGGAAAGATGGGTTACTTCAACTATTGAAAAGAATAAATAGAAACAATTTAAGGAATATTTTAGAAATGCAAAATAAATATCAAAACTAAGAATCTATTGAATGACTTTCACAGCACCCTGTCATAGCAGGGTCTGTAAAGTTGATGTCATATTCAAAGAAAATATGTATAACTCAGAGAGAGAAAAAAAAGAAAAAGAAAGAAAGAAAAGAAACCAAACAGAACATTAGAAAGGTATGGTAACTGACTTAACAAAGCTAATATGGACCAATTTTGATTAGAAAAAGGAGAGGAAATAAAATGGTACAAAAGAAATCTTTGAAGAAAAAAAAAATGTTTATTTTTATAAACTAAAGAAAGACACCTACTGACAGATTCAAAAAATTCCGGAAATTCAAAGCAAGATAAATATAACCAACATAATATCTATAGTGATATCATAACAAAACTTTTGAAAAACAAATACAAAGCGGAAAAGTTACTAACAGCTAGAGGAAGGGGAGAGATACATTACCTTCAAAGATATAGTGATAAGAATATTTCTGGTTTTTCAATAGGAACACACCCAGAAAATAACCTTTCAAAAATAAAATAATAATGCCACATTCAGTCAAACAAAAACTGAGAGCATTCATTGACTATAGGCGGCACCACACACACACACACACACACACACACAAAATTGAAAAGGATTCTGCAAAGGGACTTGATGCCAGATGGAAGCGTAGACATTTTAGAAGAAGTTAAGAGCAGAGGGGAGAAAAGTAAAATAAAATAAAGTCATCAAGAAAGTAGAAGGAAGGAAATAATAGATATTAGAGCAGAAATGAGTGAATGGAAAAGTTATGTACAATAGATATTGGTGTTATGTGCCATCGAGTCTGACCCAACTCATAGCGACCCCTCCTTGGGTTTCTGAGGCATATCACTAGGGAAGTAGATTTTTCCGTCTTCTTTCCAAGGAGTGGCTAGTGGGTTTGAACTGTCAGCCTTCTGGTTAGCAGTCAAGTGCCTTAGGCACTATGCTACCAGAGCTCCCATACAATAGATAGCATCAGAATAACTAAATGTGGGCTTTTTGGCAATATCCATAACAGCAATAAATTATTTGTAAAACTGTTAAAAGCTAATGAGAAAAAAAATTTGAGATTAAAAGGATTGTTTTACTCAAGTCTTATAGACATTAAAAAGATAAAAGTTTATGCCAGTAATTTTTAAAATAGAGGTAAAAATGATAAATTATATTAAAATATAATATGTACAATAGTTAAAAAATACATAAAATTATTTTATCTATGAAATAAATACAACCATAATTCAAAATGTTCACAAATAAAGGACAACACAAGAAAACAAAACTCTAAAACCCATATGACTTCCTATAAGCCAATATCTCTTGTGAAAACATTTGCAGAATCGAACACAAAATATTAATAAATACAATCCAGCAATATATACAAAGAATCATACATCTTGATATATAGTTAATAACTTATTTAGCATCACAAGGATATTTTTTGATCTAGAAACCAATAATTTTGATTTACTGAAATAATAGAACGAAGGACATCAAATATAAAATCACTTTAATTGGGACAGGAAAAAACATTTGGTAAAATTCAAAATCAATTCAAAATAATTTTTTTTTAATAGACAAAGAATAGAAAGACATTTTCTTAATCTGATCAAGTGTATCTATAAAATGCATACAATAAGCATTTTATCTAGTGGTGAAATAGGAAACACTTTCTTAGTAAAATAACACAAGAAATAAAGGAAAGGATGTCTAATGTATCATCATTGTTCACTGCTGTATTAGAAGTCCTAGTCAGTTTCATATGACCAAAAAAAAAAAAAAAAGTAAAGGCACATAATTTGAAAATTTAAGAAAATCTATTTGGTTGAAAATGACAAGGATATGTATGTAGATTACCCAAAAGAATCCCCAAACTAATAGAATTATAAATCAATCCCATATACACGAACTTCAATTGTACATCTTAGTGTAGCAATAAAAATTGGAAAATGTCATTTATAAATGCCATACACAATACCATAGAAATGTCTAATAACTTATCATATATTTGAAACCATATATGAAGACCTATACACTGGAAAACAAAACACATTGCTGAGACAGAAATTTAAAAAGACATATAAATCAAGAGATAAATCATACTCATGAGAAGGAATATTAAATAGTGTTAAGATGTCAATTATTCTCAAGATGATTAATACTTTAAATGTAGAAATTCCATTTGTGTTTTGGAAATTTACAAGTTGATTTAATTGAAATAGTGGGTACTGACATAGCTTAGAAAACAGAACAAATAAGTAAGTTGACCTCTAGGTTGCAGAAATAGAACCTTGACTTATACACAGTCACTTGATTTTGGGGAAATACATTACTGTAAGTCT
>NW_006921667.1:1974394-1979071 GCF_000298275.1 Orycteropus afer afer | reverse complement strand
GAAAGTACCATGGACTGCTAAAAGAACTAACAGATCTGTCCTGGAGGAAGTGCAGCCAGAATGCTCCTTGGAAGTGAGAATGGCAAGACTTCATCTCACCTCTTTTGGTCACATTGTCAGAAAGGACCATTCCTGGAGAAGTATGTCATGCTTGGTAGGGTGGAGGGTCAATGAAAGATGGAGAGGCCTTCAACAAGATGGATTGATGCAGTGGCTATGATGATGGGCTCAAGTATAGCAGGGATCATGGAGCTGGTGCGTGATCAAGTAGTGTTTCGTTCTGCTGTGCATGGGGTCGCTATGAGTCAGAAATGACTCAACGGCACCTAACAACTGAAACAGAAAACCAATTGCCATCAATAATCAATTGAATAAGTAAAGCATGGTAAATATATACAATATAATTTGACATAAAAATAGAATAAAATGAACTGCTGACTCACACAATAATGTGGATAAAACTCACAGATATTTTTTGAATGAAATAAGCCAGAAGCAAAACAGTGCAAATACATGATTCCATTTATATGGAAATCAACAACAAACACTAATCTCTGGCTACAGAGATCAGAATACCGTTGTGAGGGTTTTGACTAGGAAGAGTCATAAGGGTACCTTCTGGGCTTATGCAAATGTTCTGTATCTTGCTGGGAATAGTAGCTAAATGGTTGTATCCATAAGAAGAACGTGCTCTATAAACTTAAGATTTATATTATTAACTTTATGTAAGTTGATAAAAGAAGATATTCATAGTTGAAATGATTCATAACAACACAAAAATCAATAGGAAATACATAGAATAAAAGTTGTCTAATATCATCTGGGTAATTTTTAAAGTAATAATTTGTAGTAGACAATACTAAATGAATGATACACAATGCTATCTCTAGGATAACCAGTGAAAAATATTAAATATATTATTGTCAAATTAACAGAGTGGAAAAAAGGTAGAATAATTACAAAAAGTTTATTTCAACAAAGTCAACAAAAGGATATTTTAATAAAGGAGTATTAAACACGAATATAAAGTAAATTTACATTTGATATTAATAGACTACATTAAACAAGAAAAATACAGAAGGATTAAATAGAAGAATACAGAAAGATTGAAAAGAAAAATACATAAAGCAAATAAAAAATGATACAACAGGACACAAGTCTTCAATTTTATTGAGATCTTAACATAATTCTCACAATAAAAGATAATACAAGCAGAAAAAATAGTCAATAAGAATATAGTGGATCTAAGCATTACAAAACACACTTTACCTAATTGATAAATATGGAATAATGAACTCAATTCACATATATTTTTTAATGTCTTGGTAAACTAAGTATTTTCTGGATTCTTCCAGGAGATACAGTCATAAGGTGAGTGAATTGCTTATTTATTCCAAATCCATTTGACATTCTCATCTTTCTAATTCATCAGAACTCTTACTCTGTAATGACAGGAATTCCCAGCATCTGAATATCACTGAATGTATGTCACCACAGAATCCATGTCTCAGTTAACAACCAAGCAAATTGTTACATCTTTTTCCAACTACTTATGTGAGCATATGAAATCTAGAATCTTGATAATGTTCGTTTATATATAAATTTGATTTTATCCATCATTACATTTCATCCCCTTTGGGCTTTTACCACAAGAATTGTCTCAAGTGTTCCTTCGATTCCTGCTGACAAGTATTATCAAGATCTTGCAATTATTTTGGAATATAAGCAATCACCTCTTAGATTAGATGACACAATTTTCCCCTGAGATATATAAATAGGACCCTCATCTAATTATAGGAATGACTACTATGAGGAGTGGTTGGAAAAGATTTTTAAAATAATTGGTATATCCTTTCAAGGTAATTGCCTCAAATTAGATCAATCAGAAGTTATAAACCAGGGAAGGCTATTCCCCTCAAATAGGGGGTGAGGCACTTCCTTTGCTGAAAAGAGAAGCTCAGATGGATTTGTGGGTTCAGAGCACTCATATTTGTATTAATTTGTATCATTGAATTGATACCAAAATTCTTGGTCCAATTCCTTCCAAATTAATGCCATAAATTTAACATAAGAAATTTGGCAAATATTTGAATCCTATTTGCATTGTAATTCTGCACCTTGCCTAATTCCATTTTTTTTCATCTTAATTTCTGTCATATTTTATAGGTAGCTACAGGAATTAAAATATTTTTAAACTTCCACAGGGGCTTATTTATACTCTAACTATATCTTGAAGTGAGATTTTATCCCACATCTTATCATTTTTCATTTGTAAATTCTTCAGAGAAGTCTTGAATAGCTTTCGCTCTCATAGTCATTACTACCAGAATACTACAAGTATCCAAATAGTAAAATGTAACAACTATTTGGATACCCCAAAGCCTTACTTTCAAATACCCAACCACTGCTGTTGTGTAGGATCTGACTCATAGCGACCTTGGGTTTCCGAGGCGTTATCACTATGGAAGTAGATTGCTCAACCTTCCTTCTGAGAAGTAGCTGGTGAGTTTGAACCACCAGCCTTCTAGTTAGCAGTCAAATACCTTAGGTACTATGGCATCAGCATTTTTTTTTTTAATTATGCTTTAGGTGCAAATTTACAGAGCAGAATTTGTTTTACATTCAACATTTCATGTACTTTTGGTTTCACTCCCCAATTACCATCCCCAACCCTAACCACTCTCCTCCTCTCCCTTTCCAGGAACCACCCCCATCCCTGTGCCACTCTTAGTTACACCCTTCTGTCTGTGCTGCTTTTCCTACATGTGACTGTTGTCCCTCTGGTGGCCCATGGCCAATTGCTCCAAGGGATATATCTCCATAGAGTAGATGGGTGTGTTGCACTGGGTGGAATGTTCTGCATGTAAATCTTATTTACTATTGGGCTAAGAGCTAGCTTTTGGGAGTGAGTTTTATTCTAGCCCTGAAGTGTATCCCAGGGCCAGAGTCTCAGGGGTCTCACCAGACTCCATCCAATCAGTATTTCTGGTCATTATTGTGATTTTGGATTTTTTTCCACATTTTTCCTCCATCCTCTCCAGGATCTCCAGTTTTGATCCCTTCCCTAGTGGTTGGCATTGGTAGCCAGGAACCATCTAGTTCTTCTGGTCTCGAGGTCCATCACATCCTAGAGCTGATTGTTTCCAAATTCTCTCTCTCACTTTTTTTTTTTTTTTTGCACTCTTCTTCACTTCTGATGATAGGAGACCATTAGCTGCATCTTAGATGGGTGCTCGAACACTTTTAAGACCCTAGTTACTTCTCAAAAAAGTAGGTTGTGGAACAAGATTTTTGTGTATTTTGTTGGGCCAGTTGATTCTGATGTCCCCCAATAGTATGGTCCTGAATCAGCAGATTCAGTGGATCTCTCTCCCACAGTGCCTGGCTGTCTATGAGGAATTGCTCTATGTCTGTCTTCTGTTGCTTCTGTAATGATTGTGGGTATTTTGTATCACTAGCATCTGTGTAGCGCAGTGCCTAAGGCACTTGACTGCTAACCAGAAGTCTGGTGATTCAAACCCACCAGCCACTCCTCAGAAGGAAGATGGGCAATCTACTTCTGTAGTGATACTGTCTTGGAAACCCAAGGAGGGGTTGCTATGAGTTGGGTCTGACTTGACGGCACATAACAACAACAATAAGTATTTGTGCAAGATTATACTCAGCTGAATCCTGAATCTATCATTGATCTAGAGGATATTCCTACTCATTGACCCCCATCTGATCTCAGTTGTCTATGTGTTTGTCTGCAGCCTGGTGTTTGTTGCTAATGGTAATGCATATTGTGTTCATAGTTGTATTAGCCTCTATCATCTGTATCTTATGTGAACAACTCTGTGTCCTCGCTTTCCCAATATTATCAATATTATCATGCTGGTCACAGATTCTTTCCATACCATCCCCTCCTCTTACCCAACTCAACGTGTGGCCCCCAACTAGTCCAAAATTATCCCCTGCCCTTTCCTCCCATCCCCAGTAACCTACATAGTGAGTTCCTTTCCCTAAGCAAACTCTTCCTTGACTTTTTATAGTAATGGACTCATTCAATTTATGCCCTTTTGCAATTGACTTATTTCACTCAGAATAATGTCCTCCAGGTTCATGCATGGTGTAAAATGATTCACATATTCTACATTGTTCTTAAATGTAGCATAATATTCCACTGTGTGATTGTAACATAGTTTGCTAATCCATTCATCTGCTGATGGGCATTAAGGTTGTTGCCACCTCTTTGCTATAGTGAACTGTGCTGCAATGAACATGGGTGTGCATATGTCTGTTTTGTGTTCTCTCTTTCACCTCTTAGGATATATTCCTGGTAATGGAACTACTGGTTCAAATGGTATTTCTATTTTCAGTTTTTTTAAGAAACACCATAACTTTTCCCACAATGGTTGTACCATTTTACAGTCCCACCACCAGTGTATGAGAGTTCCAATCCCTCCAAGGCCTTGCCAGCATTTGTTATTTTCTGTTTTGTTGAACTTTGCTATTACTGTTGGGGTGAGATGAAACCTCATTATTGTTTTGATTTGGGCCTCTCTAATGACTAATGAGTGGGAGCAATTCCTTATGTGTTTGTTGGCTGCCAGCATATCATCTTTAGTGAAATGCCTGTTCATGTCCTTTGCATACTTTTGAATTGAATTTTTTTTTTTTTAAAATTTCTCACTTGGT
>NW_006921667.1:1972979-1974294 GCF_000298275.1 Orycteropus afer afer | reverse complement strand
TTGAACCACCAGCCTTTTGGTTAGCAATCAAATGCCTTAGGCAGTATTGGCTGGTGGGTTTGAACCACCAGCCTTTTGGTTAGCAATCAAATGCCTTAGGCAGTATGCTTCCAGAGCTCCTAACATGACGGTAGTAGGCATGTAAGTAATACCTTTTTGGACTTGCCAGTTCAGCCTAGCCACTTTCTAACTAGCCAATAAGTGACCCTAGCCAAAGCAATTTGGAGAAAGTAGAACTGCCCAGCTGAACTGGTCCTGACTTCTTGAATTGTTGTTGTTGTTGTTATGTGCCACTGAGTCAGACCCAACTCATAGCGACCCCTCCTTGGGTTGCCAAGGCAGTATAACTATGGAAGTAGATTGCCCAACCTTCCTTCTGAGGAGTGGCTGGTGTATTCAAACCTCCAGCCTTCTGGTTAGCTGTTAAGTGCCTTAGGCACTATGAGATTGCCCAACCTTCCTTCTGAGGAGTGGCTGGTGTATTCAAACCTCCAGCCTTCTGGTTAGCTGTTAAGTGCCTTAGGCACTATGCTATCAGAGTTCCTGAATTCTTGAATTAGGGGCTCAAAATAAAGACTATAAATCATTGTTGTTTTAAGTCAAGTTTAGGCATAGATAACTGAAACAGTCAGCCACAGGGATCCAGGTGAGGAGAGGCAACCCAGGCATGCCCAAAGCAGCAGGACAGGAGAGCATGAGAAAGGGGATTAAAAGGTCCAGGAACTAGGACAAAGGAGCAGTCAGCCGCAGGGGTCCAGGTGAGGAGAGAGAACCCAGGCACACCCAAAGCAGCAGGATGGGAGAATGGGAAAAAGGGGATTAAAAGCCAGGAATCTGGACAGAGGAGCAGAGGAGTAGGGATCCAGGTGAGGAGAGGGAACTCAGGCATGCAGGGTGGGAGAGCAGGAGAAAGGGGATTAAAAGGTCCAGGAACCTGGACAGAGGAGGAGTTAGCCTCAGGGACCCAGGTAAGTGTAGTATGAGAGGTTTCCAACAGGGAGATACACTTGTCTGTTGGTTTGTCCTACCGTGGTGACGTGTTGATGTGAGTTTTGAGGCTGAGCCACTAGTGTTTCTAACCCAGAGGGATGCACATGGTGCAAAAGTATTAGCCCAGCTTACAGACTGAGACAGACTAGGAAGAACAAAGAGGCTGTCCACTTCTCAAAGAATTGGCCAGGGAAAACCTTATGAATAGCAAAGAAACACTGTTTGATACATTACCACGCAACTTTATGAATAGTCCGGTTAGGTTAGAAGGCTCTCAAAATAGGAGTGGGAAAGAGCTGCATCATCTGAGTAAACCCAGCCTTAC
>NW_006921667.1:1966583-1968963 GCF_000298275.1 Orycteropus afer afer | reverse complement strand
ATCCAGAAATAGAGATAGCTTTACTTCCTCTTTGCCAATTTGGATGCATTTTATTTCTCTTTCTAGCCTTATTGCCTTGGCTAGGACTTCCAATACAATGTTAAATAGGAGTGATAATAGAGGGCATCCTTTTCTGGTTCCCATTCATAAGGAGAATGCTTTGAGTCTTCATTAACAATATTGTTGACTGTTGGTTTTACATATATGCCCTTTATTATGTTGAGAAATTTCTCTTCTATATATATTTTGCTGATAGTTCCAGACAGGGTGTTAGATTTTATCAAATGTCTTTTCTGTATTAATTCATATGATCATATAGTTCTTTTAATTTTGGGGGGTAATATAAGTAATTGTGATGCTACTTAAATTTTAGATTAATGCTGTCCTAATTCTCAGTGGTCCTTGGGATCATCACTATTTTCAGGTTCAAACAGGAGAACAAAACAATTCAAGAATCCCATTTGAAGACTTCTTTTGTTGGCTCTCTTCTTCATATCATCAATTTTATTACTTGTATCCAATCAGTAAAACAAATACAATATCTTCAAAATAAGGAATGTGATATGTGGAACTAATCAGAAATATGCTTAATGATCTGAAAAGCTATCTAAAGTTTAATAAATAGACTTAGAAACTACTCACTGCAAGAATCCACCAACATTGTAAGGGCTGATGGAAAATAGGTTGAAGTGGTATTACTAGAAGAAATAGCTCAGATGGCAGGGCCAATCTATATAAATTTTGACAATGGCAGGACTTTCCATGGATTCTGAAACCACAGAGAAAAGGGGTGGCTGGTAATAATGGAAATCATTGAGAAAATGCCAACACAGACAGAAATTTTGTCACTGATACAAACTTCATCTAAAACCGAGAGATATGGCAAAAAGTATCTTGAGTTTTCTCTTTCTTCTGCCTCTCAATGTCCCAAAAGTGTCTCCATTTTCCTAGTTGGAATTTGGTTGGAAAGGGAGTTTAGAAAATGTAAAATAAAGGATTCAATCCCTTGTAATGTAGTGAAGAAGATAAAGATCAGGATAAGCATGGAGAGCAAACAGGGAAAATCATAAAAGCACTGAATACTTTGACATTCTGGAGAGAAAGTTTATAAAGCATCTTCTTGTAGAAGAAATAAAAACTCTGTATGTGCTCTATTGAGTGAAGATGACAGAAGACAGAATTAGTGAACTTGAGGACTGAGCAATACCAGAAGATTGGTGGTTCAAACCCACCAGACCCACCAGCCACACCTATTAAATCAACCTGACAGAAATTATACATGACCAATATGAAGAACTCAGTTCAGATGACATAAGGTTTCATCTGAAACTGTGAATACTAGAAGTAAGTGGTAAAATATTTTTAAAGTGCTCAAATAAAGAAATTGACAAACGTGAATACTATATCAAGCAAAATTGAAAGGAGGGGCAGGGAATGAATTTCTAATTCTCATGAAACCCAGACTTGCTGGAGCCATTGAAGCTGGATTAATCTTTAAAACTATTGTCCTTAGATGATCTTTGGGAGCTCTGGTGGTGTAGTGCCTAAGGAAATTGACTGCTAACCAGAAGGCTGGTGGTTCAAACCACCAGCCACTCCTCAGAAGGAAGGTTGGGCAATCTATTTCCCTAGTGATACCAGCTCAGAACCCAAGGAGGGGTCACTATGAGTCAAATCTGACTAGATGGCAGTGCATTTGGTTTTTGTTTTTGTTTAGATGATCTTTCAATCTTAAAAGAAAAATATCCCTGGGATATTGTAGCTCTTATCCATCACTGGTAGGAATGGAAAATGGTATAGCCAGTGTGGAAAACAGTATGGGAGTTCCTCAAAAACTAAAAATAGCACTACCATATGACCCAGAAATTCTACTGCTGGGAATATATACAGGAGACTTGAAAGTAGTAACATGAACAGATATATGTACATAGTGATCACTGCAGCATTATTCACGATAAACAAAAGGTGGAACAACCTAAATGGTCATCAACAGATGCATGGATAAAAAAACTGTGGTACATACATACAATGAATACTATTCATTAAAAGAGCAAAATGAAGCCTTGATGCATATTACAACATGGAAGGATCCTGAAGACATTATTCTGAGTGAAATAAGTCAAACACAAGAGAACAAATATTATATAACCACACATATGTAAAAAGACAAATGCATACAGACCAAAGTTTATTAGTGGTTGCAAGGGTGCAATAGGGTGAAAAGGGAGAGTTATTGCTCACAGACCAATGAATTTTGGTTTAAAGTGATCTAAAAATTACATTGACTGAGGCGGGGCAAGATGGCGGACTAGGCAGAAGGATTGCACAGACCCTCTTCAACAAAGAAAAGGGAAACCAATTAACACAGACACAGAAGATA
>NW_006921667.1:1953821-1959657 GCF_000298275.1 Orycteropus afer afer | reverse complement strand
CTAGAAGATTCTCATTAAAAAAAAAAAAAATTACATTGACTAAGGGTAATGGTTGCACAGCCAATTAATGTAATTTATGTCAAAGTCATACATTTTTAGAAAGTTGAATTGGAAAATGTTGATAAATATATTTACAATAATGTCAAACATACATCAGCTGCTGAGACTGCTTGTTGTTGTTGTTGTTGTTGTTAAGTGCCGTCGAGTCGGCCCCGACTCATAGTGACCCCTTCTTGGGTTTCCGAGGCAGTTATCACTGCTTATGTATAATCAAATACCTCATGGGATTTGGTTTCTTGGTTTGGAGGTTTAGGGACATCTCATTTAATTGGCTTAATATTATGCTTACTGCTTCTGCTCTATCTCCTAGTTCACTGTGCAGTAAACCCACCAGCTATTCCTCAGAAGGAAGATTAGGCAATCTACTTCCGTAGTGATACTGCCTCAGAAAGCCAAGGAGGTGTCGCTATGAGTCGGATCCAACTCGATGGCAGTGAGAGAAAGAGAGAGTAAGTAGCAATCCAAGGTACAAGAATTGGTCTCTGTTTGCCTGACACAACAGAGGAAGAAAGAGTGTCAGGAATAGGAGGAGCGTATGGAATGTGTAACTAATTGCCTCCATCAACAATGGTTTCCTTTGCCATGAGACCAGAAGAACTGGATGGTGTTTAGTTACCATTACTGAACATTTTGATCAAAGATTCTGTAGATGAATCCTGATCAAAAGCGAATAAATGCACAAAAGAATTTCAAATTCTCATGGAATCCAGACTTTCTGGAGCCATGGAGGGGAGATAAACCCTTGAAATTATTGCCCTGAAATAATACTTGAATCTTAAACCAAAAAGTATTCTCTAAAGTGTTCTTTAAATCAAACAATAGTTCAGCTTAAATCATTAATAAAGAATGTCTAGCATCAGCATTTTGCTCTTTTAAGAACTATCTATGTGAACTGAACTCACTCCCAGGGCTTCCAGCCAAACAATAAACCAATGCCTTCTAGTGGATTCCAACTCATAGTGAACCCCAATGGATTTCCAAGGTGGTAAATCTTTACAGAAGTAGATTGCTCGATCTTCCTTCCATTGAGCAGCTGGTGGGTTTGAAATACGAACCTTCTGGTTAGGAGTCAAATGCCTTAAGCACTGCATCACTAGAGCTCCTTATCCAAACAATAGACAGGCATATAAGGTGAATATTTACACCAGGTAGGTGCACTTCTTAGAACAATCAATCATGAGACATCAGAAGAGCAGTATTTGCACCAAGAAAATATTCATACATAGAAGTAAAATTTCTTTGTTGATTACCAGAGATAGAAGGGGAAGGGAAAGGAAGGGAAGGGAGGGAAAATTTTGAGACAGGTTGAAAAAAATAAAGATTATCTCTATTTCAACCTCTCTATCTATCTCTTTCTCTATCATCTCTATCTCTATCTCTATCTTTGTCACTATCTCTATCTCTATACCAAAGATTGTTAGTAGTTACCAGAGGTGGGGGGGGGGGAAGGGGGAAGCTTTTGTTTAGGGAGTATTGAGCTTTTGCTAATAAGTCAAAACTCACTGCCATCAAATACTACTCATAGTGACCCCTCTTTGGGTTTCCGAGGTGGTATCACTACAGAAGTAGATTGCCCAATCTGCCTTCCAAGGAGTGGTTAGTAGGTGGTGGAATATTTTAGTGGGAAAAAAAAAAAGAGAGAGAGCAGTATTTGCAGAAAAATAGTTCAGATGGCAGGAACGGGTAGGAAAGAACACAGGGAAAGGTAACCACACTCAGGAAGTGGGGAGAGAGCCTTTACATTATAGAGATTGCAATCAAATGTTATGAAACAAAATGTATATGAACTGCTGTATGGAAAATGTATTCTCTGTGTAAACTTTCACCCAAATCACAATTAAGAAAAAAAAGTGAAAAACAAAAAATCTTTTAAAGTTGATAAATAAAATACAAATAAAGTTGATAAATTGTTGAATCAGCAAAAAAATAACTATGAATTGAAGTGACAACAGGAACTCAACAGATTAGATAGGAAACTTAGAGGGCAGTGTGTTTATGCTGTTGAAAGAAAATAATTCAGAAATGAGGGTGAGAATGGTTGCACAATTTGTAGAATATGATCAATGTCACTGAATTTTGCATGTATGAATTGTTGAATTGGTGTATTTTTTCTGTGTATATTTTCAACACCAATTAAAAACAAAACAAAACAAAAATCCCTCATCAAAAAAATAAAAGAGACATAGATATTATTAGATAATGAAAAAATAAGGTTGATTCACTGGCAGTTCTACCCTTAAGGACCAGCTAATTGAAGTTCTTAAAACAAAGCAAATTGTAAAATAAAAAGAATCTTGGAACATCAGGAAGGAAGAACAACAGAAAAGCAGAAATATAATTATACACAATAGACTTTCCTTCACTTCAAGAGTTTTATAAATATATTTGATTATTGAAACAAAAATTATAACACATACTTGAGACAATGAAATTTAAAATTAGGGAAGGGAGGGTAACAGTTGAGGTGGAAGGGTTCTAAAAGTCCAGGTTCTATGTTGCTCCTTAAGCCTTGGGGTTCCTAACCAGTTTACCTTTCTATTTCCATCTTTATGAATTTTATTTATATGTCTCTTGTATTATTTTCAGGTTTATAGTCATTTATTGTAAATTTCTAAGGTATTTTGAAATAAAGTAGAGCATTTAGACATAGTGACGCTAGACTAATTATAATCACCTGTGTGATGTTTGGTCTTGGTTTTCAAGGTAGCCAGTTGGTATAGAGAGTATCTTTATCATGCTCTGAGTTGTAAAGAGAATAAAACCTCCTTGTTTATCTAGTAAGAACCTGTGTATATGCCTGTAAATATTGAGGTGGGGCAAATATTTACACAAGAAAGAGTGTTCAACATTTGGTTGGTAACTGGTTTTAAGGACATGATTGGAATTTCCAGGAAGTGCAAACAAAGACAGAATGAAGGAGACTCACAAATAGTGTCAGGAAACCAAACAGATAAGGGACAAACAAGGACAATGACCTAGAAAGGGAGATAAATTCAGAAGCAAGAAAATTACATTTTGTTTATCATATTACCCAAGGGAAAGATCAAGGACTTGCCCTTGTCAAGCTGTCAGGACTGGTCCTGATAGAAGTCTGAGATACAGGCACTCCGTTCATCTAGAAGTTCAGTTTCAGTGAAGGTAGAAATAGAAGATTGATTATATTGATTGAGCAGTGATTATGAGATGAAGTTTGATCCTTAAGAAAGATCCATTTCTTATTGAATTTTGCATTTCCAGTAGTCCCCTGTGGAGAATATGGCACATGACAGATGTTTAATAATAGCACCTATTTGTCCCTTTGGAATCTGAGTTTCTCTGACTCCTCCAGGGAACTGCTCTGAGCACCCCTCATAGGAATGCTTGTTAAGTTTCCAGCAGATAGCCTTGTGACTGTGTCTCCTGATGGTAAATAGAGCTTGACATGCACCATTGTGAGCTGTTAATATTAAGCCATTAGTCCCCTCTCTACTGTTGCTGACCTCAGCCAGCTCACAAGCAAGGGCTTGATGCATATTACCCTAGAGAAATTAGGGAAGGCATTGCAGCAAACAGAGTTTTGCTCCAGTTATTTCAGAGTGATGGCAGTTCATCTATTATGAATGCAAATGTTAGAATAAAGAAAATATACTGTTTAACAACTGTAGGTATAAGAGATAACTATTGTCAATCATGATCTCTCACTAAGTGAAGACATTTTTAATTATTTGGTTTCAGAAAATAACCAAATGAAGGACATTGTTCTTAAACTGATGAATTAGAGTTGGATATTGTCCAAATTATATTTTTCCTCTGTGATGCTGACCACATGATCAACCAAGCCACTCTTCTTTGCTAATATTTTTTTGTCTCAATCCTCTGTCTCCAAGAGTGGAAATATTTCCTTAACTATGACTAACTGACAGCTAGCCTTACCATTTC
This sequence comes from Orycteropus afer afer, assembly GCF_000298275.1. Classification (NCBI taxonomy): domain Eukaryota; kingdom Metazoa; phylum Chordata; class Mammalia; order Tubulidentata; family Orycteropodidae; genus Orycteropus; species Orycteropus afer. The sequence goes on along the minus strand of NW_006921667.1, from coordinate 1,955,679 downwards.
TGGTAGTTAAGTTTGTGAGTCAACTTGGCTGGGCCTGGTAGAGTGACTGAGTAGCTGCATGTAGTATTCCCCATGATGAGACTAGTAATCAACTCCATAGTGAAATCTATTGTGAGCAGCTGAGTAGTTGCTTTAGGAATGTGGGCTATTTCCTGTATATAAGGAAAAGCCTTGGAGAATGGTCTCTAGCTAATGGCACCTTTGAACCCTGCATGTAGCTGTGTCATTGTTCAGCAGCCTGCCATGCTCTGCCGACCTGGGCCTTTCAGTGGACTTGAATTAATGGCCTGCTGTGTGGTTTGGTAACATCTGGACTGTGCCTTTTTATTTGTCAACCTTGTGCTTGTCAGACTCAACAGCCAGCACCTGAGTGAAGGAAAGCCTCAAGCTTCAGTGGGCCAGGAGCATGAGGCAGAGCTGAAATCCAAGGTTGAGGGGCTTTCACCCAGCTCCTAGAGCCTGTCACTTTGAACTCACTCTCAAGGCCTCCAAACTGTAAGAGAATAAACTCCTGTTTCTTCAAGCCATCCCATTTGTGGTATATTCCTGTCAGAGTGGCACTAAGTTACCAAAACAGAATATGGGGATGCTGCTCTGACAGATACCTAAAATGTGGAAACAGTAGTGAAGTGTATCCTTGACCCAAAACCCCAGCATGCAGCATGAGAGCTGGAAGCAGCAGAGCCAAGAGACTGGCATGTGAGACAGCAGGAACAGAGTCGAGACCGGCATAAGAGATGGCAGGAGCAGAGCCGAGAGAAACAGCATGAGACAGTGACAGCCTTACCAGCCCACAGAGGAGAAAACTGGATGCCATTGTGCGGACTTCTTCCTGGTGGGGTGGTTTGCCTTCAGTTAATTGGTAGAGGAGACTGACATGAAATGGCGTAGCAAGTTGGCCAGCCCACAGAACAAGAAAGCTGAGTGCTTTGGGGGCAGGAAGATTTCTGGCAGAGTGGTTTGCCTTTGGTATTAATCAGCAAAAGTGGAGAGACCAAGGAAATAGGGAGTAGATGTGCATCAGCCTCAAAGGGTAGGACCATGGCCTCTGGGGGGGCATCTTAGCCCCCTAGGTTTCAAAGAGCCAGGCCTTCAACAACTTGGTTCTGGAGTATGGGGCTGCTGGTTCATGTAAGCCAGTGGGATGGAGTTACAGCTGTTACCCAAGAGTGAAGGTGCAGGGCTGCAATGCCCAAGAGGGAGAGGAACAGGGCCTGCCAGGCCAAGGAAGTGAGGTTTCCACACAGGAACTAGGGGACTGGAGCCACCCAGTCAAGGAGATCTGTACAGATGACAAGTTGACAAGGCATGGAATTGTGGTAGTTAAGTTTATGTGTTAACTTGGCTGGGCCTCGTTTAGTGGCTGGGCAGCTGGATGTAGTATTCCCCGTGATGAGACTGATAATCAACTCCATGGTGGAATCTACTGTGAGCAGTTGAGTAGCTGCCTTAGGGATATGATCTGCTCCTGCATATAAGGAGAAGCCTTGGGGAATGTTCTCTAGCTTATGGGACACTTGAACCCTGCATATAGCTGTGTTGTTGTTCAGCACCCTGCCAAGGTCTGCTGACCTTGGGACTTTCTATGAACTTGAATTAATGGCCTGCTGTGTGGTTTGGTAACATCTGGACTGTGCCTTTTTATTTGTCAACCTTGGGCTTGTCAGCCTCAACAGCTAGCAGCTGAGGGAAGCAAAGCCTCCAGCTTCAGTGGGCCAGGAGCATGAAGCAGAGCTGAAATCCAGAGTTGAGGGGCTTTCACTCAGCTCCTAGAGCCTGGCACTTTGAACTCACTCTCAAGGCCTCCAAACTGTAAGAGAATAAACTCCTGTTTCTTCAAGCCATCCCATTTGTGGTA
>NW_006921667.1:1949845-1950642 GCF_000298275.1 Orycteropus afer afer | reverse complement strand
CTCATTAATTCTGTCTTCCATTGCATCAATTCTACTCCTTTGCCCTTTCAATGTGTTATCTATTTCTGACAATTTAGTATTAATCTTCTGGATTTGGGTCTGTAGATTTAGAATCATTTCTAATTTTTCATTTATTTTGTCAAGTTTTTCTCGTATTTTCTTCCAAAATTCTTCTAAGTTTTTTCTGTGTTTTCTTTGGTCTGTCTCTCAATCCTTTGATGATACCTAGTTATATTTCTTTTGAATTCCTTATCAGAGAGTTCCAATACTGTTTCTTCCTAAGGGATGTGTTCTTGTTCTGTGTCCTGCTCCCTTGTTTCTACCACTTTATTCTGCTTCTTTGTATCTTCTGTGATGGTCTGTTGTCTCCGAGGCACCGTGGTGGTGTTGTATTTAGATCTCTGTTAACTGTTTGTGAAGAGCAGTCAAGGTGATTCCAGCTCTTCTTGGTGGTTTTTTATTGTTGACCCATTGGTGGAGAAGGAGGTGGTGACTGTCGATCAGTAAGTGAAGTTGCAGGAGGTGTGGCTGTAGTTGTGTCTTATGGGGACTGTTGTTATCTCCCACTCAATTAGACACAAATTACAATCGAATAACCTTCAAAAAACTTTTCAGTCTTGCAGGTCCCGAGTATCCTTGGGGTTGCTGGAAAGCAGAATGTGTTCTTAAGCCCCAGGAATCTGCGAGAGCACTGTCTCTTTAAATATCCAAAATAGTCAAGCCAGTTTTTAAACCTTCAAAATGGTGGTGCCCTCCAGACTGGCAAAAGTCCACAGCTCAGCCGACCTTTCTCTTCA
>NW_006921667.1:1941822-1949745 GCF_000298275.1 Orycteropus afer afer | reverse complement strand
TGGCACTTTGAACTCACTCTCAAGGCCTCCAAACTGTAAGAGAATAAACTCCTGTTTCTTCAAGCCATCCCATTTGTGGTATATTCCTGTCAGAGAGAGACTAGGAAACCAAAACACAATTCAAGCTCTCCTCTGAGCTGCAAATAGCCTACAGTTCACCCTGGTCTTCTCCTCTAGCTCCCTTTTGAATCTTTTAGGAGGGAGGAAGGAAAATCCAAACATTCTTTTTAATGTGAACTGTGCTTTGTTGATTTAGAATAATGTTCTCTAATTGTGTAAATAAAAGTCAGTAGAACATGGGATATAGAGGGCTTAGGTTTTACTATTGTCAGTGCTTGGCTCTATGATTTGAAGTGTTGTTTTTGTTGTTAAGTGCTGTCAAATCAGCTCCTACTCATAGTGGCCCTATGTACAACAGAACTAAATACAGCCTGGTCATGTGCTATCCTCAGAATCCTTGCTATGGTTGAACCCATCATTGTAGCTACTGTGTCAATCCATCTTGTTGAGGATCTTCCCCCTTTTTCATTTACCCTCTACTTTACCATGCATGATATCCTTCTCCAAGAAGTGGTCCCTTCTGACAGTTTGACCAAAGTAGGTGTAATGACGTCTGACCATTCTTGTTTCCAGTAAATAGAATCAGTTGCACTTCCTCCAGGACAGATTTATTTGTTCTTCTTGCAGTCCATGGTATTTTCAGTATTCTTTGCCAGCACCACAATTCAAAGGCAGCAATTCTTCTTCAGTCTTCTTTACTCATTTTCCAGCTTTCACTCTCATATGAAGCAATCAAAAATACCATGGCATGGGTTAGGTGCACTTTAGTGTCCAAAGTGACATCTTTGCTTAACATTTTAAAGAGGTCTTTTGCAGAATATTTGTCCATTGTAATACATCTGATTTCTTGACTGCTGCTTCCACTGGTGTTAATTGTGGGTCCAAGTAAAATGAAATCTGTGGCAACTTCAATCTTTTTTCCACTTATAGTGATGTTGTACCAGCAGAGTGGTTTGTCTTTGGCATTAATCAGCAGAACTGGAGATACCAAAGAATAGGGAGTAGAGGTGCATCGGCCTCAAAGGGTAGGAACATGGTCTTTGATCTTCATCAGTATGTGATCCAAGTCATCTTCAATTTCAGCAAGGAAGGTTGTGTCATCTGCATGTCTCAGGTTGTTAATGAGACTTCCTCCAATCCTGATGTCATGTTCTTCTTCATAGAGTCCATCTTCTCAGATTATTTTCTCCGCATACAGATTGAGTACTTACAGTGAAAGGATACAACCCCGTCACATGTCCTTCTTGATTTTAAACCATGTAGTATTCTCTTGTCTATTTGAACAACTGCCTCTTGGTGTATGTACAGGTTCCTCATGAACACAATGAAAAGTTCTGGAATTCCCATTCTTCATAATGTTATTCATAATTTGTTATAATCCACACAATCAAATGCCTTTGCATAGTCAATAAATCACAGGTAAACATCTTTTTGATATGCTTTACTTTCAGAAGGTATATCTGACACCAGGAAATCCTGCTTGAATTTCTTGAAGGTATCTGTCAATATACTGCTGCAACCCCTTTTTAATTACCTTCAGCACAATTTTACTTTCATGTGATATTAATGATATTGTTCCATAATTTCCACATTCTATTGGATCTCCTTTCTTTGGAATGGGCACAGATAGCAATCTCATCCAGTTAGTTGGCCAGTTATCTGTAGGTAATTACATATCTAATAGAATCATGGTGTTCATTCTTTCTTGCTTTAAAACCATAAATTCTTGTGTTCTCTGAAGGTGAGTCAGTGCTTGTATTTTCAGAGCATGTTGTTGTTTTTAGGTGCTGTCGAGTTGTCTCTGATTCATAGCGACCTTATGCACAGCAAAACAAAACACTGCCCGGTCCTGTGGCAGCCTCATGATTCTTCCTACACCTAAGCCCATCGTTGTAACCACTGTGCCAATCCATCTCATTGAGGGTCTTCCACTTCTTCATTGACCCTCCACTTTATCAAGCATGATAACCTTCTCCAACATGACCAAAGTATGTGATACAAAGTCTGGCCATTCCCACATCCAAGGAACATTCCAGCTGCACTTCCTCCAGGACAGATTTGTTAATCTTTTTATCAGACCATGATACTCTTAGCATTCTTCTCCAACACCACAATTCAAAAGCATCAACTCTTCTCTGATCTTCCTTATTCATTGTCTGGCTCTCACATGCACAAGAGACTATTGAAAATACCATGGCTTGGGTTAGGCACCCTGTAGTATTCAAAGAAACATCTTTGCTCTTCAGCACTTGAAAGAGGCCTTTTGCAGCAGATTTTCTCAATGCAATACGTTGTCTGATACCTTGACTGCTTCTTCCATTCATATTGATTGTAGAACCAAGTAATATGAAGTCCTTGATAACTTCAAACTTTTTTCCATTTATCATGAATCTGTTTATTGGACCAGTTATGAGGATTTTCGTTTTCTTTATACTGTGGTGTAATCTATACTGGACACTGTAGTCTTTAATCTTCATTGGTAAGTGCTTCAAGTCACTGTCACTTTTAGGAAGCAAAGTTGTATTGTTAGCATATGACAAGTTGTTCATTATCCTTCCTCCAATCCTGATACCACATTCTTCATATAGTCCAGCTTCTCAGATTATTTGCTCAGCATACAGATTGGAGTAAGTATGGTGAAAGGATAAAACCCTGACACACTCCCTTTCTGATTTGAAACCATGCAGTGTCTCCTTGTTCTGTCAGAATAAGAGCCTCCTGGTCTATGTACAGGTTCATGACGAGCACAATAAAATGTTATGGAATTCCCATTCTTCTGAATGTTATCCATAATTGGTTATGATCCACACAATCAAATGCTTTTGGATAGTCAATAAGACACAAGTTAGCATCTTTCTAGTATTCTTTGCTTTCAACCAAGATCTGTCTGATATCAGCAATGATGTCCCTCATTCCACATTCTCTTCTAAATCTAGCTTGCATTTCTGGAAGATCTCTGTCAATATTCTGCTACACTCATTTTTAATTATCCCCAGTAAGATTTTACTTGCATGTGATATTAATGATATTATTTGATAATTTACACATTCTGTGGGATCACCTTTCTTTGGACTGGGTATACATATAGATCTCTTCCAGTCAGTTGGCCAGGTAGCTGTCTTCCAAATTTCTTGGCATAGCTGAGGACAGCATCTTTTGTTGAAACATCCCTATGGATATTCCACCAATTCCTGAAGCCTTGTTTTTTGCCACTTCCTTCAGTGCAGCTTTGACTTCTTCATTCAATACCATTGGTTTTTGATTATATGCCACCTCCTGAAATGGATGAATATTTACCAATTCTTTTTGGTACAGTGACTCTGTGGATTTCTTTCATCTTCTTTTGATATTTCCTGCATCATTCAATATATTGCCCATAGAATCTTCGGATATTGCAATTTGAGGTTTAATTTTTTTCTTTAGTTCTTTTAGCCTGAGGAATGCTGAGCATGTTCTTCCCTTTTGGTTTTCTAACTCCATGTCTTTGCACATTTCATTATAATAATTGACTTTGTCTTCTTGGACTACTCTTTGAAATTTTCTGTTTAGCTCTTTTTATCTTGTCATTTCTTCCATTTGCTTTAGCTACCCTTTGCTCAAGGGCAAGTTTCAGAGTCTCTTCTAACATCCATTTTGGTCTTTTCTTCCTTTCCTGGCTTTTTAATGATCTTTTGTTTTCTTCATGGATGATGTTCTTGATGTCATCCCACAATTCCTCTGGTTTTCAGTCATTGGTGTTCAATGCATCAAATCTGTTCTTTAGATAGTATCTAAATTCAGGAGGAATATATTCATTGTCATACTTTGGCTCTTGTGGACTTATTTTAATTGTCTTCAACTTCAACTTGAACTTGCATACAAGCAGAAGATGGTCCGTTCCACAATCAGCTCCTGGCCTTGTTTTGGCTGATGATATTGAGCTTTCCCATGCCTTTATTCCCACAAATGTTGTCAATCTGATTCCTGTGTACTCCATCTGGTGAAGTTCAAGTGTATAGCCACCATTTGTGTTGTTGACAAAAGATATTTTCAGTGAATAAGTTGTTAGTCTCTCAAAAATCTATCATGTGATCTCCAGCATTATTTCTATGACCAAGACCAAATTTTCCAAGAACTGGTGATTCTTCTTTGCTTCCAACTTTTGCATAATCAGAACATCATGATTACATGTTAGGTCAATTTCAGATTGTAGATATTGGTAAAAATCTTCAATTTCTTCATCTTTGGCTTTGGTGTTTGGTGTATAAATTTGAATAATAGTAGTATTATCTGGCTATCCTTGCAGGCATATGTACACTATCTTATCAGACAGCATTGTACTTCAGGATAGATCTTGAAACATTCTTTGTGATGATGAATGCCATGCCATTTCTCTTCAATTTTTCATTCATGGCATAGTAGATTTTATGGTTGTCTGATTCAAAATGGCCAAAACCGGTCCATTTCCACTCACAAATGCCTAGGATATCAATTTTTATGCGTTCCATTTCACTTTTGACAACTTGCAGTTTTCCTAGATTCACACTTCGTACATTCCATGTTCTGATTACTAATGGATGTTTGTATCTGTTTCTTCTCATTTTGAGTCATACCACATCAGTAAATGGAGGTCCCCAAAGCTCTACTTTATCCATGCCATTAAGATAGGCTCTACTCTGATGAGGCAACTCTTTCCCAGTTGTATTTTGTGTGCCTTCTGACCTGAAAGGCTCATCTGCCAGCACTGTATTGGCTATTCATAAAGTTGTCCAGTAATATATTAAACAATGTTTCACTGCTTTTCTTAATTCTCTGAGAAGTGGATGGCCTCTTTCTTCTTCTAAGTCTGTCTCATTCTGGAAGCTCCACTGAAACCCATCCACCATGGGCAGCCCTGCTGCTGTCTGAAACACCAGTGGCACAGCCTCTAGCCTCACAACAACAAACAAGCCACCAGAGTATGACAAACTGACAGACAAGTTCATCTCCCTTTTCTGTTACAAACTGCTCTACTCACTTTCTGGCCTTCCCCGTACCTGTTCTGGCTGTTCACCTAGCTCTCACTTCCTGCCTGGTGCTCTCCCCTTACCTGTTCTGGCCATGGGGCTGACTCCTGCTTCAAAATCCACCAAATGGATTCTCACTCAATGAGACATCAGGTGTATCAGAGTATCATTGTGCTCCAGCTGGTTTTCAATAGATAAAATTTTTCTGAAGTACATCACTAGGCCTTTCTTCTAAGATACCTCTAGGTGGACACTATGATGTGTGCTGTGGATATCTAATGCCTCTGGAAAATGATCAGATTTTTCAACTGGAATTTACACCTCTTCAAACTCCCCACAATCTACCTCACCAAACAGAATGACCAAGCTCTTCTCCTGGCACAGGTATGAACCATCATTACTCTTTCTTTGCTTTATCTTCCAATTTCTCCATGCTCTGATTCCTCTTCTAATGACATTGTAGTACTACATAGGACAATGCTACTTTAGGAGAAATGGTAGCATTTGAAGGAGTTCTGGTGGTGTAGTGGTTAAGCCATTTGGCTACTAACCAAAAGGTCAGTAGTTCAAACCCATCAGCTGCTCCATGGGAGAAATCTGAAGCAGTCTGCTTCTGTAAACATTTACAGGCTTGGAAACACAATGGAGGTCACTATGGGTGGGAATAGACTCAATGGTGATGAGTTTGTTTTTTGTTTGGTAGGATCTGAAAATCAAACATATCAATGTTGATTATTCCCCTTAAATCTTATATGATGCTGTCACCTTGGAGATATTCAATATTTTTGCAAAAACAGCAAAAAAAATTATTTTCTCTCTTTTTTGCCTTCCATAGAATTAGACACAATTGGTGTTTCTTCCACCTCCCTGGCTATATCTTCTCTATTTCTTTTCCAGACTTAATATTGCCAAAATGTTCATTGGAAGTTTTTAAAGCTGTGCCCCTTGATGTATTTTTTCTCTATATAATCTCTCCTAAAGCAACAGCATTCATTCCCAGTACTTCAATTCAATCTATGTGAGTTGTTAGCTGCCCTCAAGTCAACTATTATTTATGGTGACCTTATGTACAATAAAAAGAAATGTTGCATGGTCTTGTATCATCCTTACAACCACTTGTTGAGTATGCTCAAGTTTGTGGTTGAAATTGTTGTGTAAATACATTTCACCTAGGATCTCCATCACCCTAGTTGGCATGACATCCTCTTCTAGTCATTAATCTCTCCCAATGATATGTCTAAAGGAGGAAAGTCAGACAATGTTCTGTCATAATCAATAAGGTTTTTATTGGCTAATTTTCAAAAGAGAATCACTTATTCTTTATTCCTTGTTAATTTTTGTCTGGAAGCTCCATTACAATCTGTCTATCATGGTTGGCTCTTCTGGTATTTAAAATAATGGTAACATGGTTTCCAGCACCATGTTGTTGTTGTTGTTTTTTTTAATGTCATTGAGTTGGTTCTGACTCACAGCAACCTTATGTGCAACAGAATGAATCACTAACCAGTTCTGCACCATCCTCACAATCCTTGCTATGCTTGAGCCCATTGTTGCAGCCACTGTGTCAATCTCATTGAGAGTTTCTCCCTTTTTTGCTGACCATCTACTTTACCAAGCATGATATACTTTTCCAGGGAATGGTCCCTCTGATAACATAACCATCATAGTTGAGATGAAGACTGGCCATCCTTACTACCAAGGAACATTCTGACTTCACTTCTTCCTTGATCATTCTTCTGGAAGTCAGTAGTATATTCAATATTCTTCACCAAAACCATAATTCAAAGGTATCAATTCTTCTCCAGTCTTCCTTATTGATTGTCCAGATTTCACATGCATATTAGGTTATTGAAAATATCATAGCTGTAGTCAGGTGCATCTTAGTCTTCAAAGTGACATCTTTGGTTCTGAACTTTAAAGATGTCTTTTGTAGCAGATTTGTCTAGTACAATATGTTGTCTGATTTTTTGACTACTGTTTCCATTGGTGTTGATTGTGGAACCAAGTAATATGAAATCCTTGAAAACTTCAATCTTTTATCCATTTATTGTGATGCTGCTTAAATGTCCAGTTGTGAGGATTTTAGTTTTCTTTATGTTGAGATATAATCCATACTGCAGACTGGTGTGTTTAATCTTCATGAGTAAGTGCTTCAAGTCATCTTCACTTTCAGCAAGCAAAGTTGTGTCATCTGCATGTTGCAGTTTGTTAATGAGTCTTCCTTCAATCCTGATGCCATGTTCTTTTTATAGTCTGGCTTCTTGGATTATTTGCTTAGCATACTGATTGAATAAGTGTGGTGAAATGACACAAACATGATGTACACCCTTGTTTATTTTAACCATGCAGTATCCCTTTGTTCTTTTAGACTAACAGCCTCTTGGTCTGTGTACAGGTTCCTCATGAGTACAATGAAGTGTTCTGGAATTCCCACTCTTCCCAATGTTATCCATAATTTCTTATGATCTACACAATCCAATGCCTTTGCATAGACAATGAAACACAGGTATACATCTTTCTGGTATTTGTTTTCAGCCAAGTTCCGTCTGATATCAGAAATGATATCCTTTATTCTACATCTCCTTCTGCATCCAGCTTAAATTTCTGTCAGTTCCAGAATATCTGTCACTATTCTTTTAAAATTATTTTAAAATGTTCTTCAGCAAATTTTACTAGCCTGTGATATTAATGATATTATTCAATAATTTCTATTCTTTTGGATCACTTTTCTTTGAAATGGGCATAAATATCAATCTCTTCCAGCTAGTTTTCCAGGTAGCTATCTTCCAATTTTCTTGGCATAAATGAAGATGCATCTCCAGTGCTGCATTCATTTGTTGAAAAATCACAATGGGTATTTTGTCAATTCCTAGGGCTT
>NW_006921667.1:1939621-1940146 GCF_000298275.1 Orycteropus afer afer | reverse complement strand
TCTATCTAACAGCATTCCTTCCCTTCCCCTCCCACCCCTGGTAACCAACAAAGAAAATTTCCTTCTATAGATAAACCCTCCTTAACTTTTACAATAATGGACTAATACAATATTTGTCCTTTTGTGATTGACTTATTTCCCTCAGCATAATGTCCTGTAAGTTCATCCATGTTATGTGGTGTTTTGCAGATTCTACATTATTCTTTAGCATTGCATAGTATTCCATTGTGTGTATGTAGCATAGTTTTCTTATCCATTCCTCAGCTGATGGACACCTAGTTTGTTTCCATCTTTTGGCTATTGTATAGTCTATTTATGCCATATATTTGTTGTTGTTATTTGCCATCGAGTCAACCCCGACTCATAGTGACCCCTCCTTGGGTTTCCAAGGCAGTATCACTATGGAAGTAGGAATGCCCAACCTTCCTTATTGTTGTTGTTGTTGTTGTTATTTGCCATCGAGTCAGCCCCGACTCATAGTGACCCCTCCTTGGGTTTCCAAGGCAGTATCACTACGGAAGTAGG
>NW_006921667.1:1920641-1936987 GCF_000298275.1 Orycteropus afer afer | reverse complement strand
TCCAAGCTGTCTGTGCCCTCAGGATTACTGCCAGACCACAGCTCCATATATCTCCTTTTTTGGTATGTTCATGCAAATTCTTCTGCTAGTTGGGGTTTAGTCCACTTCTATATCCTTCCCTTCAAGGCTCAGGGGTGCAGGATTATCTTCTGTGTCCGTGTTAATTGGTTTCCCTTTTCTTTGTTGAAGAGGGTCTGTGCAGTCCTTCTGCCTAGTCCACCATCTTGCCAGAACTCTCCACCTCCAATCTCTTTTGTACTCTATGTTCAAGAGCATGTTTCAAAGTCTCTTCTGATGTTCGTTTTGGTCTTTTCTTCCTTCCTATTCTCTTAATGACCTTTTGCTTTCTTCATATATGATGTTGTCCCATAAATCATCTGATCTTTGTTCACTGGCATACATTGTGTCAAATCTATTCTTCAGATGGTCTCTAAATTCAAGTGGCATATAATTGAGTTCATATTTTGGCTCTCATGGACTTATTTCAATTTTCTTTAGCTTTAACTTGGACTTACATGTGAGCAATTGATGGTCAGTTCCACATTCAGATCTTGGCCTAGTTCTGATTGATGATATTGAGCTCTCCTTCACCTCTTTACACAGATTCCTATGTCTTCCACCTGTGTAGGTCCAGCATCACAGAAAAATGAAAATCATCACAGCATGACAAACTGACAGATAGGTGGTGGAACTTATGTATTGAAGTCTCCAACCCTCATCTGACACTATGCTCTGAACCATATAAGTAAACAACAAAATTTGAGTGTAAAATAAAGCATTATAACTTTAACACCTGAGCAACTGGTATCAATTTAATTGTCCCAAGCAAACCTTGATGTATGCTTACCTGAGTTATGACCCATTTCCTACTTAAAACCTCAGACTCTGTATTTCCAGATTTTAATTCACAGCCTTCCCTACCAATCTGTATCTGTTCCAGGGTTTTCATCTAGGAAAATGCGTAAACATTCAGTTGCATAGACAAGAAACTTAATTGTCATTCTTTATACCTCTGGTTCCTAACACCAAAATTTCTCTCTGTCTTCACTATCATATAACTAGGTCAAGTAGTCATCAATTATAATGTAGAATGACCTCCATGCATTTATTTTTGCTTTTCTGTGAACCATTATCCTCACATCAGCCCAAATAATATTTTTAAAACATAAAACAATCATGACATAACCACTGCAAGCTTTCCCATTGATAATCTTCTTCACTATTTGAATGAAAGACATAACCTCGAAATGTGCTCCAAATCATCTGCTGATTCATTCATTTAACAAGTATCCGTTGACTGTATGACCTGTATTAAACACTACTCAAACTACTGGAGCAAAAAGGAAAGCAAACAGGATCCCTGATTTTAAGGAGTTATTTCCTATCAAGAGAGATGAGCAAAAAAACAAAGAAAAAGACAATTTAAAAAATATCAAGAAGTAATTGTAATAATGGGAACAAACAAGAAAATAAAAAATTCAAGGGAATATGTAAACATGTAAATCTACTCTGAGGATGTGAAAATTTCCTTTAACAAAAAAGAAATATGTCCTTGAGGATTAAGGGAAAGAGAAGTCCAAGCAGAGGGAAAAGTGTGTGTAAAATCCTGTAATGGAAAAGTGCATAAGGGATTGAAAGATGTCATGTAATAGGATATAGTTCAGAGAGGACAAATGATGCAAGAGAAGACAGGAGACATGAAGGTCTGATCATATATAATCTTGTAGACCATGGTAAGAAGATTTGATAATTAGATGGTAATGAAGAAACCATGAAGTCCTCTAAACTTGTAGTTTGAATAACTGGAGGAATGGCAGTGCTATTTAAAGAGAGAATTATGGAGGAAAAATAAAATTATGAAGGAAAACCAAGACTTCTGTTTCAGATATGTAGTATTTGAAGTGCCCCACAAACTGTTAAATGAAGTTATTGAATTGTTGGCTATAGAGATCTAGAGTTTCAAATGAGCTCAAGTCTAGAAATATTCAGTTGCAGAGACAGATTTCATGATACTACAAATTTAATGATCAATTCTAACATGTGTGCATCTAATAATGGATTTTTTAACTTAATGCAAAAACTGAAAGAAATACAGATATACACTAATCAAAATCATATTTGAATTTTCAAAACTTCTCTATCAGTGAAGAGAAGCTCTGATGCACAGTGGTTAAGTAATTCAGCTGCTAACCAAAAGTCAACAGTTAAAACCCACCAGCTTCACAGTTGAAAGATGAAGGATTCTGCTTCCTTAAGTATTTACAGCTTTGGAAAAATTATGCGTCAGTTCTACTCTTGCCTTACAGCATTACTATGAGTTTAACAGACTTGATGAAAGTGGGTGCTGTGTGGTGGCCTGTCAGTAATTGATAAAAGAGGCAGACCATAATCAATAAATATAAAAAAGATTTGAACGATATGACTAGCACATTTGACAGAATTGTATATATATAGAACACTAGGGGCTCTGGTAGCTTGTGTCTAAGGCAGTTGACTGCAAACCAGAAGGCTGGTGGTTCAAACCCACCAGCCACTCCTTGGAAGGAAGGTAGGGCAATCTACTTCTGCAGTGATACTGCCTCGGATACCCAAGGAGGCATCACTATGAGTTGGGTCCGACTCTATGGCACATAACAACAACAACACCCAACAACAACAGAATAAACACCAGGGGTAGGAGGGGAGGGGAGGGAACACTGTTAGATAGGTAGAGACAAGTATTGATTTTGATGAAGGGAAGGGAAATGTACCAAATATGAGTGATCAACACAGTGGCATTGAGCAAGAGGAAGACATAGAGAGATGCATGGGAATTATAGACAACAAAGATGAACCTTTTTGCACATACAGTGCTGATCTGTCACTGATAGCAAACATTGATATATGGATGGACAGATGGGTGGACAGGCTGAATGATTAGGTATGTCTATGCAGGGAGGAGTGTGCCCATGACCCTGTGTAGGGTTGGCAGACAATATTTCTACAAGTATATTTGTATGTTCTGTAAGAATTTCCAGGTATACAGTAGAACTGACAAGGGACAAGATTGTAGTCACTTCTTGGCCACAGCCAGCTACCCAGAGGGAGCAAGTAGTTGGATGTATGGGCTTGGGACCATGGTCACAGATTACATCAAGCTCAATTGGGATAACATACTGCACTACAACATCGCTCCATGTCCTACTTTGGTGAGTAGCTACTGGGATTGTAAAAGCTTGCAAGCAGCCATCTAAATGCAATGATGAGTTTCTCCTGATCCAGAGCAAAGAAGAATGAAGAAAACCAACAACACACGGAAACAATTTGTCCAAGGAACTGAAACACCATATAACTCTCAGCCTATGTGACTATGAGACCAGAAGAATTAGATGATGTCCAGCTACCACTGTCAACCACTCCGAGGGGCATCTATGCAGGAGATCCTGGAGAGAGTGGGAGAACAATGTGGAACAAAACTCAAAATCATAAAAAAAAAAAAAAAGCAGGGCCATGTTTGCTGGTCTGATAGAGCCTGGTGGAAGCATTGAGACTATGGCCCCTACCTGCCCTTGAGGTCTGTAATTGAACCCATTCCTGTGGCTTCCAGCCAAACAAAGACAGGCATATGAGCTGAACATTAACATTAGGTAGATACACTCCTTGGGGAGAATAATCATCAGCGAATAGAAGGGCTGTATATGTACAGGGTCACAGCTTGGAGGGCAGGAGTGCATGGGAGGGAAGGACATAGGAAGAGTTGGGTGTAGGGAGGAAGTTAGGGGAGAGATGTTGCATTGTGGAAGATTCCAGTAAATGTAAAGAGACAAAGTGCATGTTAACTGCTCCATGGAAGATGAATTTTCTCTGTGAACATTCATCCAAATCACAATTAAAAAAAAAAAAAAAAGAATAAACATTGTTTTTAAGCATGCATGGAACATTTACCAGATAAATTAGGTACTGTGCCAGAAAGGAAGTCTCAACAAATTTCAAACGACTGAACACTGCAGAAAAGGCTCATTGACCAAAATGATGTTAAGCTAGAACTCCATAACAAGATATTAACTAGGAGTTTCTCATATGTTTAGAAATTTAAAAAGAAAAGAAAAGGAGTTTAAAATAATCCCTATATCAAAATAAATTTTAGATATAATTAGAAAATATTTGTATGAATGATAATGATAGATATAATAATTTGTGGTATGCAAGCATATATATTTAGAGAAAAATTGTAATGTAAATGTAATACAAGAATTAAAAAAAAAAATCAATGACTTATAAGACCATCTCAAGAAAAGTAAAACAAGTTAAATTCCAATAAAACTTAGAAAAATAAACAATAAAAATAAAAGTAGAAAGCAAATGAAATGGAATACACACATAGAGGGGATTAAAAATTTTGAAAATTTATAAAATCATTAAGTTCCTGACAAAGGAAAAAGGAAAGAAGAAGTAAATATATCTATATTTAGGAAAAGAGGAAATCTGAATACCAGTGCTACAGACACT
Source organism: Orycteropus afer afer (assembly GCF_000298275.1). Taxonomy (NCBI): domain Eukaryota; kingdom Metazoa; phylum Chordata; class Mammalia; order Tubulidentata; family Orycteropodidae; genus Orycteropus; species Orycteropus afer. The sequence continues at coordinate 1,932,499 of NW_006921667.1, read as the reverse complement.
ATAGATGAAAATATATAATAAATGGCATTGTGACAATAAGTTTTAAAATGTAGATTTGATGAAGCCATAAACCCACTGCTGTGGAGTGGATCCGACTCATAGCGACCCCTCCTTGGGTTTCCGAGGTGGTTTCACTATGGAAGTAGATTGCCCAACCTTCCTTTGGAGGAGAGGCTAGGGGGTTTGAACTGCCAGCCTTCTGGTTAGCAGTCAAATGCCTTAAGCACTATGCTACCAGAGCACCTAATGAAGACATAGAAAAAATAAAATAAAATCTATGAAAGGAGAAAATGGGCATTTTTTTCTAAATGTTACATAAAGTGAATCTGTAATTTAAAATATTCCAATAAAGGAAAATACATACTAAGAGCATCTTTAGAAAATTCTACCAATATTTAGGTTAAAGAATATTGAAAGATGAAAAACTTTCTTTCTGAGATTTGGAATAAAACAAAATTTCTCTCACAATAGGAACATAGAGGTTCTTAAGCTGCCATTCAAGGTGCCACCATTGGTCTCTCCTTGTCTAAAGCAAAGAAGAGTGAAAAAAAAAAAAATCAAAGACACATGAAAACAATTAGCCTAAAGAACTAATGCAAACCTCAGCCTCTAGGACTCTGAGAACAGAAGCACTAGATGGTACTCAGCTACCACTGATGACTGCTCTGAAAGGGATCACAATAGAAACTCCTAGGTAGAGTGGGAGAAAAATGTACAACAAAACACGACATCATAAAAAAGACCAGTCTTACTGTCTGATAGAGGCTGGTGGAACTCCTGAGACCATGGCACTTAATCACACTTCAAGCTGGGAGTTGAACTCACCCCTGTAGTTCAACTTTCAGCTAAACAACAGACAGGTCTACAAGGTGAAAAATAACACCAGGCAGATATGCACCCCTTATACAAATCAATCATACATGAGCAAATGAGCAATTTTTGCCCATGAATAAAGCTCATAACTAGGAAGGTATACCCAAGAAGGATGAATGGAAACAGTAAACACAGGGAGAAAGTGATAAGAATGTTTTGATATTGTGGGGATTGCAATCAATAACGTGAAACAAAGAAAGTATGAATTGTTAAAGTGGAAAACCAATCTGCTCTGTAAACTTTTACTCAAATCACAATAAAATGTTTTAAAAAATTACTACCTTATTTGTTTTCTGTGTCCAGAATAATCTTAATGTCCCAAACTAACAATTACATAAAAAAGAAAAATAGAGGAAAATCTTATTCCTAAATATAAATGCAGATATTATGTGTGTTTGTGTGTGTGTTAGAAGATTTGCAATAGCTACCATATCTTTCCTTACTTTATATAAAACCTCATGACAATCTTGGGTTAATTCCAGGTGACAAATTTGGTTTAAGCATTAAAAAATCAAATAAATACACCACACTAATAGCATAATCACTCACTCACTGTTGTTGAGTCAATTTCAACTCATAGCAACCCCTTCTTGGGTTTCAGAGGCAGTATCACTATGGAAGTAGATTGCCCAACCTTCCTTCTGAGGAGTAGCTGGTGGATTTGAACAACCAGCCTCCTGGTTAGCAGTCAAATGCCTTAGATGCTACACCCCAGAGCTCCTAAGGAAACAAAACAAAACAAAACTATATAATCACTACAAAAGATACAACAGGCTGATAAAATCCAGCATCTATACATCCTTAATATCTTAGCAAACTAGGAGTACAAGGGAATTGCATAGATCTGATGAAGGATGTCCAAAAACAATCCTACTCCACAAGATTCATAATTCACATAATGCAGTAGAGCATTATTACAAAGATAGCCAAATATACTAATGAAATAATAAACAACCCAGGTTAACATCTGCTCACAAATGGTCATTTTGTTTCAACAAAGATTGAATACAAAGTAATAGGAAAAGAAAGCATTTGTCCATAAATGATACTGGGCCAGTTGGATATCTATATGGAAAAAAAAAAAATTTGAATTCAACCTCTATCTTATACCTAGCATAAAACTAAATTTCAGAGTAGCTATGATTCTAAATATAAATTGCAAGAAAATAAAATTTCTAGAAAGTAATATATGAAAATACAGTAATGACCTACGTGTAAGAAAAGCTCTTTAAACTTGAATACAAATACAATATTTGTATTCAAGTTTAAAGAGGAAAATATTAAAAATAGGGTTATATTAAATTAAGAACTGTTTAACAATAGACACAATTAAAAAGGGAAAAGCCTAAGTAACAGTGTGGGAGAAAATATTTATAACACATAGAATCAATTAAGCAGTCATATACAGAATGTATATATATGTATACACACACACACACACACACATGCACTCCTCTAACAAATCAACAATTAAAAAAAGGAAAAATAGGTAAGATAACTGAATAAACACTTTACCAAATATTTGGCCTAATTGGCCAGTAAATATATGAAAAAATTTCCATCTCATGATAGTAATCAAGAAGTGCACATTTAAATTACAATGTGATACACTATTTCGATACCAGAGTGACTAAAACAAAGACAAGGAACAAAAAACAAAGATTATCAAATCCAAGTAGTCTGGCAGAGTGAAAAAACTCTATCACTAATGATAGGTGTATACATTGTTGGAGGTACTTTCAAAAACATTTGTCATTATCTATTAAAGATGAAGATATATAAAGCCTATGATTCCTCACTTTGACCTAATATGCCCAACAAACCTGTGTATAGGTATGTACCAATAGACATGTGCTCAGATGTTCACAGCAGCATTATTCATATGATCAACAAACAAGAAAAAATTCAATGTTAATTAAAAAGTAGTATGGATAAAGGAGCATGTTCTTGAAATGGGATGCTTTCACTCAATTAATATATATAAATCACAACTTCATGAACAACATGAATGATTCTCACAAATATAACGCTGATGGAAAGAAGTCAGACACAGACTATTTCATATAATATAGTCATGTTTATAAAAATTTAAAACATTAAGCAAAACTAGGCCAACCAAAAAATAGCATTTAGAGAAACATGCATAGGTGATAAGACCACAATGAAATGTCTAAGTCAAACTCAGGTCGGATTAGGAGTTAACTTTGGAGTAGAGAAAGATAAGAATTAGAAGAAGGGGTGAAGGAGAGCTTTTGAGGGGTTGACACTGGTATATTTTTGTCCTAAACCAAAACCAAACACTGCTGTTGAGTTGATTTCTACTCATAGCGACCCCTCCTTGGGTCTCCAAGGCAATAGCTCTATGGAAGTAGATTGTGCAGTCTTCCTTCCGAGGAGTGGCTGGAGGGTTTGAACAGCCAGGCTTCTGGTTAGCAGTCAAATGCCTTAGACACTGCCACCAGAGCTCCTTATTTTTGTTCTCAGTGACAGTTAATTTGTTGTTGTCTCTTTCTTAATGCGTGTTATATATAGGTGTGTGTTATACATATATATGTGTGTGCATGTGTAAGAGAGAGAGAAAATGGGTGGTGAAGAATTGTTTATGAAATCAATTTTACAAAGAATTTTCTCTATAGTGAAGAAAAGAGAGGTATTGTAACATATGTTAAGAGAATGTGGTGTAACAAAACTTGTTTGTCATTAAGAGAGAAACCAAAAAAAAAATAGTAATGGTAATTATGCAAATGAGAAAGAAACATCAGTGAGGTTGAACTCGCAGAAAACTGCATCCTCAAGCACTTGAGGATGGTGGGAGTGAGCTCCATGAATGGAAGGATTGACCTTTAAGAGAAGGAGCTCCCTAAGAAAAGGTGCTCTAAAGAGGTCCAGGTGGGCAGATTTCTAGGAAGGTTTGCAACTATGAGATTTAGAAGATTTGCACACTCTACCATGTCTTTCCTTAGTGAAGTACAGACCTCAGCCAACCTCTCCAATCTCATCTCAGTCTCCAGAGACGTTTTCTCTTCCTTCAGAGGATCATGTGATCTCTGACGGAAGTACCTCTGCACATGCTCTCTTGCTGCACAGAGCAAAGCACTTCCAGTCATTTTCACCTGGCTAATTCCAGCACATCCTGTAAAAATTAATTGAATCATGGTGGATACAGGAAAGCCTGCCCTGACTCACCGGGACACAGTCTCAACACACAGGGCTACTTTTCACATGCTTATCCCTTTTGTAATTACATATTCATTTCCTTCATGTCTGTTATCTTACCACAATAGAGTTCATGCTATACCATCAGAAAGCATTTCTGCTTTGGACCAATCCCTGACACAGTGCTTATCATCTTGTAGATGTCATTTTTTGAATGCATGAATAAATGAAGGTTGTGCAGAAGTATTCTTAGAAATATTATTTGAAGAAATTGAATCCACTGGCCCAAAAAAAAAAAAAAAAAAAGTTATTAGCAGTAATGTTCCTGCTCACTGATCACATTCTAAAATATTTTGCCTACTAAATCACTGATAAAAATGCCATTTATTAATACACATGCATTTACATGAAAAAGGCCAGGTTTACTGGTTTGATAGAGACTGGTGAAACTCCCAAGATTATGACCCCTAGTCACCATTCAGGCCTGGAATTGAACTCTTGTGGTTTCCAGCAAAAATAGAGAGGCATATAAGGAGACATTTATTCCAGGTAAATACTCCTTAGAACGATCAATCATGGGAGATCAGAAGGGCAGTATTTGCTCAGGGAGATAGCTCAGAGGGCAGGGATTTATAGGAAAGAAGGACACAAGAAAAAGGTGTCTAAAGGGAAGAAGTGGGAAGAGAGCAATTACATTATGCGGATTGCAATCAATGTCATGAAATAAAATGTATATGAACTACTGTATGGAAAATGAGTTTTCTCTGTAAACTTTCACCCAAATCACAATAAAATAAATATATAAATAAACATATATTTAGTAATCATGTTATGCAAGTTACTGACAATGGCAGTTTAATGAGCTTGGTCTCAGAAGTAATCCAAACTTCATGTGGATACATTAGTCCTGTGAAAACCACCTTGGCTCCGAATTTGTATAGTTTAAATATTTTCACCCACAAATTTGTTTGTATTGGACAAATCTTTCAGTTCTTTCAGATTTTATCTACTTATTACTAAAATGAGATTCATCATTTATACCTTACAATATTTTTGTGAAGATTGCATAAGGTAACCGATGTAAAGACATGTAAGGCACCTGGTGCAGAGCTGTATCCTGCCTGTTGTTGATATCCAACTGGAGAAAGAGGTAGGGAACTTGTGCCCTAAATCTGTACAGATTCTGCATATTAATAGGGGTGGAGGTAGCTAATGTCTAAAGGATGACTTGGGTTGTTATCAGACCCTTAGATGAATTCAATATCAATGATGAGAGGACATTAATTCTTGTAGTCAGAATATTGTCTTTATAGGTGAGGCGTCTTGAGCCCTGGGGGTGGTAGGGAAAAGGGCTATTGCAGGTGGAATCCTTTTTCTCAGAGCAAAAGACCATTCTGTATCCTAGAGACAGCACACTCTTTCTTCCTTGCCTGTGGTGACTCCTCTGGGGCACTAACAGGTAAGCTATTTTGAGTCAGGAGTTGTATAAAGAAAGGCTCACAGCGGTGCCCAGTCTTGCATTGTATCTGCCTCCTGCAATGCCTTCCTCCTTGCAGGGCAGTTTGTGTCAGAAAGAATGTGAAGCAAGTTGTGAAATTCAATTAATTCTACAGCCAGCCCACACACCTCTCTCCAGGGATGGCCCAGCAAGGACCAGGCAGCTCTGTGAACTACATTTCTTGGCTCCCTTCTCTTTCCTTTCTACTCATTTCTTATGTCTTCCTCTATCTCTCTTTTCATTCTTTCCTTCATAGAAGAAACAAAAAATTATCTATAGAGATGTTATATATTGAATTTTGATATAGAATCTCTGAAAGCTTAAATAATAGAATTGCTTTTTCCAGAAGTTGGGAGAGAGTGACTAAGATATCCTTCCTTCTTTCTTGAGTTATATTCTATCAAAATATAAGTAAAAAAACACAGATATTTCTATGATTATGTGTCTCCAGATTGCATATGTATCACTTACATATAGGGGTTGTAGTAAACTGAAGTCAAAATATGACCACAAATTCTACTAGGAAGAAGGAAGTAGGAGGGAGACAGAAACTTGCCCTGGTTTTGGTAAATGTGCTGAGAAAATAGAGGAGAGTCCAGTGCCCTTTTAATATCAGATGGGAATCTGATATCAATGATGGGAATATAATATATAATATGTATACTATTCACTATATATTTAATATATAATATAATATAATATAATATAATATAATATAATATAATATAATATAATATACTATCAGTAATAGGAATCTAGTTTTAAAGCAAATTATGTGCTTATTCTAAGCTAGTGAATGTCCTGGACTCTAATTATGGAAAGAGACAATTCAAGAGTGAAAGAAGATACTAAAAGTATTCACTTCAATATATTCTCCTTGAGGAGTAAAATAACCATCTCCTGTTCTATGGATAAACACAGGGAAATATTGGATTTCCCCTGATAATCTCCAAAGTGTTTAAGCTTCATTATATTTGAGACTCTATGATCAAGTCCAGGTATGACCTCCCCTCTTTAAGAGATTGAAATAGATTACAATTGTGCATTAATTAAGTTAAAATTTAAGGGTAATTTTTTACCCTTGGCAAAGGTTTTATCCATGATTCTGCTTCCCATTCCACATTAAGTCCACTCACACTGCCGAAAAGAGAATGCCAGGGAAGATAATGTAATGAGAAGTGTATGAAATCAGCACATCCAAAGCTAATTAAATTTTTAAACTCCGATTTGTCCCACATTTGTGAAAATCCCACAGGAAATGATACGGATCACAATGTCTGTTCAATAAACTTTAAAAAACACGCACACACACAGATTGGGAAGATTTTGTTCCTAGAGCACAGTGCAGAGTATAATCACATTAGTGTTGCCAATCAAAGGTCACAGTGAAGAATCCTTTTTTATTTTTCCTAGAGAACAGTAGGTAGAATAAAATTTAAAAAGAAGAAGTTAAAATGTTCTTAGCATCAGCTTCACAAAAATGTCAATTCAACTGATCAATCTGTTCCAATTTTGTGGTATGTGATCCATGAACTTCACTACAATGGGAGAATATTATTAAACCATCTATAGTATATTGTATTATATTATATTATATTATATTATATTATACCTTCTAACAAGGTTTTACTTATAAAATTGTGGAAGATGGCAGAATAGGCAGACAAGCTACACAGACCCTCTTCAACAGAAAAAAGGAGAAACCAATTGACACAAATACAAAAGATAATTCTGGAGCCCAGAACTTTGAAAGGAAGGATACAGAAGTGGATTAAAGACCATCTAGTAGAAGAACCTGATTGAAAACAATGAATAAGGAGAGAAATGGAGCTGTAGACTCTCAGTTATCCTGATGACATGGACAGTTTAAATATTTACAAATGGTGTTGGGACCTGAGGATTAACCTAGAAATCAACCCTGCTCAGCCAGGGCTGCACAGACAACTGCACTGGTGGCTTATGACTGAAAAGGGAAATAGCAAAGAAGGAGACAAACAGAACTGTGGGATTTTGGTTGTCCAGAGGGCACTCCCATTTTTAATATTTACAAGTGATAGCCATTTTGGTGGGAGCTCTGGTAGCATAGTGGCTAAGACACTTGCCTGCTAACCAGACGGCTGGCAGTTCAAACTCACCAGCCACTCCTCGGAAGGAAGGTTGGGCAATCCTACTTCCGTAGTGATACTGCCTCGGAAACCCAAAGAAGGGTCACTATGAGTCGGGGCCGACTCGACGGTACATAACAACAACAACAACAACAGCCATTTTGGATATTTCATGCCAAGCATTCATGTTTACATTCTAGGAATCTAAGAATTGGCTCCACTTGCCAAGGATAGCACAGACATACAGAAGGCTGATGACTGGGAAGGAGACAGATGGTGAGTGCATGAGTGTTGCCAACTAGTGAATAGAGCAACACAGTACCCTGCTTTCTCACAAACATCCAAACAAAGCAAAAAAACAAAAATCTTGGATGAATCACTCCAACATATTGTTGTAGTTTTGTGCTGTCATTTCAGACCTGACTCATAGCGACCCCTCCTTGAGTTTCCGAGGCAGTATCACTGCAGAAGTAGATTGCCCAACCTTCTTTCTGAGGAGTGGATGGTGGATTTGAACCACCAGCCTTCTGGTTAGCAGTCAAGTGTCTTAGGCACTATGCTACCAAAGCTCCTACTCCAACATACAATCACAAAGCTCCTACTCCAACATACAATCACCAATTAAATATAAACTCAAAAATGTCACAATGACTTGGAGACAACAAACAGACCATCACAGTCCTCATAAAAACCAAGATAAAGTAGCAGAAACAAGGAACAAGTATACAGACCCAGAACACATCCCAAAGGAAGGAGCAGCATTGGAAATCCCTGATAAGAAATTGAAAGGAATTATATTTAGGTACCTTCAATGGATTGAGAGACAGAACAAAGAAAACACTGAGAAAACCCTACAACAATTTCAGGAGGCAGAACAAGAACAAAATGACAAAATCAATGAAAAATTAGAAATGATACAAAATCTACAGATAGAAATCCAAAAGTTTAATACTAAATTTTCAGAAATAGATAACACATTGAATGAGCAAAGGTATAGAATTGAATCAATGTAAGACAGAATTATTGAGATTGAAGACAAAAACCTCAATGCTTCTTTGGAAAGAGATCACTCAGGTAAAAGATCAAAACAAAATGAAGAAAGGCTAAGGTTCATATGAGATACCATCAAAAGCAATAATCTACATGTTATTGGAATTCCAGGACAGGAAGAGAGAAATAAAACCACAGAGAAAATGGTTGGAGATTTGTTGGAGGAGAATTTCCTTGATAGATGAAAGATGAGAATATACCCATTCAAAAAGTCCAATGAATCTCAAACAGGATATACTCCAAAAGAAAATCACTAAGACATATCATCACCAAACTCATCAAAACCAACGACAAGAAAGAATCCTGAATTGTAAAATTGTGAGAGTTCAAATGAAAATTCTATCCCCTCATACTTTTCTTTATGTATGCATTTAAGATATTACTCTTTTCTAAATATTTAAAAAATTGTTGTTGTGATACCCTAAATTGTTAAGTCTAATTTAAGTTTGTTCCTTTATTGTCTATTGGCTACATTTAAAACCACTTTATTTCTATTTCCCTTTCAAGACCTTTTATCCTTGACATTTGAATGGGGACTCTGCCTTCTGACCCCTTTTCTCTTTGGAACAAAGTGATTTTCTATTTTAGAAACAGTCTGGCCAATTTCATTTCCTTATGTTCTTCATAGTCCCACATTTCTTTTCCACATAATTATTTATCTCCAATGATATCTCAGAAAATTTTCTCTCAGTATTTTTTATTTTCTCTGGACCTGAGACACCTGAAACTTTATGAAGCTGTATTCAATGGAGATTGCTATGAGTCAAAATCATCTCAATGGCAGTGACTTTTTTTTTTTTTTTTTATGTTTTTACTTTGTGGTTTCCATGTAAGTGTCACTCAGGTCTCAGCAAAGGCAGTAAAGAGGCATGTATTCAATGTATAAGATATATCTACCAGTGTTAGGCACAGTTCTAGATTCTAGAGATAAACCGATGAACAAAACAGACAGAAATCCTTGCCTCAATGAGACCACACATGAGCAAGTAATAGAAAATATACGAAATAACTAAATAAAAAAATACATAGTATGCTAAAGGTAATAGGAGCTCTGGTAGCATAGTGCCTAAGGCACTTGACTGCTAACCAGAAGGCTAAATGTTCAAACCCACCAGCCACTCCTCGGAAGGAAGGTTGGGCAATCTATTTCCATAGAGATACCACCTTGGAAACCCAAGGAGGGGTTGCTATGAGTCAGGTCTGACTCGACGGCACGTAACAACAACAACAAATTGTAATAAGAATTATGGGGAAAAACTGAGAAAAATAAATGATGTTAGAGATTGCTGGGAGAGAGTGAACTGTAATTTTATTTTATTTTTATTATGTTTTCATAATAAAATTTGAAAATAAAATAAAACTCATTTGGATGAGTTTGCAGAACAAATTGTTTTCCATTCAATACTTGGTGCACATTTTGTTTTGTGACAGTGATTGCAATCCCCCACAATGTGCACTCTTCCCACTTTCTCCCTGTATTTAGTGTTTCCATTTGTCCTTCTTTCTTATCCCTTCTTACTTTCTGAGCATTATTCCTGGGGAAAAACTGCCCTTTTGATTTTGTATGGTTGATTGTTCTAAGGAGTGCATACCTGCCTAGTGTTATTTTTCACCTTATAGGCTTGTCTATTTGTTTGGCTGACTGGTGAGCAATAGAGGTGAGTTCAGTTTCAGCCTTGAAGGGTGTTCTAGGGCCATAGTCTAGAGACTAGTTCCAGTAGTCACTATACTATCAGTAAGCCTTGTTTATTTTATTGTTTTGAGTTTTGTTCCACATTTTTCTCCTACTCTACCCAGGATTCCCTATTGTGATTCCTTCCAGAGTCATCCACAGTGGTAGCTGGGCACCTTCTAGTTCTTCTGGTCTCAGGGTTATAGAGGCTGGGGTCACATGGGCCATTAGTTTTTCAGACTAATTGTTTCCTTGCATCCCTGTCATTCTTCACTGTTCTTTGCTTCACATGAGGAGAGAAAAATAGCTGCATCTCAGAAGGTAGCTCACAAGTTTTAAGACCCTAGTTACTTATTATTCACCAAAGTAAGATGTTGAACATTGTCTTTGTGGACTATGTTATGCCAATTGACCTTGGTGTCCCCTGAAACTGTGGTCCTGAAGCTCCAGACCCAGTAATTCACTCCTTCAAGGTGTCTGATCATGACTAAAAAGTTTTCATAACTTTGCCCCCTGTTTGTTCTACTATAGTTGTGAATACATTTGCAGCACATGGAAATGCATATGTCATACCAGGTGTTATATCATTCACCTTTCCAACCTCTGTTCAGCTTGAGTATCTTTCTATACATCCAATTTTAGATTATTGTTATTATTGCTATTGCAAGATTTAGCATGCATTAATATTTAACGTTGTTGTCTTTAACTCTTGTGCTCCTCCCAGTGTCTTCCTTTGCCTTGATCATTTTGTTCTGACCTATCCCTATTTGTATATTCCCTTTCCCTTCACCCAAATTAATATGTGTTTACCTTCTAGTTAGTCACTAACTACCCTACCCCTCTCCACCAGTAGCCTTAAAATAATGTTTCTTTCTACGTCTAGAAAACTTTTCCTGACTTTTTACATGAGTGGTGTCATATAATGCTTATCCTTTTTTGATAGACTAATGTCATACAGAATGATGTCATCTAGGTTCATCCATGTTATGAGGTATTTAACAGATTCATCATTAGTCTTTAATGTCACAAAGTATTCCAATGTGTGTATGTACCATAGTTTATTTATCCATTCATCCATTGATGGGCACTTAGGTTATTTCCATCATTTTGCTATTGTAATTAATGCTGTAGTAAACATGGGTGTGCACATATCTGTTCATGTCTTAGCTCTTAATCGTCTAGGATATGTACCTAGTAAAATGATTTCTGGATCATACAGTATTTCCACTTCTAACTTTTAAAGAAACCTCCATACTGCTTTCTACAGTAGTTGTATCATTTTACAGTCCTACCAACATTGTATGAAGATGCAAGTCGCTACATCTTCACCAAACTTTATTGTTTTCCATTATTATTATCATTTTTTTTTAAATTAGGATTTGGGTGAAGATTTACAGAGTAAATTCACTTTTCATACAGCAGTTCACATATTCTTTGTCTCATGTCATTGACCAAAATTTACAATGCAGCAGCTCCCCTCCCACTTCCTCCCCATAGTTACCTC
>NW_006921667.1:1912553-1915642 GCF_000298275.1 Orycteropus afer afer | reverse complement strand
TTCTGTGTCTGTGTTAATTGGTTTCCCTTTTCTTTGTTGAAGAGGGTCTGTGCAATCCTTCTGCCTAGTCCGCCATCTTGCCCCGCCTCTTTTCCATTATTTTTAACTTTGCTATTAATATTTGGGTGAGATAATATTGCATTGTTGGTTTCATTTGCATCTCTCAAATGACTAATGGTTATGAGCATTTTTCCATGTGTTTATTGGTCACCTGAATGTCTTCTTTGATGAAGTGGCTATTCATGTGCTCTGCATATTTTTAAATTGGATTGTTTGTTTTTTTCTTGATGTGTTGATGTTTTCTGTAATTGCAGAGATCAGTCCCTTGTCCTATAAGTCATTGCCGATTTTTTTTTTTCAGTCTATAGGTGCTTTTTTAACTGGTAAAATATTTTGATACATGTATGTGTTTAATTTTTAACATGTCCCAGTCATCTATTTTGTCTTCTAAGGTTGGTGCATTTTTAGGTAAGTTTGATGATATATTGATGCCATGTATTACAGCATAGATAGACAGACAGACAGACAGACAGATAGATAGATAGATAGATATTGAGAGATATGGATTCTGTTTCATTTTTCTGTAGATGGATATCCAGTTTTGCCAGCACTGTTTGTTAAAGAGATTTTCCTTCCCCATTTCATGAGTTTCAGCCATTTGTCAAAGATCAGTTATCCATAAGTGGATGAGTTTACTTTTGCATTCTCAATTATGTTCCATTGATGTATGTGTCTGTTTTTATACCAATACCAAGCTGTTTTGGCTGGTGATACAGTTAAAGTTTTGACATCAGGTAGTTTGGGGTCTCCTACTTTATTTTTCTTTTTTAGTAGTGTTTTGCTTATCTAGGGTCTCTTTTCTTTCCATATAAAGTTGAGGTTAGTTTTTCTAGTTATCTAAAGAATGATGGTGGAATATGGATCTTGATTGAATTGTGTCTATAGATGGCTTAAGGGGTATTGACATTTTCACAATGTTAAGTCTTCCTATCCATGATCATGACCTATTCTCCCATTTATGTAGGTTTTTCTTGATTTGTTGTAGTAGTATTTTATAGCTTTCTTTGTATAGGTCTTTTGTGTCTCTGGTTATATTTATTCCTAAGTACTTCATCTTTTGAGTGGTTATTTTAAGTAGTATGTTTTCTTGATTTTCTTTTGAGTGTTATCTTCATGTAGAAGAATCTAATTTTTTTTATGTTGATTTTGTACCCTGACAATTTTCTGAATCCTTACATTAGTTCCACTAGTTTTCTTGTTGTATCCCTGGGATTTTCTATGTATAGGATCATATCATCTGCAATTAGAGATAGTTTTACTTCTTCTTTACCAATCTGTATGCCTTTAATTTCCTTTTCTCCTCTTCTTGTTATTTCTAGGGGTTTCAATACAGCATTGAATAAAAGTGGTAATAAAGGACACCCTTGTTGTGTTCCTGTTTGCAAGAGGAGTGTTTTTAGTCTCTCCCTATTGAGAATAACGTTGGCCATTGGTTTTGTATAAACCAAAAGGGGGGAAAAAAAAAAACAAGCGCAATGCCATCGAGTTGGATCAGACTCATAGTGACCCCTCCTTGGGTTTCCAAGGTGGTATCCCTATGGAAGTAGATTGCCCAACCTTTCTTCCAAAGAGTGGCTGGTGGTTTGAACTGCTAGCCTTCTGGTTAGCAGTCAAGTGCCTTAGGCACTATGCCACCAGAGCTCCCATACATGCCCTTAATTTTGTTGAGGATTTTCCCTTCTATTCCTCATTTGCTGTTTGTTTTTATCAAGAACAAGTGCTAGATTTTGGTAACTGTCTTTTCTGTATCAATTGATATGATCATGTGGTTCTTTTCCTTTGTTTTATTTATTTATGGATTGGTGTGATCATTTTCCTAATGTGGAATCATTCTTGCATATCTGGAATGAATCCCACTTGGTAACTTTGTATTCTACAGTCTAAGATTTTGTTAAGAATTTTTGTGTCTATGTTCATGAGGGTCATTAGTCTAATTTTCTTTTTAGTGGTGTCTTTTTCTGGTTTGAGTGTCAATAGAATGAGTTTGGGAGTATTCCATCCTTCTCTATGCTTTGGAATAACTTGAATAGAATTGTCAGCTCTTCTCTGAATTTTGGTAGAATTCACCAGTGAAGCCCTCTAGGCTAGGATCTTTCTTTTTGGAGGGGGAGATTTTCTTTATGATATGATCATTTTATTCTATTATAAAGGGACTGTTCAAATTTTCTACCTCAGAGTGTGTTAGTTTGGGTGGTATTTTGGTCCTCCATTGGTGCTCTAACAGAAATACCACAAATGAGTGGCTTTAACAAACAGGAATTTATTCTCTTACTTTTTAGGAGGCTAGAAGTTTGAGTTCAAAATGAAAGCTCTAGGGGCTGGGTGAAGACCCTTCAACCTTGGGCTTCAGCTTTGTCTCTTGCTCCAGGCTACTGAATGTAGAGGCTTCTCTTAACTCAGGCACTGCTGGCTGCTGAGGCTGACAAACCCAAAGTTGACAAATAAAATAGTACAGTCCAATATTATCAAACAGGCTGGCAGGCTCTAGTTCAATTCCAGAAGCCCCAAGATCAACAGAAAACTTGGCAGGCTACTCACTGATGACTTGGTCAAATGCAGGAATCAAGTATGCAAAAAAACTGCAGAGACCCTTCTCAAAGTTTCTTCTTATATACTGGAAGCAGAACACATCCTTAAACAGCTACTCAGCTGCTCCAGTAGATTCCACCATGGAGTTGATTACCAGTCTCATTATGAGAAATAACTACATCCAGCTGCCAGCCACTCAACACCAGGCCCAGCCAAGGTGACACACAAGTTCTACAGGTGACTAGTGTGTTTCTAGAAATTTGTCCATTTCTTCTAGATTTTCATATTTGTACTTTATAGTATTCTGTTACTATCCTTTTTATTTCACTTGGTTCTGTTGTCTATTTTATTTTTCATTTATGGGATTTCTATAATTTCCTACTTAAATTTGCCAGTAGTTTGTCAATTTTATTAATCCGTTAAAAGAACCAACTTCTAGTCTTGATTATTTCTATTATTTTTCTGTTTTCTATATCATTTAGACTTTCTCAAATCATTAT
>NW_006921667.1:1910528-1912263 GCF_000298275.1 Orycteropus afer afer | reverse complement strand
TTTTAAAGCAGTTTTTATTCAATTTCCATAAATTTGATTTTCTCCTTGATCTTCCTGTTGTAGATTTCTAATTTTATAGCATTGTGATCTGAGAAGAGGCTTTGCTGTATTTTGATTTTTTAACATTATCATAGCTTGTTTTGTGGTCTAATATATGGTGTATTCTAGAGGAAGTGCCATGTGCACTGGTAAAAAATGCATATTATGCTGTTGAGTGAAATGTTCTGTATGTATCTTAAGTCTAGATGGTTGATTGTGTTGTTTAGATCTTCTTTATCTTTGTTGAGCTTATTTCTATTTGTTCTGTGCTTCATTAACAGTGGTATATTAAAGTCTCCTACTATTATTGTTTCAAAAATGGTTGCAGCAGTATATTGATAGGGAACTTCCAGAAATGCAAGCTACAGTCAGAAGAGAAGATAGAATCAGGGATATCATTGCAGATATCAGATGGATCTTGGCTGAAAACAAAGTATACAAGAACAATAGCTATTTGTGTTTTATTAACAATGCAAAGGCATCCAATTGTGTGGATCATTACAAATCATGGATAGCATTGCAAAGAATAGGCTTTACAAAACACTTAAATATTATCACAAGGAACCTGTACATAGACCAAGAGGCTGTCATTAAAACAAAACAGGGAGATATGACATGATTTAAAATCAGCAAGAGTGTATGTCAGGATTGAATCCTTTCATCATACTTATTCAATGAGTTTGCTGAGAAAATAATCCAGGGAGCTGGAGTATATGAAGAAGAACACAGCATAAGGATTGAAGGAAGAACCATTAACAACCTGAAATATGAAAATGACACAACCTTACTTGTTGAAAGTGAAAATGACTTGAAGCACTTTCTGCTGAAGATCAAAGCCTACAGTGTCCAGTATAGATTACACTTCAACATAAAGAAAACAAAACTCCCACAACTGGATTTTTAAGCAACACAATGATAAACAGAAAAGATTGAAGTTGTCATGGATTTCATTTTACTTGGTTCCACAGATAACACCTATGGAAGCAGCAACCAAGATATCAAATGTTGTGTTGCATTGGGAAAATCTGCTGCAAAAGACCTCTTTAAAGTGTTGAGAAACGAAGATATTACTTTGAAGATTAAGGTGTGCCTAACCCAAGCCATGGTATTTTTGTATGCATGTGAAAGCTGGACAATGAATAAGGAAGACTGAAATAATTAATTCATTTGAACTGTGGTGTTGGTGAAGAATACTGAACATACCATGGACTAACAGAAGAATGAACAAATCTCTTCTGGAAGAAGTGCATCTGGAATTCTCCTTGGAAGCAACAATGGCCAGATTTTGTCTCACCTACTTTGGTCATGTTGTCAAAGGACACCATTCTCTGTAGAGGGATAGGATGTTTGATAAAGTAGATGTTCAGCAAAGAAGGAGAAGACACTCAATAAGATGGATTGACACAATATCTACGATGATAAACTCAATCATAGCAAGCACTGTGAGGATGGTGCAAGACCAGGTATGAGCAGTGTTTCATTCTGTCGTACATAGAGTTGCTACGAGTTGGAGTTGACTCAATCACACTTAACAACAACAATTATTGTGGAGTTGTCTATTTTTATTTTCAATTCTGTTAATGTATGATTAATGTATTTTTGGGATCCTCATTGATTGTGTAGATATTTATTTTAGTTATATCATTGTGTTAGAATGGGTTCTCTAGAGAAACAAAACCAGTAAAGCTTATATATA
>NW_006921667.1:1904615-1910428 GCF_000298275.1 Orycteropus afer afer | reverse complement strand
AGAGAGAGAGAGAGAGAGAGATTTATCTTAGGAAACTGGCTCACACACGTATAGAAGCTGGCAAATCCAAAGTTCTTGGATCAAATGTCAAGCTGGAGGCTTTTCCCGACTCTTGCAGCTGGAGGGGCTGAGGAGCTCAAGGTTGGCAGGCAGTGTACTGGTTGTTGACTCCAATGAATGATGAATCCAAGATCTCCAGGCCGAATGATGGATTGTTTGCTCAAGGACAGTTGTAGGCAGCACAACAGAATCCCAATCGACAGAGGAATGTCTCTTTTCCCAGGATGTCCATAGATATACTGGAAGCAGGCCACACTGCTGGTGAAACTCCCTTTCAACAGATTGGCTGCTGAAAACACAATCATCTGATCTCATCATGGGAATATCCACATCACAATAGCTTAAACTGCACAGAATTGTGGTCCAGCCAAGTTGACACACAGCTCCAACTATCACTGTCCACCCCTTGTCAACTTGGGAGTTGTACACATCTTCTTAACCATATATAATCTCTAAATAAGGACAATTATAAAGTCATATTTGCACCTAACATGATACGCTAACACACGTACAACCAAAATGCAAACCTTATTTACAAACCTTATTTACATTTCACAGTTCATAACACAAGGAAACAAAAATATTTGATACACATATGCAATGAAGAAATATAACAATCACAGTCTGAGTTTCTGCAGCTGGTCACATGGTCATAGCTGATATTCAGAACTACCTTCTTCCACCACCCATTCTGTATTTCCCTTGCCCTCAACAAGCACCTCAGCTGGTTGTGGTTCTTTGCCTGGTGGGGTGACTCAAACCTTCATTCCTGAAGGGTCTGGGCCATTAGCAGTCATATCAGAATTGGGTTTCTATAATTTTCCATTGACTTTAATCACAGGGCATGGTAGTACTAAGAGACGTCCTAAAGAATCTCCTGTATTCCAGACATATTCTTCTTTACCTCCATTATGTAAAGCCAATACAATTTCCCCTTGGCAATCAAGATCTATCACAATAGATAGTACAGTAATGCCCTTCTTTGTCTGTTGATCCAGAGGCATGAAGAAGCCAAAATGGCTGGTGGCATTCTTAATTTCTAGTTCAATACAATCAGTATTGTACCTCCAGGTGGAAGTGTGTCTCCCTTTGGGACTAAGATCTCCAGATCTGCAGAGCGTATGTAGCAGGGACAGGAAGCCAAAATATTTTGAGTGAATAACTAGGGGTAACAGTGAGTGGCACCAGTCCTGTTTCCACCCCTTGGTTCCTGGACCCATGAATCCTGGCTCTTGGAGAAACGGAACTGTATATTGGACTCTGGTTTAGAGCGTATATAGCCTCCTGGAGAATATTGCCCCAACCTTTCTAGGTATTGCCACCTATCTGGCACTGTAATTGTGTTTTCAGGAGGCCATTCCATCATTCTATCAAGCCAGCTGTTTCAGGATGATGGGGAACATGGTAACACCAGTGAATTCCATGAGCATAAGCCCATTGCCACACTTCATTTGCTGTGAAGTGAGCCCCTTGATCTGAAGCAATGCTGTTTGGGATGGCACGATGGTGGATAAGGCATTCTGTAAGTCTATGAATGGTAGTTTTGGCAGAAGCATTGCATGCAGGGAAGGAGAATACATATCCAGAATAAGTATCTATCTATTCCAGTAAGAACAAAACACTGTCTTTTCCATGATGGAAGTGGTCCAGTGTAATCAACCTGCCACAATGTTGCTGGCTGATCACCCTGAGGAATGGTTCCCTATCATGGACTCAGTGTTGGTCTCTGATACTGGCAGATTGGGAATTCAGCAGTGGTGGTAGCCAAATCAGCCTTGGTAAGTGAGAGTCCATGTTGCTGAGCCCATGCATAACCTCCATCCCTGCCACCATGGCCACTTTGTTCATGAGCCTATTGAGCAATGACAGGAGTAGCTGTGGAAAAAAGATGGCTGGTTCCCACTGTACATGTCATCCTATCCACCTGATTGTTAAAGTCCTTCTCTGCCGAGGTCACCTTTTGGTGGGCATTCCCATGAGACACAAATACTTTTACTCCTTTGGCCCATTCGGAGAGATCTATCCACATACCTCTTCCCCATACATTCTTATCACCAGTCTTCCAATCATGCCCTTTCCAAGTCCCAGACCATCCAGTTAAGCTATTAGCTACAGCCTACAAATCCGTATATAATCGCACATTTGGCCATTTCTTATTCCATGCAAAGTGAACAGCCATATTCCTGGCTCAAAGTTCTGCTCATTGGGAGGATTTCCCTTCATCACTGTCCTTTAAGGAAGTCCCAGAAAGGGGCTGCAGTGCCTCTGCTGTCCACTTTTGCATGGTGCCTGCATATTGTGGAGATCCATCTGTAAACCAGGCATGAGTTTTCTCTTCCTTAGTCAACTGATCATAAGCACCTCCCCAAGGCCATAGGTGCAGAGTGGTAGAGGGAAGGTAATGTGACTGGAGTGGAGAGCATAGGCATTTGGGACACTTCCTCATGCAACTTACTTGTGCCTTCAGGTCCTGCTTAAGCCCAATCTCTGATATCCCACTTCCATTTAATGATGGAGTGCTGCTGTGCATGTCCAATTTTATGACTTTGTGGGTCAGACAATGCCCAGTTCATGTTGGGAAGCTCAGGCCTCTTGGTCACTTGGTGGCCCACAGTTAGGCATTCAGTCTTTACTAAAGCCCAGTAACAAGCCAAAAGCTGTTTCTCAAAAGAAGAGTAGTTATCTGCTGAGGATAGCAGAGCTTTGCTCCAAAACCCCAAGGGTCTGCATTGCAATTCACCAATAAGGACCTGCCAAAGACTCCAAACAGCATCTTTATCTACTACAGACACTTCAAGCACCATTGGATCAGCTGGATCATATGGCCCAAGTGGCAGAGCAGCCTGCACAGCAGGCTGAACCTATTGCAGAGCCTTCTGTTGTTCTGGGCCCCACTCAAAACTAGCAACTTTCCATGTCACTTGATAAATAGGCCACAGCAACACACCCAAATGAGGGATATATTGTCAACAAAATCCAAAGAGGCCTACCAGACATTGTGCCTCCTTTTCATTTGTAGGGGAAGCCAGATACAATAACTTATCCTTCACTTTAGTAGGAATATCTCGACATGCCCCACATCATTGGACCCCTAGAAATTTCACTGAGGTGCAAGGTACTTGAATTTTTGTTGGGTTAATTTTACAACCTCTAGTATACATATGTGTCACCAATAAGTCTAGAGTCATCGATATTTCTTCTTTACTAGGTCCAATCAGCTAATGTCATCAACATAATGATGTCTTGTGGAAGAGAAAGGCGATCAAGTTTCCTACAGACTAAATTATGACATAGTGCTGGGGAGTTGATATACGCCTGAGTAAGGTCTGAAAAATTATACTCTTGGCCTTGATAGTTGAAGACAAACTGCTTCTGATGGTCTTTTGAAATTGGTATCGAGAAAAAGGTATTGACCAGATCAATAGCTGCGTACCAAGTACCAGGAGATGTACTAATTTGCTCAAGCAATGAAACCCCATCAGGAACAGCAGCTGCAATTGGAATCACCAATTAAGTTTACAAGAATCTACTGTCATTCTCCAGGATCCATCTGTTTTTTGCACAGGCCAAATAGGTGAATTAAATGGGGATGTGGTGGGAATCACCACCCCGCATCCTTCAAGTCCTTGATGGTGGCAGTAATCTCAGCAACCCCTCCAGGGATGCAGTACTGCTTTTGGTTTACTATTTTTGTAGGTAGAGGCCATTCTAATGGCTTCCACTTGGCTTCTCCTAACATAACAGCCTTTACTCCACATGTCAGGGACCCAATGTGGGAATTCTGCCAATTGCTCAGTATATCTGTTCCAATAATGCATTCTGGCACTGGGGAAATCACTATAGGATGGGTTTGGGAACCCACTGGACCCACTGTGAGATGCACCTTAGCTAAGACTCCATCAATAACTTGACCTCCATATGCCCCCACTCTGACTGGTGGGCCACAGTGATGCTTTGGGTCTCCTGGAATTAGTGTCAATTCAGAGCCAGTGTCCAGTAATCCCCCAAAAGTCTGATTATTTCCTTTTACCCAATGGACAGTCATTCTTGTAAAAGGCCTCAGATCCCTTTGTGGAAGGCTAGGAGAAAGATTGACATTATAGATTATTGGCAACGTAGTGGTGTCAAAGGGACCTGGCCTCCTCTTCATTCAAGGGGTTGTGGGTCGGTAAACTGACTCAAGTCTGGGAATTGACTGAGAGGTTGTGACTCTGTTTCTGGTGATTCAATCTCAGTTTCTGTTCACATGACCTAGAATTCTTCTGTCTAAACAGATCAAGTAAATATTTAGTAGGCTTGCCATGTATTTCACTACTAGGAACACCATGAGCAAGTAGCCAATGCCATAATTATGCACAAGTCAGACTATTCTGATTACTGTTCCAACTCTGCTGTCCATTATGGTAACCACGCCCACCTTGCTTAACTGCGGCCACTTGGCCCCTACTACCATAGGGTCCAATCCGCCCCATCATGGTTAAGTGTCTTCGTTCAATTAGGGCAGTTCCCACTGTCAAATCAGGTTTACATAAAATAGTAATCACAGCAATATTCAAGGAATGCTGGAGCTCCTTTCACAAATTTATTCCTTACAGTACTGGTGAAAGGCGTGTCTTCTGGACTCTCCATTTCTGGCCCTAGGGGTCAAATCGGATAAATCCCTTCTAACAGACCAATTTTCCTAAGCCTCTGGATACCTTCTTCTACTTTAAACCAAGGCAGGTCTGGTACTTCAATTTGACTTAAGGTAGGCCACCGCATAATCCATTGCCTCAGTAAGCCAACCATGTAAACTATTAGATCCTTTCCTAACCTCTGGAGCTGAGACATTGAATGAAGAATCCATACTTAGTGGACCTAAATCAATAAATTCAGACTGTTCCCATCTTACATTCCTTGCACCATTATCCCACATCTGCAGTAGCCATTCCCATACATATTCTCCAGGTTTCTGTCTGTACATGTTAGCAAAATCAAGTAGGTCTTTTCAGGTGTAGAGTACCACCTCCTCAGTCACAATTTCTATTTTACCTTTTGGGGCTCACTTGGACTTAACTTTTGTTATAGGTCTAGTGGCAACAAAGGGTGGTTGAGGCAGTTCCTGAGAACATTCAGGAATGTCTTCCATGTCCTGTGCCTCAGGCAATGACCCAGCAGGACCAGTTTGACTAATCCCATCAAACTGAGGTGGAGGGGATAATGGTTTTACAGTAATCCCTTCAGATGGGAGGGATTCAACAAAATTTACAGGCTCAATATCCTGATCTTCCTGACTATCTGTCCATATGTCCCCATTCCAGGTTTCAGGATCCCATTTTTTCTAATCAATGCCCTCACTTTCATGTCAGACATCATTCTGAGTTGACAATTTAATTGGTGTTGTAATTCAGTCACCCTTACAATAAGACTCTGGGTTTGGTTTTCAGCAGTATCAGCTCTGTTATTAGCAGATATAAGGCATTCTTTCAGAACACAACTGGAAACACTGAGGTCTTTTATGCAGCACTTAAGCTGAGACTCAGCAGCTCTGAGCTCATTTCCCTCTTTCCCACTTTGTCTGGTGTAAGTAGGACCAACCAACCAGCTTCCTTATACTCCTCATGCTGACAAAAGTGCAAAAAAGTATCAAATATGTGATCACCCAGAGCATCACTTCTCACAAGTACTTGATCTATTGGTGGTGCTATTTTGCATACTAATGTTGCCACTTCATGACATTGATTAGCAGGGCCCTCTTTACTAACAGAGGCAGG
>NW_006921667.1:1899829-1903505 GCF_000298275.1 Orycteropus afer afer | reverse complement strand
CTAGGTGGTATCACTGTGAAGGGAGCTCTGGTAGCATAGTGGCTAAGACACTTGCCTGCTAACCAGATGGCTGGTGGTTCAAACCCACCAGCCACTCCTCCGAAGGAAGGTTGGGCAATCCTACTTCCATAGTGATACTGCCTCGGAAACCCAAGGAGGGGTCGCTATGAGTCAGGTTTGACCCAACGGCACATAACAACAACAACATCACTATGAAAGAAGATTGTCCAAACTTTCTTTTGAGGAGTGGCTAGTGGGTTTGAACTCCCAGCCTATGAATTTACTCTTGTCATTTTGATATGTTTTCTTTTGTGGTGTTGTTGGTTTCTTTGTTGCAGGTATTTTTCTCTGCTGTTCATTTATTTACACATTTTCTCATTATATACTTCATTGCTGTTTTAGTACTTACTGAGTCTTTATGATTTTCTTTTTTTTTTTAATTTTTGGTGTGAAGGTTTATTAATTTTCTTTGGGATTACCCTGTAATTTATTATTATCATCCTGAGTTTAAAACAGACTGTTCTATCTTCATATTTGTTGATTAGCTCTCCATTTGGAAGTTTTGTAACTACACAATTCATTGCCTCTTTTTGCTTTGTAGCTGTCATATTTGACAAATTACCATCTCTGGTTTCCTGTTTTCAGTCTTGAGGTTTATTCTATTTTAATAGTTCTGTATTTATTTTCTGGGTGATATTGTCATGTGTCTTAATCTTAGGTTGTTGTCTGACACTCTTCACTGTCTGAAATCCCTTTAGCATTTCTTGTAATGTTCTGTTTTTCACAGACTTCCTAAATTTCTGTGGAAACTTCCTAATTTTGCCATTGCATTTGAGAGATAATTTTGCTTTTCAATTTTTGGTTGACAATTTTTTTTTTCCATCATGGTTTTATATATATCATCTCATTTTCTTCTTGCCTGTAAAGCTATTGCCAAAAGCTCAGAGCTTAGTTCTCATTGGTTCAACTTTGTAGGTGACTTCATTTTTCTTGAGATGCTTTCAGGATTCTTTCTTTGTGTTTGGTTTTGGAAAGTTTGATTATAAAATATCTTTGAGTTTTTCTTTTGGGGTCTGTTCTATCTGATGTTCATTAAGTTTCTTGAATGGATATCTTTTCCTTTTTTTGGCTTTTGTGAAGTTTCTTCTAACAAATCTTTGGTAATTTTCCTGGTGATCTTTTGTTTTGTCCTTTCTTGTTCTGGAATTTTAATAACATAGAAGTTATTCCTCCTGATGATGTCTCATATTGTTATGTTTTCTTCATTTTTTTGTTCTTTTTTTGCTGAGTCTCTTGGATTTCCTATGTATAGGATCATGTCATCCTCAAGCTTTACTTCCTCTTTGCCAATTTGTATACTTTTTATTTATCTTTCTTGCCTTATTGCCCTGGCTAGGACTCCCAATACAATGTAAAATAGGAGTAGTGACAGAAGGCATCCTTGTCTGGTATTTGTTCTTAAGTGGAATGCTTTGAGTCTTTCTCCGTTAAGAATAATGTTGGCCTTTGGCTTTGTGTATAGGCCTTTTATTATGCTGAGGAATTTCCCTTCTATCCTTACTTTGCTGAGATTTCTGAACGGAATTGGTGTTGGATTTTATCAAATGTCTTTTCCGCATAGATTGAGGTGATCAAATGGTTCTTTTCTTTTGTTTTGTTTATGTACTGGGTTACATTCATTGTTTTTCTGATATTGAACCATGCTTGCATATCAAGTATGAATCCCACTTGGTCAGGATATATTATTTATTTAATATGTTGTTGGATTCAGTTGGCTAGGATTTTGTTGATAATTTTTGCTTCAATATTCATTAGAAATATTTGTCTGTAGTTTTCCTTTTTAATGATGTATTTTTTGGGTTTTGATATCAGTGTTATTTTTGCTTCATAAAACTAATTTGGAAGTATATATCTTTTTCTATGTTCTGGAATAGTTTTAGTAGTATAGTGTCAACTCTTCCCTGAATGTTTGATAAAATTCTTCAGTGAAGCCATCAGGGCCAGGACTTTTTCTTGTGGGAAGTTTTTTTATGACCTGCTCAATTTCTTATGCTATGAGTCTGTTAAAGTGTTCTATCTCTGACTGGGATAGTTTAGGTTGGCCTTGTGTTTCCAGAAACATGTCCATCTCTTCTAGGTTCTTGAATCTGTTTGAGTATAGTTCTTCGTAAGATTCTGCAAATGTCTATTTTATTTCAGTTGGTTCTGTTGTGAGGTTGCTGTTTTCATTTATTATTCTTGTTATTTGCATCATCTCTTTCTTTTCTTTTGTTAGGTTTGCCCATAGTTTTTCAATGTTGTTAATCTTTTCTAATAACCAGCTTCATGTTTTGTTAATTTTCTCTATTTTTTTTTTTTTTTATTTTGCTTTGTTTTGTTTTTGTTTTCTGTTTTATTTGTTTCTGCTCTGATCTTTTTTATTTCCTTACCTATGGATACTGTTGGTTTCTTTTGTTACTCTGTTTCTGTTTGTTGTAATTTAATAGAGCATTGAATTTGTTTCTTTCCTTTTTTCTTTTTTTTAATTATGATTTGGTGTAAATTTGCAGAGCAAATTCACTTTCCACACAGCAGTTCACATACACTTTGTCTCATGACATTGACCACAATTTACCACAATAAAACAGCTCCTCTCCCACTTCCTCACAATAGTTACTTCTTCCCTGTGTCCATCCCTCCATGCACTCCTGCCCCCTGAGCTGTCTCCCTAGGCATAAGAAATCCTTTTTCTCCCATGATTGTTCTCTGCAAGGAGTGTATCTACCTCAGGTAAATGTTCAACTCATATGCCTGTATTTTGCTTGGCTGGAAGCCACAGGTGTGGGTTCAATTCCAGACCTGAAGCGACGCTAGAGGCCATAGCCTCAGTGGTTCCACAAGACTCTATCAGACCAGCAAACCTGGTCCCCGTCCACCCCCTTTTTTTCTCCAAATGCTGTTGAGCTTTGTTCCACATTGTTCTCTCTCTCCACCAAGAATCTCCTACATAGATCCCCTTGCAAGTGGATGACAGTGGTAGCCAGGCACCATCTAGTTCTTCTGGTCTCATAGTTGTATAGGATGCAGATCGGATGGTGTACCAGTCACTTGGACTAATTGTTTCCATGATTTTTTTTGTTTTTCTTCATTCTTCTTTGCTCTGGATGAGGAGAGATCCATCGTTGCATCTAGATGACAGCTTGCTACCTTTCAAGATCCAAGATGCTACTCACCAAAGTAGGAGGTAGAACAATGTTTTGTATAGTGTGTTATACCAATTGAGCTTGATGTCTCCTGTGACTATGGTCCTGAGACCACAGGTTCAACTACTCGGTCTCTCTGGATAGCTGGCTGTGACCAAGGAATGACTACAATCTTGCTCCTATTCAGCTCTACTATACACCTGAGCATTGTGATCATTCACAGAAACATATAGGGCCATTGTCTACCAACCCTATATGTGTTCTTGGATACACGCCCCACTTCATAGACATACCTAAGAGTTCAGTCTGTCCACCATCTATCCACCCATATACCCATGTTTTCCTTCACTGACAACGCATTACTGTATGTGCAAAAGAGTTCATCTTTGTTGTTTGTACCTCCCATGTACCTCTCTATGTCTTTCTCTTCCTCAATGCCACCATATTGATCACTCACATTTGGTACATTGCCCTTCTCTTCACCCAAATCAATA
>NW_006921667.1:1897700-1898268 GCF_000298275.1 Orycteropus afer afer | reverse complement strand
CAAAGATCAGCTGAACATAGGTTAATGGATCTATTTCTGGGTTCTCAATTCTATTTCATTGGTCTATGTATCTATCATTAAACCGATACCAGGCAGTTTTGACTACAATGGCTGTATAGTAGGTTTTGAGATCCAGCAGTGTGACCTCCTACTTTGTATTTCTTCTTCAATAGTGATTTGCTTCTCAGAAGTCTCTTTCCTTTCCATACAAATTTAGTGATAGTTTTTTCCATATCCCTAAAGAATATTGATGAGATCTGGATTGGGATTGCATTGAGTGTATAGATTGCTTTTGGTAGAATTGACATTTTCACAATGTTCAATCTTCCTATCCATGAGCAAAGGATGTTCTTCCATTTATGTAGATCTCTTATGGTTTCTTGGATTTTTTTTTTTTTTTATACTTTTCTTTGTACAGGTTTTTTGTGCCTCTGATAAGATTTATTCCTAAATATTTTATTTTATTTTTTGGCAGCTATTGTAAATGGTATTGATTTCCTTATTTCTTTTTCAGCAATCTCTTTGCTGGTGTAGAGGAATCAAACTGATTTTTGGATGTTGATCTTAT
>NW_006921667.1:1894272-1895386 GCF_000298275.1 Orycteropus afer afer | reverse complement strand
CTTTGCAGTATTTCAATGTTTTTAAATTTATTAAGGCTTGCTTTATGGCCTAACATATGGTCTATCATGGACAAAGTTCCATGTACACAGGAGAAGAATGTATATTGAGCTGCTGTTGGGTGAAGTGCTCTGTAGATGTCTATAAGGCCAAGTTGGTCGATTGTATTGTTTAGCTCTTCTGCATCTTTGTTGAGTTTCTTTCCTGTTGTTCTATCTTTCATTGAAAGTCATATATTAATGTCTCCCACTATGACTGTGGAGTAATTTATTTGACTTTTCAACTCTTAAAGTCTGATTTATGTATTTTGGGGCTCTTATATTCAGTCCATAGATATTTATTAAGGTTATATCTTCATGTTCAATTGATCCTTTAATCATTATATTATGTCTTTCCTTGTCTGGTATGTTGTTTTTTGTCTTAAAGTCAATTTGATCAGAAATTAGTATTGACACTCCTGCTCTCTTACAGTTGCCATTTGCTTGATATATCTTTTTCCAACTTTTGAGTTTTAGTCTACTTTTGTCTTTATCTCTAAGGTGTGTCTCTTGTAGGCAGCATATTGATGTGTTTTTTCTTATCCATTCTGCAATTCTCCATCTCCTGAGTGATGCATTTAGTCCATTAACATTCAGTGTAATTATTGACAAGTATGACTTGGTTGCTCTCATTTTGGTATGTTCTTTTTCATGGTGTTCCTGGTTTCTTTGTTTCATATTATTTTCTGTGCTGGGCTCATTATTCTTATGAATCATGTTATCATTTCATTTTTTGCTGTTGTTTTAGTATTTGTTGAATATTTGTGCTTGTACTCTTTTTCTACTGTGATGTGAGGGTTTATCATTTTTCTTTGATTTATAATTTTGTCCCCAAGTTTAGAACAGTCCATTCTATCTTGCAACTCTCTTAACTTCATCACCATTTAGTAGTTCTGTAACTACACAGTCTTTTCCCTCTGTTTGTAGTTATCCTCACGTGACTGGTTGATGACTCTGGTTCCCTGTTTACAATCTTGTAAGCTCATTTTAGTTTGGATATGTCCATAGCTGTGATTTCTGGTTTATGTAATCTTGTGTATTAATTGTTGTTGTTGTTGTTGTTATGTGCCGTCGAGTC
>NW_006921667.1:1883690-1892155 GCF_000298275.1 Orycteropus afer afer | reverse complement strand
CTGCTCCCTTGTTTCTACCACTTTATCTTGCTTCTTTGTGTGGACTGTGATGGTCTGTTTTCTCCGAGATATTGTGTTTCTGTTGTATTTCGATCTCTGTTAGCTGTTTGTGAAGAGTAGCTAAAGGTGATTCAGGCTCTTCTTGGTGGTTTTTTATCACTGGCCCATTGGTGGAGATGGAGGTTGTGGCTCTCGCTCAGTAAGTGATTTTGCAGGAGGTGTGGTTGTAGTTGTGTTTTATTGGAACTGTTGCTGTCTCCCACTCAGTTAGACTAAAATTACAATTGAATAACTGTCAAAAAACTAAAAGCACATGGAGAAAAAGTACAACATGTAATCACTCAGGAACAGTAACCAAAATAAAGGAAAAAGGGAAAAAGAAGACGAAAAAAACAAGAAATCCTACAATATCTGGGGATAGGGCATTAAGAGAAAAAAGGTAGACAAGGAGAATAATGAAGAAATAAATGGGAAAAAATGCAAAAAGTAAACAAGGAATGGAATTAATCATGAGAAGAAAAGGAAAAAAAGAAAATTTGCAACAAGAACAGGGAAAAGTAAAAAAAAAAAAAAAAAAAATCTGAAAACTAGGACCTGGAAAGGGAAGAATAAAGAATAATAGTAAAAAGGACAAAAGTATTTTTAATAATAATAGTTTTAAAACAGACAAAAAACAAGCAAACTAAAAACCACAAAAAGAAAGAGAATAAGAAAAAAAAGAAAAAGAAAAAAATCAGGTGAGGGCAGGGCAGGGCACCCAGGCTCTGTTGGAGGACATAGACTTGGATGGAGTTCCTGCAGGCCCAGAAGTTAGGTGGGAGTGGGGGATGGCCGCACCTCTGTTCACCAAGCAGGTGTGGGGTATAAGAGTGACAAGGGGAATGTCACACCTTTTCAGTCATCCAGGTCTGGAGTGTCCTTGGGGTTACTGTCAAGTGGAAGCTGTTCTTAAGCCCCTGGAATCTGGGACAGTGCTGTCTCTTTAAATATTCAAAATGGTCAAGCCACTTTTAAACATTCAAAATTTTGGCACCCTCTGGACAGGCAAAAACCCACAGCTTAGCCTGCCTTCCTCTTTGCTGCTTCTCCTTTTATTCACCAGCCACTGGAGCAGTCCTCCATGCAGTTCCTGGCTAGCAGAGCTGATTTTCAGGTTATTATTATTTTTTATTTTGGTGAGAAGGTCTGTTAATTTTCTTTGCAGTTACCCAGTAATTTGTTATTATCTTCCCAGGTTTAAAATATCTATTCTATCTCAATACTGTCTTGACTTCTTCTTCCTTTGGTAGTTTTGTGACTACATTACTTATTTCCTCTTTTTACTCTGTGGTTATATTTGTTTACAAATTGACACCTCATGCTCTTTATTTTCAATGTTGTAAGTTTATTTTATTTTTGATACTACTGTGTGTGTGTGTGTGTGTGTGTGTGTGTGTAAGGTGGTATAGTACCTAAGGCATTTGACTGCTAACCAGAAGGTTGGTGGTTCAAATCCACCAGGCACTTCACAGAATGAAGACTGGGCAATCTACTTCTGTAAAGATTTACTGCCTCAGAATCCCAAAGAGTGTTGCTATGAGTTGGAATTGACTCAATGGCAGTGAGTTTGGTTTTTTTTTTTTTTTTGGTTATATGTGTATATGTTTTCACCATACTTATTCAATCTGTATGCTGAGCAATTAATCTCAGAAGCTGGAGTATATAAAGAAGAACGTGTTATCAGGATTGGAGGAAGACTTATTAACAACGTGCTAGATATGCAGATGACATAACTTTGCTTGCTGAAAGTGAAAAAGACTTGAAGCATCTAATTTGTGTGCTATCAACTTTAGGAGATAAATAGAATTATCTCAAATTTTCAATTTGTTTTCATAGTTAGGTGCTTTCAAGTGAGCTCTAACTCATAACAACCTCATGCACAACAGAACAAAACATTGCTCAGGCCAGCACCATCCTCACAACTGTTGCTATGCTTGAACCCTTTGTTGAAGCCACTGTGCCAATATGCTTCATTGAGGGTCTTCCTCTTTCTTACTCACCCTCTATTATAAAACAAAACAAAAAAACCAAACTAACTGCCATCGAGTCAAATTCAATTCATAGTGATCCCTTCTTGGGTTTCTGAGGTGCTATCTCTACAGAAGTAGATTGTCCAGTCTTCCTTCCAAGGAGTATCTGGTGGGTTTGAACTACCAGTCTTCTGGTTAGCAGTCAAATGCCTTAAGCACTGTGCTATCAGATTTCCCACCCTCTACTATATCATCTAATATACCATGCATGATATCCTTCTCCAGAGATTGGTGCATCCTGAAAACCTGAGCAAAGTATGAGAGATGAAGTTTCACTGTGCTTACTTCTAAGGAGCAATCCTGATTCTACTTCATCCAAGACATATGTGTTTATTCTTCTGGCAGTACATGGTCTATTCAATATTCATCACCAATGTCATAATTCAAATGCATCACGTCTTCCTTGGTCTTCCTTATTCATGGTCCAGCTTTCTTATGAATATGAGGCAATTGAAAATAACATGGATTGGGTCAAGTTCACCTTAGTCTTAAAAATGACGTATTTGCTGTTTGACACCTTAAAGAGGTCTTTCATAGCAGATTTGCCCAGTGCAAACATGGTTTGATTTCTTGACTCCTTCTTCCATGGGCATTGATTGTAGATCCAAGTAAAATGAAAACCTTGACAACTTTAATGTTTTCCGTATTTATCATGATGCTCCTTATTGGTTCAATAGTGAGGATTTTTGCTTTCTTTATGTTGAGGTGTAATCCATACTGAAGGCTTTGATCTTCTTCAGTAACTGCTTGAAATCCTCTTCACTTTCAGCAAGAAACATCGTGTCATCTGCATATCTCAGGCTGTTAATGAGTCTCCCCCTAATCTTGATGCCACATTATTATTCATATAGTCCACCTTCTTAGATTATTTTCTTTGTGTACAGATTGAATAAATAGTGTGAAAGTATTTAACCCTGATGTACACTTTTCCTGATTGTGAACCATGCAATAACCCCTTGCTATTTTTGAACAACTGCTTCTTGGTCTATATAAAGTTTCCTCATTAATGCAATTAAGTGCTCTGGAATCAGCATTATTCATAATGTTATCCTTAATTTGTTATGATCCATATAGTCAAATGCTTTTGCATAGCCCATAAAACATGAGTAACCATCTTTCTGCCATTCTGTGCTTTCAGTCAAGATCTATCTGATATCAACAATGATATTCCTTGTTCATGTCCTCTTGAATCTGGCTTGAATTTCTGGCAGTTTCCTGTCCACGTAATTGCTGCATTTTTTTTCCAATTACTTTCAGAAATATTTTACTTGTATGTGATACTAATGATCTAGTTTGGTTCTGCATTCTGTTTAGGAAAATTAAATTCATATTGCCTAAATGACATCAAATTATTCCATAATGCCCTTTATAGTTATTTTTCCCTGTGTAGTATCCAAATAATGTACATTGCAGTTAATTATTATACAACTTAGCATCATTTAATGTTGAAATTTTCTTTTCATTTCTTGATTTTTTTCAATTTTGATGTTGTTGTCGCTAATGTGCCATTGAGTTGGCTCCAACTCATAGTGACCTTGTGTATAATGGAGTGAAACACTGCCTAGTGCTGTGCCATCCTCACAATCCATGCTATGCTTGAGACTTTCATTGCACCCACCATGTCACTGTATCTTGTTGAGGGTCTTTCCTGTTTTCATTGACCCTCCAACTTCCCAAGCATGATATCCTTCTTCAGTGATTGGTACCTTCTGACAACATGACCAAATAAGGTGAGATGAAGTCTGGCCATTCTTGCTTCTGAGAAACATTCTGGCTGCACTCCTTCTAGGAAAGATTTGTTCATTCTTCTGGCAATCCATGGTATTTTGAGTATTCTTTGTCAAGACAACAACTCAAAGGTATCAACTCTTCTTCAGTCATCCTTATTTTGACTTTTATGAGTAGGACTTAATTAATTTTTAGAATGCCCATTAGTTTGGATTTGTCTGATACTTTCTTATCACTATATGTATGTTATTTGAATTATTATTGTTCTGGTTACCTAGTGCCTCTCTGACTAGAAATATACCATACTGGGATGGCCTTCACAAACAGGAGTTTATTCTTACAATTTAGAGGCTTTAAGTCCAAGTTCAAAGTGCCAGGCTCTAAGGGCTGGGTGGAAGCCCTCAAACTTGGGGTCCAGCTCTGCCTCCTGCTCCCAGCCTACTGGAGCTACAAGTGTTTCTTCGCTCAGACAGCTGCTGGCTGCTGAGACTGAGAAACCCCAAGGCTGACAAGTTAAAAGGCACAGTCTTGATGTTACCAAACCACATGGCAGGCCATTAACCTAAGTTCATTTTAAGTCCCAAGGTCAGCAAAGCATAACAGGCTGCTGAGCAATGACATGGCTACATGCAGGGTCCAAGCATGCCATAGGCTAGAGACCATTCTCAAGGCTTCTCCTTATATACAGGAAGCAGACCACATACCCAAAGGCAGCTACTCAGCTGCTTATGGTAGATCCCACCATGGAGTTGATTGCCAGTCTCATCATGGGGAATAACTACCACCAGCTTCCCAGCCACTCAATCAGGCCCAGCCAAGTTGACACACAAACATAACTACCACAATTATGTACTAAAATAAATAATGTAATATAATTTTTTTTCAGAGAAATACAGAAATAATGTATCTTTCTCAAACCAGCTTATCAATAATCATATGCTTTCAGATTATTCCAGTATTAATATTAACTTTGATAACTTGGTCAATATGCTGTTTACCAGGTTTCTCAACTATAAAATAATTGTTTTTCTCTTTGGTAATAATTATTTTGTTTAAATATAACCTGAGACAATGTAAATACTGTTTTCCTCATAAACATGCATCTACTAATTTTGATATCCATGACGATTTTCTAACTCTATTATCCTTCTATACGTATTAGTTGGCACGTACTTGTAAGTGTTCCTTTCTCTTGCATGTATTAATATATCCATTTATTTATTATTATTGGCATGTTCTCATGGTTTATGCTTGGCTAAATGATTTAAAATCTATTATGTCATTATATATTGCAGTCCTGAATTTATCACAGAATTAACTTGTGGGAGCCCTATCAAGCTGGCTTTAGTGATCATTTAATATGTTCTAATAAAGCAGGAGCATTCTCATAAAAAGAGGGACATTCTTAATGACTTCACATTAAAAGAAAGGAGTACAAAGGGATACTATGACCTTTTGTATGTCAAAAAATTAGATAACTGAGACGAAGTGGATGAAGTCCTATAAACACACAAACAATTAAAACTGAATCAGTACAAAATGAATAATCTCACTAAACATAAAAAGTAAAGAAATTGAGTTACTAATCATAAGCTTTTCCACAAAGAAAAGCTCAGCATCAGATAACATTACTGTTAAATTCAACAAAATATTTAAAGAAAAATGAATACCAATCCTTGATAAACTCTTCTGAAATACAGAAGAGGCAGAAACACTTTTTAACTCATTCTATGAGGCCACTTGATATCCCTTACAAATATAAATACAAAAATTTTCAACAAAATAAAAACAAATAAAATCCAGTAGCATATTAAGAAGAGTATACACCATGACCACATGGGATTTATTTCCGGAATGGGAGGTTGGTGAAATATATGAAAATAAATCAATGTAATATATCATATTAATAGAAAGGAGGGTGGGAAAAATATGATCATATGAATAGACACAACAAAAACATTTCACAAAACCCAACACCTTTCCATCATAAAAACAATCAACAAATTATGAAAAGAAGGGTACTTCCTGAATCCAAAAAGGTCACTCATGACAAACAAAAATTGCTGTTATGAGTATAACAGCAATTGTTATACTCAATGAAAAATGACTGGAAAATTTTCCCCAAAGATCAAGAACTAGACAATAATTGTCCATTCTTGCTATTTGCTGAATAGCTGAATATAGGAACAATATACTGGGAATGAACAATCTGATAAAGAATTAAAAAGAAATCATTTACAGTAGCAGCATTTAGAATTATATATATATATTTTTTGTTGTTGTTGTTGTTATGTGCCGTCGAGTCGGCCCCGACTCATAGCGACCCCTCCTTGGGTTTCCGAGGCAGTATCACTACTATATATACACACACACACACACACATATATATATACACATATGTACATATATATGTATATATATATGTATATATATTGATATATCTCTAAATCTATATATGTAGATTTATATTTATCTATCATCTATCTCTATCATCTCTATCTATCAATCTAGCTATCATCTATCTATCAATCTCTAGAGACATAGTGGATAAGGCATTTGGCTGTTAACTGGAAGGTCAGTAGTTCAAACCTACCAGCTGCTCCATGGAAGGTAAATAGGGTGTCAATATTTACAGCCTTGGAAAACAAATGAGGAATCACCCTGAGTCAGTATCGACTCCGTGACAGTTTTATATATATCCATAGGGAAAACTTGGCAATAGACTTCTGTAAAGATACCACTTCGGAAATCCAAGGAGGGGTCACTTTGAGTCAGAATTGACTCAATGACAGTGAGTTTTGTTTTGGTATACACACACACACACACACACACATACATATATGCATATCTCATCCCTTGTTTGTCAGTTTGTTGTACTGTGTTGGCCTGTGTGTTTCTGTGAGGCTGGAGGCTATGACACTGGTATTTCAAATATCAACAGGGTCACCCATGGTGGACAGGTTTCAGGGGAATT
Source organism: Orycteropus afer afer (assembly GCF_000298275.1). Classification (NCBI taxonomy): domain Eukaryota; kingdom Metazoa; phylum Chordata; class Mammalia; order Tubulidentata; family Orycteropodidae; genus Orycteropus; species Orycteropus afer. Next base: position 1,885,384 of record NW_006921667.1, on the reverse strand, counting down.
TCTAGACTAAGACAGACTAAGAAGAAGTTAGGGGCCATCCACTTTTCAAAAATTTGGCCTGTGAGAACCTTATGAGTAGCAGTGAAACACTGTCTAATATAACACTGGAAAACATTACAAATAGCCCTGAATCTTTGTCCAATATAGTGCTGGAAGATAAACCTCTCAGGTCGGAAGCCATTCAAAATAAGATTGGTGAAGTGCTGCCTCCTCAAAGTAGAGTTGACTTTGATGATGTGGATGGAGAAAAGCTTTTGGGACCTCCATTCGATGATGGAGCATGACTCAAAATGGGAAGAAAGAGCTGCAAACATACATTCATAATTGGAATGTGGAATGTATGAAGTACAAATCTAGGAAAATTGGAAGTTATCAAAAATGAAATGTAACACAAAAAGATCAATATCCTAGGCATTAGTGAGCTGAAATGGACTGGTTTTGCCCATTTTGAATCAGATAATCATATGGTCTCCAAGCCAGGAATGACAAATTGAAGATGAATGGTATTGCATTAATTGCCACAAAGAATGTTTCATGATTTATCATGAAGTACAGTGCTGTCAGTGATGGATAATATCCACATGCCTAAAGGAAGACAAGTTCACACTACTATTATTCAAATTTATGCACCAACCACTAAAGCCAAAGATGATGAACGTGAAGATTTTTACTAACTTTCACAATCTGGATTTAACAAATCATGAAATCAAGATGCATTGATTATTACTGGTGATTAGAATGCAAAAGTTGGAAACAAAAAATTATTGGTATTTGGAAAATATGGCTTTGGCAATAGAAATGATGCTAAAGATGACAGAGAATTTTGCAAAGCCAGACTTATTTATTGTTAATACCTTTTTTCAACAACATGGAAGGTGGCTACACATATGGGCCTTACCAGAGGAGATACAGAGAAATCAGATTGACCATATCTGTGGAAAAAGGTGATGGATAAGCTCAATATCATCAGTTAAAACAACACCAAGAGCTGATTGTGGAACAGACCATCAATGGCTCATATACAAACAGAAGTGGAAACTGAAGAAAATGAAAACAAATCCAAAGGAGTCAAAATATGACTTTGAGTGTTTTTCATCTGAATTTAGACATCATCTGAAATATAGATTTGATGAATTGAAAACCAGTGACCAAAAACCAGATGAGTTGTGGGAACACATCAAGAACATCATACATGAAGAAAGCAAAAAGTAATTTAAAAGACAGGAAAGGAAGGAAAGAACAAAATGGGTGTCAGAAGAGACTCTGCATCCTGCTTTTAAAAGGAGAGTAGCTAAAGTTAATAAAAGAAATGATGAGATAAAGGAGTTGGACAGATTTCAGAGGGGAACTCTAGAAGACAAAGTATTATAATAAAATGTGCATATAACTGGAGTTAGAAAACCAAAAGGGAAGAACATGCTTGGCATTTCTCAACCTGAAAGAACTGAAGAAAAAATTCAAGACTTGGGTTTCAATATTAAAAGATTCTATGCACAAAATGTTGAATTATTTAGGAAGCAATAAAGAAGGTGGAAAGAATAGACAGCAACTGGACCAAAAATAATTGGTCAATGTTCAACTATTTCAGGAGGTAGCAAATAATCAAGAATTATTGGTATTGAAAGAAGTCCAAGCTACACTGAAGAAACTGGTGAAAGACAAGACTCCAGGAATTGATGGAATACTTGTTGATA
>NW_006921667.1:1880631-1883590 GCF_000298275.1 Orycteropus afer afer | reverse complement strand
GCTCACTAGTCTATGTAAAAATATTTGGAAGACAGCCACTTGACCAACTGAATAGAAGAGTCTATATTTATGCCCCTTCCAAAGAAAGATGATCCAAAAGATTGTGGAAATAATTGAACAATATCGTTAATATCACACACAAGTAAAATTTTTCTGAAGATAAGTAAAAAATGATTGCAGCAGTATATTGACAGGGAACTTCCAGAAATTCAGGCTGGAATCAGAAGAGGATGTGGAATGACAGATATCATTACTGCTATCAGACTGATTTTGACTGAAGGCAAAAGATACCAGAATGATGTTTATCTGTGCTTTATGAACTGTGCAAAGGCATTTGACTATGTGGATCATAACAAATTATGGATAACACTGCAAAAAACAAGACTTCTTGAACACTTAATTGTGCTCATGAGGAACTGCATCTAGACCAAGAGGCTATTATTTGAACAGAACAAGGAAATACTGCATAGTTTAAAATCAAGTACTGTGTGTGTCATGATGGTAAGCTGTCATCATACTTATTAAATCTGTATACTGAGCAAATATAAGTCCAGAAGTTGGACTTTATGAAGAAGAACATGACATCAGGATTAGAGGAAGAATCATTAACAACCTATGATACTCAGATGAAACAACTTTGCTTGCTGAAAGTGAAGATGACATGAAGCCCTAACTCCTGAAGGTCTAAGACTACAATTTTCAGTATGAATTATACCTTAACATAAAGACAACAAAAATCCTCACAAATGGACCAATAAGCAACATCATGATAAATAGAGAAAAGATTGAAGTTGTCAGGGATTTCATTTCATTTGGATCTACAATCAACACCATAGGAAGCAGCAGCCTAGAAATCAGAAGTTGTTTGCACTACACAAATCTGCTTCAGAAGACTTCTTTAACATGCTGAAAAGCAAAGATGTCACTTGGAAGACTCAGGTGTGCTTAACCCAAGCCATAGTAGTTTTGAGCACCTCATGTGCATGTGAAAGCTGGACAATAAATAACACAGACTTAAGAAGAGTTGACACCCTTGAATTATGGTGTTATGAAGAATACTGAAAATACCATGGACTGCCAGAAGAATGAATCAATCTGTCCAGGAAGAAGTGCAGCCAGAATGCTCCTTGGAAGTGAGAATAGCCAGACTTCATCTGACCTATTTTGATCATGTGATCATAAGGGATCACTCCATGGCGAAAGATGTCATGCATGGTAGAGTAGAGGGTCAGCAAAAAACTGATGGATTGACACAGTGACTACAATGATGAGCTCAAGTATAGCAAGGATTGTGAGGATGGCATATGACCAGGTAGTGTTTTATTCTATTGTACTATGAATACAATGACTATGTACTATGTACTATGAATACTATGATTCATAACGGTTGCTATGAGTTGGTGTCAACTCAATGGCACATAACAACAACAAATATGTGTGTGTGTGTGTGTGTGTACATACCAATGTGTGTATATATATATATATATACACACACCTATATATATATACATACCAATGTACACACACACACATATATATGTATACATACATACACTTACACATATATATATATCCAAGAGCTATAAGATTTGTACACTGAACACTACAAAACAATGCTGAAAAAATTAAGAAGATCAAAATAAATGGAAAGCTACATTGTGTTCAGTTACCAGAAGACTCAGTATTGTTAAATATCATCCTTATCAAAATCACAACTTTATCTTTTCCATAAATTAAAAGATGATTCTAAAACTCACTAGAAATGCAAGGAACTCTCTAGCTAAGTCAATACTGACATAACATGACAGGTTGGGAAGATTAATACATCCAGATTTCAATCTTATTACAAAACTTCATTAAATCTGTGTGATATTGGCATAAAAGTAGAATATAGAAAAATAAAGTAGAATTAAGAATAAAGAATAAAGAAATTAACAGTGTTGGTGGTATAGTGGTAAGCATAGCTGCCTTTCAAGAAACTAATACATTTTTGGTCAATTGAGTTTCAACAAGAGTCCCAAGACAATGCAATGGAGAATGAATATTTTTTTTTTAAAACAAATTGTGATGGGACAGTTGAATATCCACAATAAAAAGAAATGAAATTAAAATCTTACCACATACAAAAATTAAACCAAATGGATAAAATACAAATGTATGTGCTAAAGTTATAATTTTTTTTAAAAAATATGTAGCAATAGTTACTTACATTGACATCAAAGTACAAGTAACCAAAGTTAAGAATAAATTGGCCTTCATCAAAATTTGAAAAGTTGTACATGTAAGGACATTATAAAGAAAATGAAAAGATGGCAGAAAATATTGACAAATAACATAGTAGATAACATTCTAATATCTATAATATACAAGGAACTCTTACAAGTCAACAACAACATTAAAAAGACAACTTAATTAAAAGCTGTGGGAAAGATTTCAATAGACACTCCTGCAAAGAATATATGTAAAGAATATATATATAAATGACTAATATCCAGGTGAATTTTCACTGGCCAATTCTTTGAGGAATGGATGGCCCCTTCCATCTCTGAGTCTGTCTTAGCTGGAAGCGCCACTGAAACCTGTCCACCATGGGTGACTGTGCTAGTATTTGAAACACCAGGGGTATAGCCTCCAGGTTCATAGCAACATGGAAGCCACCACAGCAGAGAATCTAAAACTTGCCTTTGAACAGGAGTAGCTAAAGCAAATGGAAGAACTGACAAGATAAAAGATTTGAAGAGAAGATTTCAAAGAGCACTTCGAGAAGACAAAGTCAGTGTGATAGTTGAAGATGTGTCAACTTGGCTGGACTCCAGTTGTGAGTGGTGGTTCCCATGATGGATCACATGACTGCGTCCTAAGCGGCCAGTCAGTCTAGGGGGAGTTTCCCCAGGGGTGTGGCCTACCTGTAATCTATCCCAGGGACAAACTGGAAGAACGGCATTCCGGACTATATACT
>NW_006921667.1:1866751-1873884 GCF_000298275.1 Orycteropus afer afer | reverse complement strand
GCTGGTTTTTGTGTTTCTCTAGAGAACCCAATCCAACACAGTCAGTTATTATGGTGAAATATATAAAGACCTGGAGTTAGAAAAACAAAAGAGAAGAACATGCTTGGCATTTCTCAAGCTGAAAGAAATGAGGAAAACATTCAAGCCTCAACTTGTAATATATTGAATGATGCAGGAAACATCAAAAGAAGATGGAAGGAAGACAGAGTCACTGTACAAAAAAGAATTGGTCAATGTTCATCCATTTCAGGAGATGGCATATGATCAAGAACCAACAGTATTAAGGAAGATGTCAAAGCTGAACTGAAGGAATTGGTGAAAAACAAGGCTCCAAGAATTGACGGAATACCCATTGATATATTTCAACAAACGGATGCTGCACTGGAGGCACACACTCGTCTATGCCAAGAAATTTGGAAGACAGCTACCTGGCCAACTGACTGGAAAAGATGCATATTTCTACCCATTCCAAAGAAAAGTGATCCCACAGAATGTGAAATTTATCAAATCCTATCATTAATATCACAAAGAAGTAAAGTCTTGCTGAAGACAATACAAAAACGGTTGCAGCAGTTTATTGAGAGAGAATTTCCAGAAATGCAAGCTGGATTCAGAAGGGGATGTGGACCAAGGGATCATTGCTGATGTCGGATTTTGGCTGAAAGCAAAGAATATCAGAAAGATGTTTACTTGTGTTTTATTGACTATGCAAAAGCATTAGATTGTGTGGATCATAACAAATTATGGATAACATTGAGAAAAATGGGAATTCCAGAACACTTAATTGTACTCATGAGGAACTTGTACATAGACCAGAAACCTGTTGTTTGAACAGAACAAGGGGTCACTCCATGGTTTAAAATCAAGAAGGGAGTGTGTCAGGGCTGTATCCTTTCACCATACTTACTCAATCTGTATGCTAAGCAAACAATCTGAGAAGCTGGAGTATATGAAGAATATGGCATCAGGATTGGAGGAAGATATATTAAAAACCTGCAACATGCAGGACACAACTTTGCTTGCTGAAAGTGAGAATGACTTAAAGCACTTGCTGATGAAAATTAAAGACTACAGTCTGCAGTACGGATTACATTTCAACATAAGGAAAATGAAAATCCTCACAACAGATCCAGTAAGCCACATCATGATAAATGGAGAAAAGATTGAAGTTGTCAAAGATTTCATATTACTTGGTTCCACAATCAACACCAATGAAAGCAGCAGTCAAGACATCAGACAACACCTCTTTCAAGTGCTGAAGAGCAAAGATGGCTCTTTGAAGACCAAGGTGTACCAATCCCAAACCATGGCATTTTCAATCACGTCATATGCATGTGAGAGCTGGACAATGAATAGGGAAGACCAAAGAAGAGTTGATACTTTTGAATTGTGGTGTTGGTGATGAATACTGAAAGTACCAAGAACTGCCAAAATAACTAACAGATCTGTTCTGGAAGAAGTGCAGTCATAGTGCTCCTTGGAAGCGAGAATGGCCAGACTTCATTTGACCTACTTTTGTCATGTTGTCAGAAAGGATCATTCCTTGGAGGAGGATATCATGCTTGGTAAAGTGGAGGGTCAATGAAAAAAGGAAAGGCCCTCAATGAGATGGATTGACACAGTGGTTGCAGTGATGGGCTAAGGTATAGCAACTATTTTGAGACTAGCACAGGACCAGGCAGTGTTTCATTCTGTTGTACATAGGGTTGCTATGATTTGGAGTTGACTCAAGTGCACCTAACAACAACAATATGTATGTGAAAACATACTTGCAAAGATGCTTAAAGTCATTGTTGTTGTTGTTGCTGTGTGCCGTCGAGTCGGACCCGACTCATAGAGACCCCTCCTTGGGTTTCCGAGGCAGTATCACTATGGAAGTAGATTGTCCCATCTTCCTTCCGAGGAGTGGCTTTTGGGTTTGAACCGCCAGCCTTCTGGTTAGCAGTCAAGTGCCTTAGGCACTATGCTACCAGAGCTCCCCTTAAAGTCGTTAGTCATGAAAAAAAAATGTAAAGCACAATGAAGTATTTTTCACAACCATTCCAACCTCATTGCCATCGAGTAGATTCCAACTCATAGCTATCCCTTTTGGGTTTCTGAGGCAGTAAATCTTTACAGAAGTAGATTACCCAGTCTTCTTTCCACTCTGTGGCTGGTGGGTTTGAACCACCATCCTTCTAGTTAGCAGTCAAATGCATTAGGCACTACACCACCAGAGCTTCTTTTCAAAACCATTGTTGTTATGTGTTGTCCAGTCATCTCTGATTCATAGCAACCCCTCCTTGGGTTTCTGAGACAGTATCACTATGGAAGTAGATTGCCTAATCTTCCTTCCAAGGAGTGGCTGGTGGGTTTGAATCATCAACCTTCTGCTTAGTGGTCAAGTGTGTTAGGCACTGTGCCACCAGATGTCTCTCACAACTATTAAGATGGCAATAATAATATTAACATGGAAAATAACAAGTGTTGACAAGAATGTGGTGAAACTGAAATCTTTATTAGGGGAATGCAAGATGGTGTAGCTTCAAAATTTTAAAATCCTCAGCTTTTTGGTATATGAATTATATCTCAGTAAAATAAATAAATAAAGTCATCATCAAATTCTTCCTCAATTTATAGTGCAGAATAATGACCAAATTTCATCTTGTGTTTTACCTTCTTCAGCTCTGGAATCAGATTTTTCTCCAAGGATCCTGGTTCCCAAGGATCCTGGTTTCTCCAAGGATTTGGTTCAGAAGGTATTTAGAAAGCAAGATCTGATTTCTAGGTATGCTTATTATTCCATTTTACTCCTTCCATACAACCAACTTCCTTTCTCCCTTTCTTCATCCTTCTTTCTTTCCTTCCTTTCTTCTTTCTTCATTTTCTCACTCTTTTTTCCCCTCCCTTCACTTTATCTATCATCTATCCTTATCTGTCTTCCTATCTATTATCTATCTATCTATCTATCTATCTGTCATCACTTATCTATCTATCATAACTCCTAAGATTGTGGGATTTTAAGCATTCTGTGATTCATTGGATTGGGGAGGCAGTTCAAGCAATGAGGCAGAAGATGACTCTCAGGATCCTGTTGGAACTTAATATTTCCATCAAAATGGCAATGCAGGTATAGTATGGATAGAATCAAGGTGTGATCAGTTGGGAGTATTAGCAAGTTTAATCATCACAAATGACAATGACATTTGAATCTGGCTTTACTCATTTCCTCCCAATATATTTCCAGTTATAATGTCTTTATTTCTATAAATTTGGTCCTTTAGTCACACTAGTCACATTTTAAGTGTTCAAAAACCACATATGTCTAGTGCTTATCATACAGATAAGGAGCCCTTGTGGCAGTGGCTGAGGCATTCAGCTGCTAATTAAAAGATCAGCAATTTGAACCCACCAGCCATTCCATGGGAGAAAAGTGAGGCTGTCTGCTTCCATAAAAATTGTCAGTCTTGGTAATTCTGTAAAACAGATCTACTCTGTCCTATAAGGTCACTGAATCAGAATCAATCTGATGGCAGTGGGGTTGGTGTGAGTTTAGCATAATGAGTACTACAGCTCTAGACTAAAAGCCAGATCAAACATTTTCCTTGTGTGTTTTTTTTGTGTGTGTTTATGTGTGTGTGTGGTATGTGTGCATGCAAAATGTATTCAAGATAGTAGATGGTGCCTTTATCTTCACCTTGGGTGATCTTGAATGTCTATTTATATCTGATTTTTTGTACACAAAATATTTGCATGGCATATGTCTATGTAATGCCCATGAGAATTTTGATTCCATGCAGTTATTACTTACTAGGATTTGATATTGAAAATCATTTTTTTGTGCCAAGGAGGTGATCAGTATCTGAATCCCATTCCTCTATTATATCTCTTGTTTCATTCCTCCTCTCTGAATTCCCACTAGATCTGCTTCCCTGCACCTCCTGAATGGATAAAATCTGGGTTGCCAAGCTTCTGAGTGGCAGTTTGTAGGATTATCCCTGACTCCAAAAAGCCTCAAATGCATGTAAGCCCTGGTATGTACCTGAGGCATCCAAACTTAATCTAGAAGTCAGTGACAAAGACAGGAGTGACCAGAGCAGTCAGCAAGTAGCCATGAAATGGAATGTAGTCCTGCCTTTTCTCCATTTTTCCCTATAGCCAAGGTACCATAAACTAAGTTTTATTATGAATGTAAATATGTCATAGTGAAGCACAGAAGGTAAATATTATACCTCATAGGAAGAAGCTCAGCATGATGCTGAGGTTTAGTTATATCACCAAACCTCTGATGGCTCTGTGAGTGCCAGTCTAGACTGAGGGTAAACACCAGAATCCTGTTTGAAATCTTAAAACTATCCAAAGCTCTCTGCCTCCCATCTCTGCCAGTTTTTATTCTGTCTGTAAATACTCACTTCTCTTAATCTTACGTTGTTATAGAGGGAGTTTCTTTCTTCCCACAATCCACTCTTATACTGTCAACCTTCTTCAGGTACTGTGTTGTTGTTATGTGCCGTCGAGTCAGACCCTACTCATAGCGACCCCTCCTTGGATTTCTGATGCGGTATCACTATGGAAGTAGATTGCCAACCTTCTTTCCAAGGAGAGGCTGGTAGGTTTGATCTGCCAGCCTTCTGATTAGCAGCCAAGTGTCTTAGACGCTCCACTACCTTTTCAATTCTGCTTTGTATTAGACCAACACATGCCTGTCATCACAATCCTTAGTGAATTTTTAATTCTATTTATAAAACTAAGATTCCATTTTCTCTGTTGTCACAAATTTCTGTCAGTTTTCTTCAGAAGATGCTTATTACAAGATAAGAAGGAAGTGTCTGGATCCTTTCACTCCTTAATGCTTCTTCTAAACTTTCACTCTGCACTCGCATAAACAAGCCCCTTCATTCATGGCTGTGGTTCACATGCACAACCTGGAGTCAGGTGGCCTAGGTGAAAATCTTGCTCTACCAGTTACTGAACAATTATGTGACTTTTCCATACTCATCTAACTGGGAGAATAACAATAACTCCACCATAGGGATATTCTGAGGATTAAGTCAGTTAACATAGGTATCAGTGCCTGGCTTACAGAAAACAAATAAAAATGTTAGCAGTTATGATGATTATACTTTGAAGTTCAGGAAATCCAATTGTAAAATTTTCTAATGCTTCCTTTATAACACTTATCTGGTCACTTCTTACCATTCTAGCCACTTAGACACCTGATAAACAATCTTCTAGACTCTTAAGACCCACACATGTTTGAGATCACATATGGAAAAACCCAGCAAACTTCCTGGTACCTGGGATCTTCCCACTTCTGGATCTTACTGCTTTATGAACTTAAGCTGCTATGCCTCCTGCTGCTTAGATCCCTCATCTATTTTCTCAGTGTATTAAGATCCTTGGTTTTCTATGTTCCCCAATAAGACAATGTTCTTTTTTTTTTTTTTTTATGGAACATTCTGGCTAGCCCTGTCCTCCTCCTTCTTCTTGTCTCTCCATGATGCTGTGAGTCTGGGTAGGTTCTATCTATGCAAGAGCTCCAACATTAAGGCATTTAACTTTAGTAAAATGGCTGGCCTGGATCTGAGTCCAAACAGCATCTTAAAATTTTCTTACTTCTTTATCCACCATTGACCTTTCTACATGCTTAAAAGTATATTGCTGAGGAAATAATTTACATTATGGTTTAGCTAGGACTGTGGAAAGGATGGTCCAGAGGGGAGTCTTGGCACAAATCTTATCTAAAATCTCTTGCATCAGCAGTTTGTTAGGGAATATTTGCATAAAAATCTATGCTTTGTAATCTGCTTGTGATTACCCTATGGACACACCTTTTCATCACATAATTTTACTATTATTTCATGTAAACAATCTAGGAAGACCACATATGCTCTATTAGTCAATCAAGACCAAAGCCCTGCTACACAGATCACTTCCCACTTCCCTAGAACACTGAATCGATCAAAAATATTATATTGTCATAGAATAACAAGTTTGCTCCTCTGTTAGAGATTGGTGGAACCCCTGAGATTATTATCCTTGGACATTATTCAAGCCAGGAACTGAACTCTCCCATTCTTCTATTTTCTGCAAAATGGTGTTGTGGTTGTTATGTGCCACCAAGTTGGACTCAACTCACAGTGACCCCTCCTTGGTTTTCCAAGATGGTATCAACTATGGAAGTAGATTACCTAACCTTCCTTCTGAGGAGTGGCTAGTGGGTTGAACCACCCATCTTCTGGTTAGCAGTCAAGTGCCTTAGGCACTACTGCCAAATGGTAGACAGGACTAAAAGGTGAAAAATAATACCAGGGAGGCATGCACTCCTTAGAAAAGTCAACCCACAAGATCAAAAGGGCATCATTTACCCAGGGATAAAGCTCAGAAGGCAAGAAGGAATAGAATGGAAGGACAAGAAGAAATGGCACACAGGAGGAAGTGGGAAGAGTGCTATTACACTGTGGAGATTGTAATGAATGTCACACAAACAAAAAAAATGTGTATGAATTGTTGACTGGAAAACCAATTTGCACTGTCAACTTTCACCCAAATAACAGTAAAAAATATATTGTAAATTCCTGATTTCTCAAAAATAAATATACTCTCTTGTCTTTACCCTTGTAGAGCACCTGATTTCATTTTGATAACTGAGCATGTAACTGGTTTGAACCTTTGCCAACCTTTAATAGATCTCTTTGTTTTTACTTCACCAGAGTATGTGTTCTTACTTTTCAACAGCACACACCTCTGTTTTCATTTTATCTTACACTGCGACTGCTGTGTATACCAACAGAGCATTAGACAAACCTGAAAATAGGTGCTACTTAATTCACGTGGTCACCAAAATCTATTGGGGCATTAATATTTCCCAGTAACCTTTCCTGATGGTCCTGAGTTGAATCATTTATATTTATTCTTCCACCTTACTTAAGAACATAACAAAATAATAAATAATAATGAATTTCCCTTAATCCCAAGTAAGATAAGAACTCCTCCTCTGTGCTTCCACAGCATCCTAGCATAGCTCACTCAAAGGTCTCATCAAATTGAGTGGTTATTTCTACCCCGAAATATCTCTATTTCCCACCATATTGTGAGCTCTTTGAAAATTGGGACAGCATCTTTCATCTCTCTCTCTCTCTCTTTCTCTCTCT
>NW_006921667.1:1864863-1865526 GCF_000298275.1 Orycteropus afer afer | reverse complement strand
AATACTTATCTCTACCTCTGTAACATGTTCCCTCCCTTTCCCTCTCACCCCTGGTAACCAACAAAGAAAATTTCCTTCCATGACTTTCCTTGACTTTTACAATAACTGACCCATACAATATTTGTCCTTTTGTAATTGACTTATTTCACTCACCATAATATCCTCCAAATTCATCCATGTTATGTGGTGTTTTGCAGATTCTAGGTTATTGTGTAGGGTTGCATAGTATTCCATTGTGTGTATGAAACATAGTTTGTTTATCCATTCCTCAGTTGATGGACACGTACATTGTTTCCATCGTTTGGCTATTGTAAATAGTGCTGTGATGAACATGGGTGTGCATATGGCTGTTCTTGTCACGGCTCTCACTTCTTAGGATATATACTTAGTAATGGAATGGATGGATCAAATGGTATTTCTATTTCCAAATTTTTAAGGAATTTTCATACTGTATTACACAGTGTTTGTACCATTTTAGAGTTCCACCAGCACTGTATGAGGGTCCCAGTCTCTCCACATCCTCTCCAGCATTTTTTATTTTTGGTCTTGTTAAACTTTACTACTAGTCCTGGAGCAAGATGGTATCTCATTGTTGTTTTGATTTACATCTCTCTAATAGCTAATGATCATGAGCATTTCTTCATATGTTTGTTGGCTGCTTGA
>NW_006921667.1:1861778-1862851 GCF_000298275.1 Orycteropus afer afer | reverse complement strand
TTTATAATGTTGAGGAATGTCCCTTCTATTCCTATTTTGCTGAGAGTTTTGATCAGGAATTAGTGTTGGATATTATCAAATGTCTTTTCAGCATCGATTGATATAATCATGTGATTCTTCTCCTTTGTTTTATTTACATGGTGGATGACATTGATTGTTTTTCTAATGTTGAACCATCCCTGCATACCTGATACGAACCCCACTTTGTCTTAATGAATGATTTTCTTGATATGTTGTAGTCTATTGGCTAGGATTTTGTTGAAGATCTTTGTATCTGTTTTCATGAGGGATATTTGTCTGTAATTTTCCTTTTGAGTGATGTATTTGCCTGATTTTGGTATCAAGGTAATGCTTGCTTCATAAAATGAGTTAGGGAGGATTCCATCATTTTCTATGTTTTGGAATAGTTTGGATTGGTATCAGTTCTTTTCTGAATGTTTGGTGGAATTCTCTGGTGAAACTGTCTGGGCCAGGACATTTTTTTTTGTTGGTAATTTTTGATGACCTGTTCAATTTATTCTTTTGTGATGGACCTGTTCAACTTTTCCACATCAGTCTCTAGTAGATTAGGTAAGTGATGTGTTTCTAGAAATCTGTCCATTTCTTACAGATTTCCAAATTTGTTGGAGTACAGTTCTTCATGGTACCCTGATATCCTTTTTATTTCAATTAGTTCTGTTGTAATATCACCAATTTCATTTCTTATTCATGTTATTTATATTCTCTCCCTCTTTTCCTTTGCTAAATTTGCCAGTGGTTTGTCAATTTTATAATCTTTTCAAAATACCAGCTTCTGCTCTTCTTGATTTTTTCTATTGCCCTTGTATTTTCTATTTCATTGACTTCTGCTCAAGTCTTGATTATTTCCTTTCTAACAGTGACTGTATGATTTCTTGCTGTTCTTTTTCTGATTGTGGGAGATATTGGTTTAAAGTGTTGATTTTGGCTCTTTCTTCTTTCTTGATGTGTGCATTGATTGCTATAAATTGGCCTCTGATCACTGCTTTTGCTGTGTCCCAAAGATTTTGGTATATTGTGTTTTCATTCTCATTTGATTCAAGGAAGTTTTGAAT
>NW_006921667.1:1847600-1860058 GCF_000298275.1 Orycteropus afer afer | reverse complement strand
CAAAGAAGTATTTAGGTATTTGTCTTCAATCACATTAATTCTGTCTTCTATTGGATCAGTTTTACTCTTTTGCCCTTCTGATGTGTTATCTTTTTCTGACAATTTAGTATTAACCTTCTGGATTTGTAACTGTAGATTTTGAATCATTTCTAATTTTTCATTTATTTTGTTATTTTGTTCTTGTATTTTCTTCCAAACTTCTTCTAGGGTTTTGTATATGTTTTCCTTGGTCTCTCTCTCAATCCTTTGAAGATAACTAATAATTCTTTTGAATTCTTTATCAGAGAGTTCCATTGCTGCTTCTTCCTCAGGGATGTGTTCTGGGTCTGTATCCTGCTTCCTTGTTTCTACCACTTTATCTTGGTTCTTGGTGTGGACTGTGATGGTCTGTTGTCTCTGAGACGTCATTACATTGTTGTATTTACATCTGTGTTAACTGTTTGTGAAGAGAAGCCAAGGGTGATTCAGGCTTTTCTTGGTGTTTTTTGTTATTGGCCCACTGGTGGAGAAAGAAGTGGTGGCTCTCACTCAGTAAGTGAAGTTGCAGGAGGTATAGGTGTAGTTCTGTCATATGTTGACTCTTTCTGTCTTCCACTCTGTTAGAGAAAAAGAGAATTGAATAACCATTAATAAAATAAAAATGCATGGACAATAAATACATCATGTAATCACACAGGAACAGTAATCAAAAAAAAAAAAAAAAAAGAAAAGAAAAATGGGAAAAGGAGAAGAAAAAAACAAGAAAACTTGCAATATCTGGGGATAGGGGAATAAGTGGTAGAGATGGAGAATAATGAAGAAAAAAATTAGAAAAATGCAAAAATTAAAACAAGGAATGGGTTTAACCATGAGAAATAAAATAATCCCTTACATACAACCAGACACTATGGGAGAGAGATTCAATAGATCTGTTTCTTGAGAACCATAGTTCTGGGGGACACCAGACTTAGTTGGCACAATAAAATACATAAAAGCTTTGTCCACATCCTACATTGGTAAATAGTAACTGGGGTCTTAAAAGCTTTCAAAGTGGCCATCTAAGACACACCTAACAGTATCCTAGCATCAGAAGTGAAGAAGAATGCAAAAAAACAAAACAGGGGCATTTAGAAGTAATCAGCTCTAGGACTTGATGGCCCTCAAGACCAGAAAAACTAGATGGTGCCTGGCTACCAGTCCCAACCACTCAGGAAAGGATCAAATCTGGAGATTCTGGAAAGAGTGAGAAGGAAAATGTGGAATAAACTCCAAAAGCTCAATAATGACCAGAATTACTGGTCAGATGAAATCTAGTGAGACTCCCAATACTATGCTTTATTTATGCTGAGTAAAATCCACCCCCTGGGGTGGGCTCTCAGCCCAATAGTTAACAAGATGTACCTGCAGACTACTCAACCCAGAATGACATACCCACATACTCTATGGTAATACATCCCTTACAGCAATAGACCATGGACACCAGAGGACCAACATTCAAATTGTGGAAAGGCAGGACAAACAGGAGTGCATAAATATGAGGGGAATGGGGGGGTTACAGGGTAGGGAGGGGAGGAGACTGGGTTAGGGTTGGCCATGGTGAATGGAGAATGAAACTAAATGTATGTGTTACATTAAATGTAAAACAAGCTCTTAAAAATAAATAAATTAGTTAATTAAATTGCAACCAGGAACAGGGAAAAGATAAAAAGCTGAAAACTAGGACCTGGAGGGGAAGAATAAAGAATAATAGTAAAAAGGACAAAAGTAATAATAATAATAGTTGTTTTAAAACAGACAAAAACAGCCAAACTAAAAAACAGAAAAAAGAAAGAGAAAAAAAAAAAAAAAAATCAGGGGAGGGCAAGGCCGGGCACCCAGGCTCTGTCAGAGCACACAGACTGGGTTGGAATTCCTGGGGGCCCAGAAAGTCAGTGAGAATGGGGTTGGCCTCACAACCATTCACCAAGAGGGTGTGGGGTATAAGAGTAACAAGGGGAATGTTGCACCTTTCCAGTTATCCAGGTTTGGAATGCCCTTGGGGTTACTGGCAAGTGGAGCTTGTTCTTAAGCCCCTGGAATCTGGGAGAATGCTGTCACTTTAAATATCCAAAATGGCCAAGCTGCTTGTAAACATTCAAAATGGCTGCTCTCTCTGGACAGGCAAAAGTCCACAGCTCAGCCTGCCATCCTCTTAACTGCCTCCCCTTTTATTGACCACCCACCAGAGCAGTCCTCCATGCGGTTCCTGGTTATTAGGGCTGATTTTTAGGTTAATTCTTAGGTCCTACCACCACTTGGCAATATACCTGTGCCATCAAGATTACTGCTGGACCACAGCTCCATATGTCTCCTTTTTTAGTATTGTCATGCAAATTCTTCTGCTAGATAGAGTTTAGTCCATTTCCCTTCAAGTCTCAAGGGTCCAGGATTATCTTCTGTATCTGTGTTAATTGGTTCTCCTTTTCTTTTTCGAAGAGGGTCTGTGCAGTCTTTCTGCCTATTCTGCCATCTTACTGCAACTCCTTGTCTCTACATATTTATTTTCTTACACAAGGCAAGGTGCTAAGTGAGTTCTCAGGAAACTAGTTGAATGCATGGTCAAAGAAGGAGGGAAATACTGCAGGTAAGTTGGTTTTATAAGTAGAGTTGATTATCAGAAGAATGGAACAATTTTCAATTTCTCTTAATGAGTGCAACTCAGATAGAGCCTCCTAGGCTAGGTTAGAATAGAGTATGTGGCAACTCTGATTGTGACCTAATAAAAGCCTTCTGCTTAGGGTGATAGGAGAGACTTTCCTGCATGTAGTTTCATGGGCAGATTGGATGGATACACAAATGTAAAAGCCACAACAGCTATTACATTACAACTATAAGCTAGGAAAGCAAGTGACCAACATGTCAGATTAAGGGCAAATCATACAGTCTAAATATCAAGCCAGTGGTAATAGATGATATTAAGGTTATCACCAATGAGGAGTGGAGATTAAGTTTAAAGAAGAATGGAAGAGAATAATGCCAGTTTTTAGCAAGGTAGATATATTTCAATATAGATAGAACAAACATTCCAGGAATCTCTAGGAGAAGAGGAAAAAGAAGCTATACAGGGATTCCCAGAATTCTGGAAGTAAGGGAAATACTCTTTGCTATTATTATTAGGGCTTTACCATTGATCAAAGTGGATGCTGCTTTTGACTCAGTTATGTAGACCCAGAAGCTAGTAAAACATGGAGTATGAATGAAAATTCAATTCTTGACACCAAGGAAATTCTCACTCTTTAAGATGGGAATTTGTCAAAACCATTTACCTTGTCCTGCACTGACAGTCAAGCACAGCCATTCTATTCAGTGTTTATTTCATCAGTATATGTTTCTAATGGGTAGTATTTGTTTAAAACTTCTGTCCAGTCATTTTATGTTCCTTTGTTTGCTTAATCTTTATGTGAATGCATCCCTGGGCTGAAAAAGCCATTCTTGTTTCCTTTTGCTGGAATCCTAAACCCAAACAAATAAAGATACTCTTTGGTGGAATCGAAATCTCAGTAACAAGTACAGTCCATGGATTCAAGTAAAACAAGAGGCCTGATGAACTACAGCATGGGGGATTTGTCCACTAATCTGTTGTTTTTGAGGTAGAAGGCAAGTGGCAGGAGAAACTTATCTTAGTTTCCTTTTGTGCCTTTAAAAATCCCATCTAGGGATTTTGATTCATGTGCATCATCTTCTGTTATGCTGTGAAATTGGGGTCAAGCGTGTCCTTCCTGCTGATGTGTTGGGGCTAAGCACAGATTGGAAAGTCAAGGAAAGAGAGTCAGGAATTGCTGCTGGTGTGCTATGAACCAGACTGAAATGTGGAAGAAATCAGACAGAGTAACTTAAAATAAGATGAGGAATACAGTGTAGAGAAGAAAGCTCCTAGGCAGAGGCAGCTCTTCAGTTTTTGGATAGAAGGGGCATGGTGGCATTGGTGTAGATGTAACGGAACTTGTCGATGCAAAGACCTTGCAGGGAGCTGTATTTGTATAGTATTGTAGTACTTAGACTGTAAAACTAAAATCAAGATGACTTACAGTGGCTGCTAACAAAAAGTTCAGCAGATGTGGCAGTCTGCTTCTGTAAAGATTTGCAGCCAGTAGAGGCCACTCTGAGTCAGAAGAGACTCAATGCAGTGAGTTTGGATTTTTTTGGTTTGTCAACACAGCAGTAAGTGCTTTATATGTATTAACTTATCTAATCCTCATGACAAGGGTATGAAATAAGAAGAATTTGCATGTCCAATGACAGATGAAGGAATTGAAGCAAAGTCACAAAGTTAGAAAGTGGCAGTTCTGGAGCTATAAGCCCAGGTGGTTTGGCATAACCCCTATAGAAACTCCTGTGATATATGCTTTCTTCTACTGTATGTTTTGTATTTGTTTCATGGGTCCCAAGATAACATAGGGCTTCACCTTTGGCACACTATAGCTGCTAGCTCTACGTCAGTAATTCAGAAGAATGAAAGCACAGGTAAGAGTACTAAAATAATGAAAATTATATCATTTTTGAAATATTATTTATATAGTAATTGACAACATGATTTTATTGATAGACCTTTAAAATTATTCTGTTAAAAACATTTACATAAGCCAAATTCTTTCTAAAAGATGATATTTTCTGCATACATTACAGCTAAATAAAAAGGGATATATTGCTTTTCTAAAAATTTAAAAAGTAACATTAAGCAAAATAATTATTCTTGGTACATAATCATGTGTCCTAATCAATTTAATCATAACCATGTCATTGTAATCACTATATTTCGTATTTTTCTGTGACCAGCATTTTTCTGGGAGCTCTCATGGAGTACTGCCTAAGGCATTTGATCGCTAACCAGAAGGCTGACAGTCTAAACCCACCAGTCATTCCTCAGAAGGAAGATTGGGCAATCTACTTTTGTAGAGATACTGCCTCGGAACCCCAAGGAGGGGTCTCTATAAGTGGAATCGACCTGACAGCAGTGAGTTTGGTTTTTTGGTTGGCATTTTTCTAAAGATTATCTATTTTTAAACCAATTTCTGTGTGGAGTTGATTCCAAGGCATGACAACCCTATGTAGATCATCAGAGTAAAACTGTACCCCATAGGGTTTCCAATGACTGACTTTACAGAAGTAGAGGCCTTTCTTCCCAGGTGCTTCTAGGTGGACTCAAACCTCTGACCTTTAGGTTAGCAGCTGAACATATTAAGCACTTGTACCACCCATGTCTGCATTTTTAGTACTGTCTTATTGTTATTTTAAAATAAAATTTCCTGAAATGTTCAAAGTTGCATTTTATGGTTAACAATTTTGAAATTATGACATCTAAAAAATAATCCTTCTATGAGTCAGGTCCAATTAGACAGCACATAACAATAACAACATGTGGATCATAATTTACAAAAAAAAAAAAAAATCTCCCTACAAGTATTGATATATTTTGTAAGTTCAGAGAGAGCTCCAGTTGTCATTAAGTTGATCAAATCATGGTGACCCCAAGTGTGTCAGAGTAGAACTGTGTTTCATAGGGTTTTCAATAGCTATGAACTTTTGGAAATAGATTTCTTCTGAGGTATCTCTGCGTGGACTGCAAACATCAACTTTTTGGTTAGTAGTCAAGTACTTAACCATTGCCACCACTAAGGCAGCTAAATTTCAGAGAAAGTACTGCTAAGTGGTGCTTATTAATACTTTTATTGTTTTGAGTTAAATTTAATATCTACATCTGACCACTTATTTTTACATGATTATTATTTTGCATCAGCCTAGTATATGTTTCTTTGACAAAAAATTTTTACCACCACTTACCTAATAAATTGCCTGTATTTGTGATGATTTTGATTCTTTCACAAAACGTTCATACTGCAAATTCAGAGTCCTGCTCAATTTCATCCTGGTTTAATATAGAATCTTACCAATTAATCATAGGAGCTTTATCAAAAGATCCTTCCCCAAAGTGGAATACTTAAAAGAGATATTCTAGAATTAAAAAAATCAATCCATGTACACCATTTGGGTTATTTTGTTTAATTTGTTCAATTTCATTATTGCCTTTGTAGTAATAAACTTAAATGTCTTCCTATTTGCAATATTTGCTTTCAAAAGCCTCAGTTTCTTAACAACTCAAAGCTGTAATTTTTGGTATTGCACTTGTTAAATACTTTGAATAAATATTTACAGCTAATTTTCAATAAAATGCACACCATACTTAGAAGAGTTATTTAAACAATGTTTAATACCATTACAGGACTATTAGATTGATTTACAAATTAGTTCCTCAAAGGCTCCACCTTTCTAAAGTTTGATTGATAAAAGCAACAAAAAGAAACAGCATATGCTGCAATTCTAAGTACGCTCATTCCATAAGTTCATTAATTTAGTAAGAACATTGTTATCACCATGAGGTTGTACATCACTAACATCTGTTTTGTTACTGTAAAAACAAAACTATTTTATTATCATAGTTAGATGTTATTTAGCTGAATTTACAACTGCATTTATAATAATATCAGAGGTTTTATCTTCAACTGAATGAACTTCTAAGTGATACATTCAGTCTCAGAATGGATTAAAATTTAAACCATTATTAGAATTAATTTTATTACTTTCTATTTCAAATATGAGATAATATTTTATAGAAAACTGACTTCATTTTACTATTTGCATAATCTTCCTTCTGCTACTGAAACCAGCTTATTAACAACTATTCTTCACTTTTTGCACATCCATTGAAAAAATTTGGACTCAAACTTAAGTGAAATTAAACTAGAAAAAAAGTCATTTTCTATAAATGGAAATCAATTGTTTCAGTATGTGTAAATGTAAATTCTGCATTGAATTATCTATGAGCACTATTAAAAAATCAATACAATTAGCACTTCTGGTATGAGAAGGCAAGGGACCTCACAAACCTGCTCCCCAGGGAAACTAGAAAAAAACATATTTTAAAAATGTGAAGTATTTGGAAATGTCTTCAAGGCCAAAACTCAAATGAAGAAACATTTGTTCAAGAAAATCCACAAAAATGTATCGAGAATGACAACAATCTGTAGTATTTGAACCAAGACTCATATCCTTACTTCTCTATCTCAGCTCACCAAAATGTTAAATCCATTTCAGATTGATACAAGCAAAAACACAAGGTCCCTTCTTCTCTTGGTTTCCAGTCAGAAAACTATCATCTTAGAGGTCTAAGGAATCAACATTGCTGAGGCTAAATTCTGAGCAAAAGTGGCTGAGATGAGATGAAGGAACTCATTCCTTCTGCCTAGCCCTCATTCATAGAAGAGAGACTTTACCTTGGATTTGTCACTGCTGAGAATATTGGGTGCCTTTTGCCTTTGTTTCAGTTTGTGGGACATGGGTTCCATGCAGGGGGAAACAACTCTTTGAGACCTGGTGATGGTATTCTTCATCCACCAAATGCTCAATCCTTACAACAAGAGTGCCATCCAGAGAGAATGTTGTCCTCAGTGCCACTCTATAATGCAAGAGATTTCCTTGATACAATGGTGATGGTAGAGCAGGGCATACAATAGAGAACTACAATCCTGCCTGAAAGAAACTGACTTCATTTGCAACAGACTATGAAATTCAACCTTAAAGATATGCTCAAAAACAGTGAAAAATATGTTTAAAGCCAATTGAGAGGAGATAGATAGATTCATTGGAGATACAGGTTTACTCACGACCTGGATAACTTGTGACACAGAAACAAGGTGAAGACAAAGCTGAAAAAATCTCTTCTAGGATATGAACAACTCTCAAACACTGACCCAAGGAACTATCCTGTAGAAAGTGACACAATCAAATTGGATTAGTCTATGGAACAATTTATGCTTTAGGGCATTGTTGAGAACAGTAGTCATCAGCCTGCAATATTCAGATGATGTAACCTTCATTGTTGAAAGTGATGAGGACTTGAAGTATTTATTGATAAAGATCAAAGACTACAACCTTCAGTGTGGATCACACCTCAATATAAGGAAAAAAGAATTCTCACAACTGGACCAATACACAACATCATGAAAAATAGAGAAAAGTTGAAGTTGTCAGGGATTTCATTGAGCTTGGATCCTCAATCAACATCCATGAAATCAGCAGTCAAGAAATCAAACAGCATAGGGTACTGGGCAAGTAGGCTGCAAAAGACCTCTTTAAAGTGTTAAAAAGCAAAAATGTTGCTTTGAGGATGAAGGTTCACCTGACCCAAGCCATAGTATTGTCTATTGCCTTATATACATGCAAAAGTGGATAATGAATAAGGAAGAAAAAAGAAGAATTGATGCATTTGAGTTATGGTGTTGGCAAAGAATATTGAATATACCAAGGACTGCCAGAAAAATGAACAAATTCCTTGGAAGAAATACAGCCAGTTGTTGTTATGTGTCATCAAGTCATCTCTGACTCATAGCAACTCTATGTACTACAGAACAAAACACTGCCTGGTCTTGTGCCAGGTTCATGATTCCTACAATACCTAATCTCTTCACTGCAGCCATCATGTCAATCCATCTTGTTGAGGCCCTCCTCCTCTTTTGCTGACCCTCCACTTTTACCAAACATGACATCCTTCTCCAGAGAATGGTCCCTTCTGACAACATGACCAAAGTAGGTGAGATGAAGTCTGGCCATTCTTGCTTCCAAGGAGCATTCCAGCTGCACTTCTTCCAGGAAAGATTTGTTAGTTATTTTAGCAGACCACAGTACTTTTAGCATTCCCCACCAACACCACAACTCAAAAAATCAACTCTTCTTCAGTCGTCCATATTAATTGCCCAGCTCTCACATACATAAAAGGTGATTGAAAATGCCATGACTTGGGTTAAGCGCATCTCAATCTTAAGGAGATATCTTTGTTCTCCAGCACTTGAAAGAGGTCTTTTGCAACAGATTTGTCCAATGTGATACCTCGTTTCATGTCTTGACTGATGTTTCCATTGGTCTTGATTGTGTTGTTGGTGTTATGTGCTGTCAAGTCAGACTCAACTCATAGAGACTCCTCCTTGGGTTTCTGAAGCAATATCACTACAGAAGTAGATTGTGCAACCTTCCTTCTGAGGAGTGGCTGGTGGGTTTGAACCACCAGCCTTCTGGTTAGCAGTCAAGTGCCTTAGGCACTATGCTACCAGAGCTCCTGGTTTTGATTGTAGAACCAAATAATACGGAGTCTTTGACAACTTCAAACTGTAGTGATGCTGCTTATTGGTCCAGTTATACAGATTTTTGTTTTCTTTATATTGAGGTGTAATTCATAGTGCAGACTGTAGTCTTTAATCTTCATCAGTAACTGGTTCAAGTCATCCTCACTTTCAGCAAGCTAAGTTGTGTCATCTGAAGAACTTAGGTTGTTAATGAGCCTTCCTCCAATCCTGATGCCATGTTATACTTTATATAGTCCAGCTCCTCTGATTATTTGCTCAGCATACAGATTGAATAAATATGGTGAAAGGTTACAACACTGACACATTCCATTTCTGATTTTGAAACATGTGGTAGCCTCCTGTTCTGTTAGAATGACAGCATCCTGTTCTATGTACAGGTTCCTCATGAGTACAATGAAGTGTTCTGGAATTCCCATTCTCCTCCATGTTATCCATAATTTTTTATGGTACACACAATAGAATGTCTTTGCATAGTCAATAAAACACAAGTAAACATCTTTCTGGAATTCTTTGCTTTGAGCCAAGAGCCCTCTGACATCAGCTATGATATCCCTTGCTCCACATCCCCTTCTGAGTCCAGCTTGCATTTTTGGAAATTCTGTCAATGTACTGCTGCAACCATTTTTGAATTATCTTCAGTAAGATTTTACTTGTGTGTGGTATCAGTGATATTGTTAGATAATTTCCACATTCTGTGGTGTCACCTTTCTTTTGAATGGGTATATATATGGATCGATTCCAGTCAGTTGGCCAGGTAGCTGTCTTCCAAATTACTTCACATAGCCAAGTATGTGCCTCCAGCACAGCATGCATTTGTTGAAACATCTCAGTGGGTATTCCATCAGTCCCCAGAGCCTTGTTTTTCCCACTTCCTTCAGTACAGCTTAGACTTCTTCCTTCAATACCATTGGTTCTTGATCACATGCCACCTTCTAAAATGGATAATCATCTAACATTACTTTTTGGTACAGTGACTCTGTGTATTTCTTCCATCTATTTTTGATGTTTCCTTCATCATATTGCACATTTTTTTGTTGTTGTTGTTATGTGCCGTCTAGTCGGACCTGACTCATAGCGACCCCTCCTTGGGTTTCCGAGGCAGTATCACCAAGGAAGTAGATTGCCCCATCTTCCTTCCAAGGAGTGGCTGGTGGGTTTGAACCTCCAGCCTTCTGGTTAGCAGTCAAGTGCCTTAGCCACTATGCTACCAGAGCTGCACATAGAAACTTTAAATATTGCGATTTGAGGCTTAATTATTTTCTTCAGTTCCTTCAGCTTGAGAAATACAAGCATGTTCTTCCTTTCTGGTTTTCTAACTCCAACCCTTTGCACATTTCATTATAATAATTGACTTAGTCTTCTCGAGCTACTCTTTGAAATCTTCTGTTTAGCTCTTTTATCCTGTTGATTCTTCCTTTTGTTTTAGCTGCTCTCTGTTCAAAGGCGAGTTTCAGAGTCCCTTCTGGCATCGATTTTGGTCTTTTCTTCCTTTCCCATCTTTTTAATACCTTTTGCTTTCTTCAAGGATGATGTTCTTGATTTCATCCCACAATTGCTCTGGTTTTCATTCATTAGTGTTCAATACATCAAATCTATTCTTTAGAGGCTCTCTAAATTCAGGAGGGATATATTCAGGAGGGACATCTTGGCTCTCAAGGAATTGTTTTAATTGTCTTCAACTTCAACTTGAATTTGGATATGAGCAGTTGATGATCTGTTCCACAGTGAGCTCCTGGCCTTGTTTTGGCTGAAGATATTGAGCTTCTCCATCACCTCTTACCATAGATGTAGTCAGTCTGATTCCTGTGTACTCTGTCTGGTGAAATTTATGTGTATAGCCACCGTTTGTGTTGTTGAAAAAAGGTATTTGCAATAAATAAGTCATTGGTCTTTCAAAATTCTATCATGCTATCTTTAGTGTCATTTCTATCACCAAGGCCATATTTTCTAACTACCAGTAATTCTTCTGTGTTTCCATCTTTTGCATTTCAATCACCAGTGATAATTAACATATCTTGATTGCATATTTGGTCAATTTCAGACTGCAGAAGTTGATAAAAATCTTCAATTTCCTCATATTTGACTTTGATGCTTGGTGTATAAATTTGAATTATAATAATATTGACAGGTCTTTCTCATAGGTGCATGGATATTATCCTGTCACTGGTAGCATTATGCTTTAAGATAGGTCTTGAAACCTTCATTGTGATGATGAATACCATGTCATTCCTCTTCAATTTGTCATTCCCAGCATAGTAGATCATATGTTTGTCTGATTCAAAATAGCCAAAACCAGTCCATTTCAGCTCACTAATGCCTACAACATCAATCTTTATGTATTCCATTTCATTTTTGACAACTACCAATTTTCCTAGAATCCTACTCCATACATTCCATGTTTCTATTATTAATGGATGTTTGCAGCTCTTTCTTCTTGTTTTGAATCATGCCACATCAGCAAATGCAGGTCCCAAAAGCTTTACTCTATCCATGTCATTAAGGTTGGCTGTATTCTGAGGATACAGCTCTTTCCTAGTTATATTTTGAGTGTCTTTCAACCTGAGGGGTTCATTTTCTGGTACTATATATGATAATATTTTAGAACTATTCATAAAGTTTTCCAGTAGTGTATTAGACAGTGTTTCACTGCTATTCATAAGGTTTTCACTGGCCAATTCTTTGAGAAGTGAATGGCCTCTTCCTTCTTCCAAGTGTATTTCAGTCTGGAAGATCCACTGAAACCTGTCCACCATGGGTAACCCTGTTGGCATTTGAAAAGCATATGGATATTACACTGGTGACATAGCCTCCAGCCTCACAGCAACACATAAGCCACCACAGGACGACAAACTGACAGACAAGTTCATCTCCCTTAGTTGTTTCATACTGCTCCACTCCCACTTCCTGGCCTTCCCTACCTGTTCTGGCCCTCCAAAAGCTGGCTGCTGCAGCTTCCCAGCCTGCCCTACCTGTTTCAGCTCTCCTAAAATGTAAATAGATATGCATACACACACACACACACATATGTATGCATATGTACATGTATTTATATGTCTATGCTTTTATATATATGTGCATGCATGAAAATAGGTCCTTGGCTTCTGGGGTGGTACATCTTTACAGGAGTAGATTGCCCAGTCTTCCCAGTCTTCCTTCCATGGAGTAGAGGTGGATTTTAACCACCAACCTTTTGGTTAGCAGTCAGATTCCTTAGGTGCTGTGCTACCAGATTTCCTTAGATGTATATGTGTACACACACACACACACATATGTATGTATGTGTATATATGTATGTGTGTGTGT
>NW_006921667.1:1826015-1847500 GCF_000298275.1 Orycteropus afer afer | reverse complement strand
ATATATATACATTTATATGTATATGTATATAAATGTGTGTGCTTACATATAAGTAGGTCTCGGAGGCGTGGTTGTTAAAGTGCTTGACTGTCAATTGAATGATTGGTGGTTCAAACTCTCCAGCTGCTCCATGGGAGAAAGATGTGGCAGTGTACTTCTGCAAAGATTATAGCCTTGGTAACACTGGGGTATTTCTACCCTGTCCAATCATGAGTTGGAAATAACTTGACAACAATGGGAACACACTGAACTGGGCTCATGCTCTTGCTAGGTAACTATGAAAAGCATTATATATATCTATCTATATAGATACTAACCAAATCCAAACTCACTGCCGTCGAGTCATTTCTGATTCATAGTGACCTCTCTTTGGGTTTTCAAGGCAATATCTCTATAGAAGTAGATTGACCAATATTCCTTCTGAGGCATTGCTGGTGGGTTTGAACTACAAACCTTCTGGTTAGCAGTGAAATGCTTTAGGCACTATGCCACCAGAGCTCCCATATATACATATCTATAGATATTTATTACCAACTGCCCACTGCCATCGAATTGATTCTGATTCATAGTGACCTCCATCAGGTTTCTAAAGCTATAAAACTTTATGGAAGTAGATTGCATCATCTTCCTCCCCTAGAGTGGCAGGTGGGTCCTAGCCACCAATATTTTGGTTAGCTGCCAAATGTCTTAACCACATCATTACCAGATATACCTGTACATAGATCAAGAGGCTGTCATTCAAACAGAACAAGAGGGTACTTCATGGGTTAAAATCAGGAAGGGTGTATGTTATAATTGTATCCTTTCATCATATTTATTCAATCTGTATGCTGAGCAAATAATAGTCCATAAGCTGGACTATATGAAGAAGAATGTGACATCAGGATTGCAAGAAGATTTATTAACAGCCAGCTATATGCAGATGACACAACCTTGCTTCCTGAAAGTGAAGATTACTCAAAGCATTTACTAATGAAGATCAAAGACGACTATCTTCAGTATGGATTATACCTCAACATAAAAAAAAAAAATAATAACCTTGTGACTGGACCAATAACAACATGATAAATGGATAAACGATTGGAATTGTCAGGGACTTCATTTTACTTGGATCCACCCATGCAAGCAGCAGCCAAGAAATAAAAAAATATATTGCCCTGGGCTAATTTTCTTCAAAAGACCTCTGTAAAGTGTTAAGAATCAAAGATGTCACTTTGAAGACTAAGGTAAGCCTGACCCAAGGCTTGTGCCATCAACTTGGCCAGGCTGTGATTTCGAGTGGCTGGGCAGCTGGATGTCGCTATTCCCCATGCTGAGATTGTGATCATCTCCATTGTGGAATCTGCTGTTAGCAGCTAAGAAGTTGCCTTCAGGGTGGGGTCTGCTTCTAGTATATAAGGAGAAATTTTGAGGATGGTCTCTAGCTTTTTGGCAAATTTGGATCTTCATTGGGTCAAGTCTTCATCTCCAATTCCTAGACTTGAACCAGTGGCCTGCTGCTTTTGTTACCAATCTTGGGATTGTCCCTAGACTTGAACTGGTGGTCTTCTGTGTTGCCTACCAATTTTGAGATTTTTTTATTTTACCTGCTGACCTTGGGTTTATCATCCTCAGCAGCCAGCAGCTGCTGTGAGCCTGAAACAAGAGGCAGAGCTGAAGCCTAAGGCGAGGGGCCTTCATTGAGCTGCTAAAACAGGCATTCTGAATTTGGACTTCTAGCCTTCTAAACTGTAAGAGAATAAATTACTGTTTGTTAAAGCCAACCACTTGTGTTATTTCTGTTATAGCAGCACTAGAGAAGTAAGATACTATGGCATTTTCAATGTCCTCATATGCATGTGAAAGCTGTGAAAGCTGGACAATGAATAAGGAAGACAGGAAGAATCGATCCCTTTGAATTGTGTTGGTGAAGAATACTGAAAATGCCATGGACTGCCAGAAGAACGAATAAATCTGTCTTAGAATACACGCATCCGGAATGCTCCTTAAAAGTAAGAATTGCCAGACTACATCTCACATGCTTTGGTCATGTTGTTAGAAGGGATCAGTCCCTGAAGAAGGATATCGTGCTTGGTAAAGTAGAGAATCAGCAAAAAGGGGAAAGACTCTCAACAAAATGGATTGACACAGTGGCTGCAACAATGGGCTCAAAGCATATCAGGGATTATGAAGCAGGACTTGTCAGTATCCCATTCTGTTGTACCTTAGGGTCGCTATGAGTTGGAGCTAACTTGATGGCACCTAACAACCACAACATTTAATTAGGAATAAATTTTGAAACAGATATTATTATTGCTATTTTACAGAATATCTATATGAGGACAAATGGTAAATGACTACTCTAAACCAAAGATGAAAGGGTAAGGGAACAAGAAAATCATATTACTAGAAATGAAATATCCAGATTGGAATTAATGAGAATATTGACACATTGTGAAAAATGTAACCAATGTCATTGAACAATCTGCACAGTAATTGTTAAATGGGAACCTGATTTGTTGTGTAAACTTTTACCAAAAACAAAAAGAAAGATTGAAAAAAAAAATGGATTATTTAATTCACCCTTTAAATGGGTGAATTTTATGTTATGTGAATTATATCTCAATAAAACTGTTATAAAAATAATTAGTAACTTTGATGTCATTGCTGAAAGTTATTCAGATTTTGTCTTCTCAATTTTATATTTCATTTTGAAATATAAACAAAGGCCAGAAAATTTGAAATAAATCAATGAAAATCTATGGTCCTGACCTATTGATGACATTTTTAGAGATCTAGTGATCAGTAGTATGTTGTTATTCTCTCCAAAAAGAAGGACATGTTCATGTAACTTGCACTTAGAGAAAGAGACACAAAGATATCTTGCATGGACCATTTGGGATTATAAAACCGTATATATCACATTTGAGTGTCTTCTCTTATCCGTTTACTAAATAATCCCCAAAGTTACTAGTATTTAAGGGGCACAGAATAAGAGATGTTCTGTAGCAGGATAAGGCTCCTGATTTGCCACTCATGTTTTAAAATGCAGCAGATCCAGTGGGGCTTACTCTGGTCCTTATGAGTTTCTTCTCAAGCCCTTTGCAAACTGTGATAGGAGAATTATAGCAGAAAATCACTAGGATTTTAGAGCAAAGATTTCTTTCTGCAGATAACTATAGGTTTCCTATTGGACCCTGGTAGAAACTGAATATATAGCCATGGGTCTCTAAGTTACTATGTAATCCATCACACTCTAGTTCCAGCCATGTTTGAAGCATTTTATTAGAAAATGAAAGTGGTTTATGTGAGATCAGACTCAAGCAGATCCTGAAAACAAAAATGAGCTGTATGAACAAATGGTTCAGATTCTTATGGTACCTTACATTTACTTCCTAATAGGGAGTTTTCTGTGACCAAAAATTCAGATATGATTTACAGAAGATTTGAAAATCTGCCCATACTAGCCAGTTTTACAGTCCCAATCACAAGTAATCATAAGTAATCATAAATTACAGTAGGGAAAGGACAATTTATCACCAGGAATAACTTTGATCAGTGAATTTGTTTGCTCAGCTTACTTTAACTAAAAGAATAAAGAGTCAGAGACATAGAAGTACACTGATTCATGAGCAATAGCTAATAGTTCTATACCTAATGGTCAGAAACATCAAATGACCTATTTGTCAGTAAGTGACAAGGTATTCTGGAGAATAAACATAGAACAGTCACTGACTGGAAGACTCTGTGTGTGTGTGAATGCCCACCAAAGAGAATCTACTATAGATAAGTTTTTCAATAATCAGATTGACAAAATTACATAGTTGTGGACATCAGTTGATACTTTTCTTCAGCCACTAAAGTATGTGTTTTCAGAATTCATAAGCAAAGTGACCATAGAAGAAAAGATGAAAGATATGCAAAAGCTCAACAACATAGTTTTCTTCTGACCAAGGCTAATCTGGCCACTTTTTTTTTTTTTTGATGTGTCCACCTGCTGAAGGCTGATGGTCTCCAATAGAGCCATGTTCTACAGAAGAGACTATCCATTACCTAATGACAGATTAATTACAGTAAGCTCTTTTATCAGGAATGGGAAATGGGATGTACTCATCAGATGACCTTTTGCTTAAAGTATGGACTTACCTTAATTTTTCAATGGTTGTGCCAACATCACCACCTTTAAATTTTTTGAATGCCTTATTCATTATTTGGTTATCTGAAAAAACATTGCTTCTGGCAAGATACACATTCCCGTGTTGCTTTCATTCCCATGCTGCTCATTGCCATGATATTTTTTGGGTTGCAAGTGGACTTTCAGAATGAACTTCTTTCTTGGTTCTTTTTAGTTAGTGCTACAATTTATGGTCCTCAGGGTAGGATAAGTGAGTTATCAATCACCAAGAACATTGTCTCATCCTTCTCAATATCCTGCACTCCTTAGCTTTTCCTTTTGCCATGTGCATGTATTTCCCTGGATCCTAGCAACTTTGCAAGGTCTGTTGTTCTCAAACTTGAACTGTGCATAAGAATCACCTCAGGGTGTTGTTAAAATAGAGAATTCTAAGCCTTTCCCTTATAACTTCAGATCAAGTAGTTTAGACTGGGGTCCAAGAATTTGTATTTCTGATACATTTTTAGGTGATGCTGATACTGTAGGTCTAGGGACCACATTTTGAGAACCAATCGATTTCATTGGTATTCAGAAAAGTTGGAGAAAGCAAGATGACCCTACTACACTGTTGTTGTTAGTTGCTATTGAGTTGACCCCCAACTGATGGTGACCCCATGTACAATGGAGAAAAAAAAAAAAAAAAAAAAGCACTGCCAGGGCTGCATCATCCCCATGATGGATTTTGGAGTCAACCATTTTAATCAATAGTGATTTCACTGGTTGATTTTCAGAAGTATATTACTAGTCTTTTTTCCTAGTCTGTCTTTCAGAGGAAGCACCTCTGAAACCTGTTCAGCATTATAATAGCACACAAGCCTCCACTGAGACAAAGGTGGTGGCTATGCATGAGGTACATTGGCTGGGAATCAAACTAAAATCTTGCACATGGAAGGTGAAAGTTCTATCACTGAACAACCAACCCCCACTTCTCCTACCATGGTAGAGGGCCAGATTCCCCAGGGGTACCAGTGACTTGATAATGTTTTGCTGGATTCTGTGGTCTGGACTTTTCTTTCTGTCCTCATAAGTCGGAAATGAGTTCAATATCTGTGCTGGCCTCTTATAAGTGACTCAACTAAACACCAGGAGATGACTGGGCTGGGGGGGGTAAGAACATGACAGGAAGGGAACCGGAACCGGATGTCTTGAAATGGATATAACGGGAAATGTGGTTAGTTTGTGTCTCTTGGAAACTATTATGGTGTGCTGATTGTGGGAAAGACTTTTCAGGAAAGAGAAGGAAGCAGTTTTGAGCACCTCATTGGACTTTCCTAGCTCTAATTTATCTCATTGCAACTAAGACTGGTGGGTAATGGGATCAGATTTAGCTCAAGGGACTGAATGTTTTTGTAGGAACATTTTCCTACTGATACACATTTGGTCCATGCAGAGAGGAAGGATGCTGGAGGCAAGCTTGCTGATAAGAAGCCAAAGTCAGGCTGGCCTCACATCATCTGATTCCCTGTGAATTCAGCTGGCCCAAGGGAACTGTCCACCCTCCTTACTCAAGGTCAAACAAGGAACAGCAAGGTCTGATGGCCACCCCAGTTATAGTTTCTCAGGGCAGTCTCTGTGAATGAATGTGACTCCAATAAAGCATAGCAGTTCCCTGGAGGAAAGCAAGACAATCATATTTTTTTTATATTCAACCCAGAAGTTTAAAGAAATTACTGAGAATAAAAACATGTCAAAACACTTTAACAAAAAAAAAAGAAAAAAAAAAAAGGAAGCTCAGATTGCAAAATCTGGTCTAGATCAGTTAGGGAAATTGCAATGAATGAAAGAAATAAGATTTCTTGAACTTTGTCTAAGTACCTGGTGATTTAAATACCTTCTCTAATTCACCTTTATGAGAACTATGTAAACTGTAATTTAAAATCTTTATATAAGGAAATAAACTGGTGTTAAGAGGGTAATTGATTTAGCAGAGTTTGGTGAGTGGCTGGCAGAGTGTGTCTATGATTCCCAAGCTGGCTTGATTCTGAAGCTCTATCCCTGGCTGCAGGACATTACCTCTGAAATGTTTTATTTCATTTGAAAAGAAGAGCGAAGAAGGCCATTTAAGGAAAAAAAAGAAAGAATAAACAATAACTCACTGCCATCAAGTCAATTCTGACTTACAGTGACTCCCATTGGGTTTCCTATGCCGTAAATCTTTACAGAAGTAGATTGCTTCATCTTTCTCAATCAGAGCTGCTGGTGGGTTTGAACCACTGATGTTCTGGTTAACGGTTAAATGTCTTACCCACTATGCCACCAGAGCTCCTTGAAGAAGGCCATTAGAGAGCAAAAAGCTTATACCCACTAAGCACATATCTTTACTTTCCTAGGCAATACTTACATAGTTGTCACCACACATTTGCCAGTTTTTGGTACTGTGCTGAACTGTATATATCTTTGATGCTGGAAGCTTTACCACTGATATTTCAAATATCAGCAATGTCATCCATAATGGGAAAATTTCAGCAGAGATTCCAGACTAAAGTATACAGAGAGAGAGAGGCCTTGTGATCTATTTCTAAAAATTAGTCAATGAAAACCTTATGGATCACAACAGAACATTGTCTAGCTCACTTAATTTGGATGCATGATCAGACGGAATCAATAACTGGGAGAGGACATAGTGTTTGATATAATACAATACCAATAAAGTATTGTATTACAATACAATAAAGAAGGAGACTCTCTGTGAGATGGATATGTGCAAGGATGAACTCAAACATACAAGTGATCCTGAAGATGATGCGGGATGGGGCATCATTTTGTTCTGTTGTACATAAAGTTGCCATGAGTTGGAGTAAACTCGGTGGAATTTGTCATCTATTTCACTATCATCTATCTATATATCCTCTTACTTTGAGAACTAGTCCAAGTGCCAACATCTTTTTAATAATTTCCTTCTCAAACTTTGTCTCCTAGAATCTTGTTCTTTCATCATTTCTGTATTGTGACTGCTTCTCTCACCACATTCATTCATTCGTTTGTTTACTAATTCAATAGACATTTATTAAGCAGCATCTTCCTATGCCAGACAATTTTTAAGCTCTAGCAGCAGAGATGCAAATGATAGATCAAGCCTTCATGGCCTTTATAGTTAAAAAATTATTGTTTCATTTCAGCTGGTGAAAAGTATTATGATGAAAACTACACTAGTTTAAGGAGTTCAAGGGTGTTTTGGGGAAGGATAGAAAGAATGGTCACAAAAGGCTTTACTGAAGTGGTAGCATTTAAACAAACATCTAAATGACACTTGATGTGACAATGTGGAAGAATTGTTCAAGAAGAGGGAGCAACAAATAAGAGAGTCTAGAGAGCTTATGTGCTTATAGAATAGCAAGATGCCCAAAGTGGCTGGAGTGGAGTAAACTAAGGGGAAATATTTGACAATTAAAAAAAAAAAAAGTTGTTGTAGAGACTCTGACTTATGGCAACCTCATATGTGTCAGAATAGAACAGTGCTCCATAAAGTTTTCAATGCCAAATGTTTGGGAAATAGATTGCCAAGCCTTTCTTCCAAGGTGCTTCTGGGTAGTCTCAAATCTCCAAACTTTTGGGTAGCATCTGAGCACGTCAGCCATTACACAGCCTAGGGACTGCAATGGTTAGTAATATATTAGTAAAACCAGGCAGGCTGTGAACATCATGCAGCTATATGTCTTCCTAGCTCAACTTTGGATGTCCCAATTATCTTTCTTTGGCCCCAGGCTGTTCCTGGGTAATTGGGAAATCTATCTATTCATAAAACCAGAACCTGTGCTGGTTTTTGAGCTATGCAAATAACTTAACCACATTTCTAGCTCTCAGTCTCAGAAGGGAGAGTAAAAATGAATGTAATGCCTTCTCAATGATGTCTGAGGGTTAAATCTGATTCTGTGGGAGCAGGAATGGGGAATCAAGTAACTCTAAGGTTGAGGATGAAGAATTCCCAGGTTGTATTTTAAACATTTTCTGGAATATCCCAGGGTACTGCAGGAAGTGTATTGTTGTCTAATCCTCAAAAGTTGTGTTAGGTGTGTTTTACATGTGTGTTCGTAAAACTTACCAAAGTTTTTACATGGTGTGTTAGGCTCTGTTCTCTAGAGAAGCACAATCAGTAAAGCTTATATACATATATCTATATCTATATCTATATCTATATCTATATCTATATATATATATTATATATTATATATAGATACTCCTCGGAAGGATGGTTGGGCAATCCTACTTCCGTAGTGATACTGCCTCGGAAACCCAAGGAGGGGTCACTATGAGTCAGGTATGACTCGACGGCACATAACATAACAACATATCTATATATATATCTCTATATATAATATAGAGATATATATAATATAGAGATAGAGAGACACAGAGAGAGACAGAGAGAGGGAGAAATTTATCTTAGGGAAATGGCTCACACAGTTATAGAAGTGGGCAAGTCCCAAGTTCCAGGATCAAAAATAAAACTGGAGGCTTTTCCTGACTCACAGCTTCAGGGGCTGATGAGCTCAAGGTTGGCAGCCAGTATACTGGCTGTTGACTCCAGTGGATGACAAATCCAAGATCGCCAGGCAGAATGGTGGATTGTTTGCTCATAGATAATTGTAGACAGCCCAACAGGATCCAGATCCACAGAAGGTTCTCTCATTTTTTGAAGATGTCCATATATATATTGGAAGCAGGGCACACCCCTATAGAAACTCCCTTTCAATGGATTGGCTGCTCAAAACATATATATCTGATCTCATCATGGGAATAACCACATCACAACTGCTTAAACCACTCTGCCTTGTGGTCTAGCCAAGTTGACACATAACCCTAACTACCACAATCCACCCCTTGTCAGCTTGACAGTTGTACTCATCTCCTTAACCACATATAATCTCTAAATAAGGACAATTATAAAGTCATATTTCTCCCTAACATGATACACTAACATGTATACAACCAAAACACACTAACTTTGTTTACATTTCATAGTTCATAAATGAAGAAAACAAAAATGTTTGTTGGACACATACAATGAAGAAATAATAATCGCATACCTTGTTTCTGTAACTGGTCATGTGGTTGTAGCTGATATTCAGAACTATCTTCTTCCACCACACATTCTGTATGTCTCTTACCCTCAGCAAGCACCATAGATGGTTGTAGTTCTTTGCCTGGTGGGGTGACCCAAACCTTTATTCCTGAAGGGTCTGGACCATTAGTAGTCATATCAGAATTGGGTTGCTGTGGTTTTCCATTGACTTTAATCACAGGACATGGTAGTACTAAATGACATCCTACAGATTTTTGTGTATTCAAGGCATATTCTTCTTTGCATCCATTATGTAATATCAATCCAATATAATCTTGGAAATCAGGATCAATCACATTAGACAGTACACTAAGTCCCTTCATTATCTGCTGGTCCAGAGGCATGTTGTTTTTGTTAGGTGCCGTCGAATTGTTTCCGACTCAAAGCAACCCCACGCACAGCAGATCAAAACACTGCCCAATCCCACGCTAGCTCCATGATCCCTGCTATACTTGAGCCCATTGTCACAGCCACTGTGTCAATCAATCTCATTGAATGGTTCCCCTCATTCATCGACCTTTCACCTTACCAAGCATGACATCCTTCTCTAGGGAACGGTCCTTTCTGACAACATGACCAAAGTAGGTGAGATAAAGTCTGGCCATTCTTGCTTCAAATGAGTATCTCAGCTGCACTTCCTCCAGGACAGATCTGTTAGTTCTTTTAGCAGTCCATGGTCATTTCAGCATTCATAACCAGCACCACAAATCAAAAGCATCAACTCTTTTTCTGTCTTCCTTATTCATTTTCCAGCTCTCATATGCATATGAGGTGATTGAAAATATCATGACTTGTGTCAGGTACACCTTAGTCCTCAATGAGACATCCTTGCTCCTCAGCACATGAAAGGGTTCCTTTGCAGCCGACTTGCCCAGTGCCACACATTGTCTAATGTCCTGACTGCTGCTTCCATTGGCATTTATTGTAGAAAAAAACAATGCGAATTCTTTGACAACCTCAATCTTTTCTCCATTTATTGTGATGCTGCTTATTGGTCCAGTTGTGAAGATTTTTGTTTTCTTTATATTGAGATGTAATCCATACTGCAGACTGCATTCTTCAATCTTCATCAGTAAGTGCCTCAAGTCATCCTCACTTTCAGCAAGCAAAGTTGTATCATCAGCATATCACAGGTTGTTAATGATTCTTCCTCCAATTCTGATGCCATATTTTTCTTCATATAGTCTAGCTTCTTGGGTTATTCGCTCAGCATACAGACTAAGTATGGTGAAAGTATATAACCCTGACTTACTCCCTTCTTGATTTTAAACCATGCAGTGTCCCCTTGTTCTGTTCAAATGACAGCTTCCTGGTCAATGTACAGGTTCCTCAGGAGTACAATCAAGTGTTCAGGAATTCCCATTCTTCTCAACGTTATCCATAATTTTTCATGATCCACACAATCAAATGCCTTTGCATAGTCAATAAAACACAAGTAAACATGTTTCTGGTATTCTTTGCCTTGAGCCAATATCCATCTGACAACAGCTATGATATTTCTTGTTCCATGTTCTCTTCTGAATCCAGCTTGCACCTCTGGAAGTTCTCTGTTAATACACTCCTGCAACCATTTTTCAATTATCTTCAGTTAGATCTTACTTGCCTGCGATATTAATGATATTGTTCGATAATTTCCACAATCT
This sequence comes from Orycteropus afer afer, assembly GCF_000298275.1. Lineage (NCBI taxonomy): Eukaryota > Metazoa > Chordata > Mammalia > Tubulidentata > Orycteropodidae > Orycteropus > Orycteropus afer. Next base: position 1,836,642 of record NW_006921667.1, on the reverse strand, counting down.
GTGGGATCACCTTTCTTTGGAATGGGTACAAATATGGATCTCTTCCAGTCAGTTGGCCAGGTACTGTCTTCCAAATCTATTGGCATAACCGATTGAGTGCCTCCAGTGGGGCATCCATTAGCTGAAATATCTCAATGCGTATTCCGTCAATTCCTGGATCCTTGTTCTTCACCAATTCCTTTATTGCAGTTACAACTTCCTCCTTCAATAACATTGGTTCTAGATCATATGCCACCTCCTGAAGTGGATGAAGATCTATCAGTTCTCTTTGGTACAGTGACTCTGTGTATTCTTCCTATCTTTTTTTGATGTTTCCTGCATCATTTAATATTTTGCCCATATAATCTTTCAATATTGCAACTTGAGGCTTAAATTTTCTCTTCAATTCTTTCAGCTTGAGAAATGCCGAGCATGTTCTTCCCGTTTGGTTTTCTGACTCCAGGTCTTTGCACATTTCATTATAATAATTTGCTTTGTCTGCTTGAGCTGCTCTTTGAAATCTTTGGTTCAGCTCTTTGATCTTGTCATTTCTTCCATTTGCTTTAGCTATTCTCTGCTCAAGGGTAAGTTTCAGAGTCTCTTTTGTCATATGTTTTGGTCTTTCTTTCTTTTCTCATGTTTTTAGTAACCTCTTGTTTTCTTCATGGATGATGTTCTTGAAGTCTTCCCACAATTCTTCTGGTTTTCAGTCGTTGGGGTTCAATGGATCAAATCTATTCTTTAGATGATCTCTCAATTCAGGAGGGACACACTTGTGATCATATTTTGGCTCTTGTGAACTTGTTATAATTGTCTTCAACTTCAGCTTGAACTTGCATATGATCAGTTGATGGTCTGTTCCACAATCAGTTCCTGGCTGGGTTTTGGCTGAAGATATTGAGCTTTTCTATCCCCTCTTGCCACAGATGTAGTCAATCTGATTCCTGTGTGTTCCATCTGGTGAAGTCCACATGTACAACCACCATTTGTGTTGTTGAAAAAATGTATTTGCAATGAATAAGTCTGGTTTTGAAAAATTCTACCATGCAAATTCCAGCATTATTTCTGTCACCAAGGCCAAATTTTCCAACTACCAGTGATTCTTCTTTGTTTCTAACCTTTGCATTCCAGTCACCGGTGATGATCATCACATCCTGATTACATGTTCGGTCAATTTCAGACTGTAGAAATTGTTACAAATTTTCAATTTCCTCATCCTTGGCTTTGGTAGTTGGTGCGTAAATTTGAAAAATAGTTGTATTAACGGGTCTTCCTTATAGGCGTATGGATATTATCTTATCATTGACAGCATTGTACTTCAGGACAGATCTTGAAACATCCTTTGTGATGATGAATGCCACGCTATTCCTTTTCAAATTGTCATTCCCAGCATAGTAGACCATATATGGTTTTCTGATTCAAAATTGCAAAAACCAGTCCATTTCAGCTCACTAATGCCTAGGATATCAATCTTTATGTGTTCCATTTCATTTTTTACAACTTCGAATTTTCCTAGATTCATATTTTGTACATTTCATGTTCTGATTATTACTGCATGTTTGCTGCTATTTCTACTCAATTTGAGTAGTGTCACCTCTGCAAATGGAGGTCTCAAAGCTTTACCTTATCCATATGAGTAAGGCTGGCTTTGCTCTGATGATGCAGCTCTTTCCCAGTCCTATTCTGAGACCCTTCTAACCTAAGTGAGTCATCCTCCTCCTCTATATTAGACAATGTTTCTGGGCTATTCATAAAGTTGCAGAGTAATATATCAGACAGTGTTTCTCTGTTATTCATAAGGTTTTCCCTGACCAATTCTTTGAATAGTGGATAGCCTCTTCCTTCTTCCTAGTCTGTCTCAGTCTGTAAGCTGGGCTGATACCTGTGCACCATGTGCATCCTGGTGGTTTGAAACACCAGTGGCACAGCCTTAAGACTCACAGCAACATCTCACCACAGTAGGACAAACCGACAGACAATTTTGTCTCCCTTACCTGCTGGAAACCTCTTCAACCTCTCTTCACCTGGATCTCTGTGGCTGACTCCTCGCTCTGTCCCAGGCCCCCTAATCTTTATACTCTCCTTTCTCCAATCTTCCCACCTTGCTGCTTGTGAGGCATGGCCTGGGTTCCCTCTCCTCAAGTGCATCATTGTTGCTGACTCCTCTGAGTCAGCCAGAGGCATGAGGAAGCTAAAATATCTGTGTGGCATTCTTAACTTCTAGTTCAATGCAATCACTGTTGTGTCTCCAAGTGGGTGTGTTCTTCCCTTTGGGATTAAGATCTCAGATTTGCAGAGCATAGGCTCTCAGGGACAGGAAGCAAAAAATTTTTGAGTGGGTCTCTAGGGGGAATAATGAGTGTTACCACTCCCATTCCCACCCCTTGTTTCCTGGACCTGTGAATCCTCACTATTAGAGAAACAGCACCATATATCAGATGTTGGTTTAGAGCATGTACAGCCTCCTGAAGAGTATTGCCCCAACCCTTCAAGGTATTGCCACCTAGCTGGTGCCATAATTGTGTTTTTAGTAGGCCATTTCATCCTTCTATCAAGCCAGCTGCTTCTGGATGATGCAGAACAGTGTAAGTGAATTCCATGAGCATAGGCCCATTGCCACACTTCATTTGCTGTGAAGTGAGTTCCTTTATCTGAAGCAATGTTGTGTGGGATATCATGACAGTGGATAATGCATTCTGTAAATCCACTGATGGTCGTTTTGGAAGTAGCATTGCGTGGAAGGAAGATGAATCCTTATCCAGAATAAGTATATATTCCAGTAAGAAAAAAATGTTGTCCTTTCCACAATGGAAATTGTCCAATATTGCCACAGACCAGCTGATCACCCTGAGAAATGGTTTCATATCACAGACTCAATGTTTATCTCTGCTGCTGGCAGATTGAGCACTCAGCAGTGGCAGTAGCCAAATCAGCCTTGGCAAATGGAAGTCTTTGTTGCTGAATCCATGCATAACCTCCATCCCTGCCACCATGGTCACTTTGTTTATGAGCCCATTGGCCAATGGCAGCAATAGCTTGGGAAAAAAGGATAAATTGTTTCAGCAAAAGGTATCATCCTATCCACTTGATTGTTAAAGTCTTCTGCTGAGGTCACCTTTTGTTGGGCATTCACATGAGACACAAATATCTTTACTCCTTTTGTCCATTCAGAGAGCTATCCACATACCTCTTCCCCATACATCCTTGTCACACATTTTCCAATCATGCTCCTTCCAAGTCCCAGACCACCGAGCCAAGCCATATGAGTCTGTATACAAGCCATGAATCCATATACCATAGTACATCTGGTCATTTCTTGTTCCATGCAAAGTGAACAGCCAGATGTAAGGTTTAAGTTCTGCCCATTGGGAGGATTTCCCTTCACTACTGTCCTTCAGAGAAGTCCCAGAAAGGGGGTGCAGTGCTGCTGCTGTCCATCATCTTTTTTCTTTTTAAAAAATACCTTTTATTGAAATATAATTTATGTACAGTGAAATATACAAAACTAAAGTGACATGGGTCAGTGCCTTTTTTGTGACATGGGTCAGTGCCTTTTTTTTTTTTTTGCAATGATCACTCTCCTCCCCTCCCACCCTGGTAAACAACAAAGAAAATTTCCTTCCATATAGAAACTTTTCTTTGACTTCTCACAATAATGAACTAATACTACATCTGTCCTTCTGTGGTACTTATTTCACTCCACAAATGTCCTCCAAATTCATCCATGTTATGCAGTGTTTTGTAGATTGTATATTATGGTGGTGTCGTTCCTAAGGCATTTGACTGCTAACCAGAAGGCTGGCAGTTTAAACCCACCAGCCACTTCTGGGAAAGAAGGTTGGGCAATCTACTTCCATAGTAACATCACCTTGGAAACCTAAGGAGGGGTTGCTATGAGTAGGATCTGACTCAATGGCAGTGTGTGTATGTGTGTGTTGTGTAGTATTTCATTGTGTATATGTACCACAGTTTGGTTATCCATTCTGTTGATGGGTATGTAGGTTGTTTCCATCTTTTGGCTATTGTAAATAGTGCTGCAATCAACATGGGTGTGCATATCTGCTTTTGTCTTGGCTCTCATTTCTGGAGCATATATACCTAGTAATCAGATCACTGGTTCAAATGGTATTTTTAATTACAGCTTTTTAAGGAATCACCATACTGTTTTCCATGATAGTAGTATCATTTGACAGTCTCACAAGCAGCATATAGGAGTCCCAATCTCTCCACATCCTCACCAATATTTGTTATTTTCTGTCTTGTTGAACTTTGTCATTAAGGCTGGGGTGAGAGGGTATCTCGTTGTTTTGATTTGCATCTCTCTGATGGCTAATAATCATAAGCATTCCTTCATGTATTTGCTAGCCACCTGAATATCCTCTTTGATGAAGTGTCTATTCATGACTTCTGCCAATTTTTAATTGGATTGTTAATCTTTTTGTTGTTGAGTTGTTGAAGTTTTCTATAAATTTTAGAGCTAAGCCCTTAATCAGATCTGTAATTATCAACAAGTATGAATTTGTTTCTGTCATTTTTTTTTATGTGCTTTTTCATGGTGTTCCATATAATTTTTTTGTGCTGAGCTTGTTTTGTTTATGAATCGTGTTATTACTTCTTGCATTGCTATTGTTTTAGTATTTGCTAAATATCTGTGCTGGTCCTCTTTTTTTTTTTTTTTTTTTTTTTTGATATGAAGGTTTGTCATTTTTCTTCTTTGAGATTACCCTGTGATTTATAATTTTCTTCCCAAGTTTAGAAAAGTCTGTTCTATCTTACAGTTTTCTTGACTTCCCCGCCATTTAGAAGTTCTGTAACTACAGGTTTTTTTTTTTTTTTTTCCCCTCTTTTTGGTTTGTAGTTGTCCTAATTTGTCAATTGATGTTTCTGATTTCCTGTTTACAATCTTGCAGGTTTATTTACTTTGGACACTTCAATAACTGTGATGGTTCCCAGGTTATGTCATCATGTGTGTTAATGGTGGGTTGTTTGTTGTTGTTGGTACTCTGCCCAAAGAACTCCCTTAGTATGTGTTGTAAGGTTGTTCTGGTTTTAATAAATTCCTTTAAATTCTGCTTCTCTGGAAATTTCCCAATTTCACCATCACATTTGAGGGACAATTTTGCTGGATATTTAATTCTTGATTGGAAATTTTTTTCTTTCAGGGTTTTGTATATAACATCCCATTGTCTTCTTAAACTGACAAAAATGCAGGCATCTTCCACTTCAGTGAAATTTCTAGGGGTCCAGTGGTGTAGGGCATTTCATGATATTCCTATTAAAGTGAAGGATAAGTTATTGTATCTTTCTTCCCCCACAACTAAAAAGGAGGCACAACATCTGTGGGCCTCTTTGGATTTTGGTGACAGCATATCCTCATTTGGGTGTGTTGCTTTGGTCTATTTATCAAGTTACTCAGAAAGCTGTTTGTCTTGAGTGGCACCCAGAACAAAAGAAGGCTCTGCAACAGGTTCAGGCTGCCGTGTAAGCTATTCTGCCACTTGGACCACATGAACCAGCTGATTCAGTGGTGCTTGGAGTGTGTGTGGGGCAGATAGAGATGCTGTTTGGAGTCTTAGGCAAGCCTCTATTGATTAATCACAACATAAACCCTTAGGATTTTTGAGCAAAGCTCTGCCATCCTCTGCATATGACTACTCTCCTTTTGAGAAACAGCTTTTTGCTTGTTACTGGGCTTTAGTAGATACTGAATGCCTAACCATGGAACACCAAGTCACCATGAGGCCTGAGCTGCCTATCATGAATTGGGTGTTGTCTGACCCACAGAGTCCTAAATTTGGATGTAAACAGCAGCACTCCATCATTAAATGGAACTGGTATATAAGAGATCAGGCTCAAGCAGAACCTGAAGGTATAAGTAATTTGCATGAGGAAGTGGCCCAAATGCCTATGTCTCCACTCCAGTCACATTACCTTCCCTCTCCCAGTCTGCACCTATGGCCTCATGGGGAGTTCCTTATGATCAGTTGACTGAGGAAGAGAAAACGCATGCCAGTTTTACAACAAAGTTGAATGTCTCAGAGACAACAGATCATCACAGTCCACACAAAGAAGTGAGATAAAGCAGTAGAAAAAAGGGAACAGGATACAGACTCAGAACATATCCCAGAGGAAGAAGCAGCATTGAAACTCCCTGATAAGGAATTCAAAAGAATTATACTGAGCTACATTCAGTGCATTGAGAGACAGACCAAGACACAATGACAAAATTCAGAAAAACACAGAAAAAAACTTGAATAATTTTGGAAGTTAATACAATAACACAATAAATGAAAAATTAGAAATGATACAAAATCTATAGATAGAAATCCAGAAGATTAATACTAAAGTTTCATAAATAGATGACACATCAAAAAGACAAAGGAGTAGAATTGAATCAATGGAAGAGAGAATTAATGCAATTGAATACAAATATCTGAGTACTTCTTTGGAAAGGGATCAATCAGAAAAAAAGATCAAAACAAAATGAAGAAAGCCTAAGATTCATGTATGATACCATCAGAAGGAATAACTTACATTGTATCCAGAATTCCCAAACAAGAAGAGAAAAATAAAATAACTGAAAAAATTTTTCAAGATTTATTGGAAGAGAACTTCCCTGATATGATGGAAGATGAGAATATATCATTTCAGGAAGTCCAATGAACACTAAACAAGATAAATCCCAAAAGAAAATCACAAACACATATCATCAAACTCACTAAAACCAAAGACAAAAAAGAATCCTGAAAGCAGCACAGGAAAAATGAAAAGTTACCTACAAGGGGTAACCAATAAGAATAAGCTCTGATTTCTCAGTAGAAAGCAAGAAAGCAATAGGATGGTATATATAAAACCTTGAAAGAGAAAAATTTCCAACCAAGAATTATGTACCCAGACCAACCTTACAAGAGATACTAAAGGGAGTCCTTTGAACAGAGAACTAATAATAGTAAACAACTACTGACCATTAAGACATATGATGGCATAATCCAGAAACCAACCCAGTTAAGAAAGTGTTCAATGTAAAATAAGCTATCAAGATTATAAACAGGGAACTGGAGATAACAATTGGCAACTCAGAATAACTACAATCCAAAAAGAGGGAAAAATTGTGTAGTTACAGAACTTCTAAATGGTGAGGAACTGAAGATAGAAAGGACTATTCTAAACTTGAGGTGAAAATTATGAATAACAGGGTAACCTCAAAGAAAAATGATAAAACTTCACATCATAATAACAAAGAAGACAAGCACAAGTATTTAGCAAAGATGAAAACAATAACAATGAGGGAAATGATAACACAATTCATAAACAACATGAACTCAGCACAGTAAATTATACAGAACAAAGAAACCAAGAACACCATGAGAAAACACATTAAAAAAATGATAGCAACAAATTCAAACTTGTCGATAATTACACTGAATATCAATGGATTAAAAGCACTACTCAAGAACTGTATAATGGATAAGAAAATATAACCAAACAATAAACTGTTCTCAAGAGGCACCCTTTAGAGACTAAAAATAAAACTCACTGCTTTGGAGTCAGATCTGACAGATAGAGACCCCTTCTTGAGTTTCTGAGACAATATCACTATGGAAGTAGATTCCCCAGTCTTCCTTCCAAGGAGTGGCTGGTGGGCTTGAACCATCAGCTATATGTTTAGCAGTCAAATGCCTTAGGCACTACACCATAAGAAAAAAATAGACTAAAAATCAAAGGTTGTAAAAAGATATAACAAGCAAATGGCAACCAAACAAGAGCAGGAATGGCAATATTAATTTCAGCTAAAATTGACTTTAAGACAAAAGCCACTATAAAAGACAAGGAAGGACATTATATAATGATTAAAAGATCAGCTGAACAAGAAGATATAACCATAATAAATATCTATGGACACAAAGAACGAGTCCCAAATTACATAAATCAGACTTTAAAAGAATTGAAAAGACAAATAGATGACTCCATAGTCATAGTAGGACATAGTAGGAGACTTTAATTCACTAATTTCAATGAAAGATTAAACAACTAGAAAGAAATTCAATAAAGATGCAAAAGAACTAAACAATACAATCCACCAATTTGACCTTATAGACATGTACAGAGCACTTTACATAACACAGCTCAATATACATTCTTTTCTAGTGCACATGAAACATTCTCCATGATAAGACCATATTTTAGGCCATAAAGCAAGCCTTAATAAATGTAAAAACATTGAAATACTGCAAAACATCTTCTCAGATCACAATGCTATAAAATTAGAAATCAACAATAGGAGAATCAATGGAAAAAGACCAAACACATGGAAACTGAACAGCACCCTCCTTAAGAAAGACTAGGTAATAGAAGATATAAAACATGAAATTAAAGTATTACTTGAATCAAATGAGAATGAAAACACCGCATACCAAATTGTTTGGGACACAGAAACGTAATGATCAAAGGCTAATTTATAGCAATAAATACACACATCAAAAAAGAAGAAAGAGCCAAAATCAACACCTTAACAAGCATCTCCAACAATTATAAAAAAAAAGCAGAAAAATCCACAGTCACAGAAGAAAGGAAATAATAAATATTTGAGCAGAAATAAATGAAACAAACAAAAAAAAAGAAAGAAAGACAGTAGAAGAAATAAGCAAGACTAGAAGTTGGTGTTTTGAAAAGATTAATAAAATTGACAAACCACTGGCAAATTTAACAAAGGAAAAGAGGAAGAGAATTCAAATAACACAAATAAGAAACAGATTGGGCAACATCACATCAGAATTAATATAAATTAAAAAAAGATAATATTGGGATACTATGAAGAACTGTACTTCAACAAATTTGAAAATCTAGAAGAAATGAACAGATTTCTAGAAACACACTACTTACCTAAACTAACACAGAGTTGGAAAAGTTGAAGAAACCCGTAACAAAAGAAGAAATTAAACAAGTCATTAAAAAATTATGAACAAAAAAATGTCGTGGCCCAGACAGTTTCACCAGAGAATTCTACAAAGCATTCAGAGAAGAATTGACACCAATCCTATTCAAACTATTTTAGAACATAGAAAAGAATGAAATCCACCCAAACTCATTTTATGAAGCAAGCAAAACCTTGATACCAACACCAGACAAGGACATCACTAAAAAGCAAAACTACAGACCAATATACCTCATGACTATAGGAGCAAAAATCTTCAACAAAATCCTAGCCAATAGACTCCAACAACATATCAAAAAAAAAAAAAAAAAAAATTATGACCCAGTGGAGTTTATATCAAGTGTGCAAGGATGGTTCAACATTAGAACAACTATCAACATCATCCATCACATAAATAAAACAAAGGAAAAGAACCAGATAGTCATATAAATCAATGCAGAAAAGACATTTAATAAAATCCAACACTCATTCTTGATAAATATTCCCAGCAAAATAGGAACAGAAGGGAAATTACTCAACATAATAAAGGGCATATATGCAAAACTGACAGCCAATATAATTCTCAATGGAAAGACTGAGGGATTGAAACCCTTACTCTTTGTGAACAGGAGCCAGACAATGATACCCTCTATCACCAATTCTATTCAACATTGTATTGCCCTAGCCAGGGCAATAAGGCAAGAGAGGAAAATCAAAAGCATACACATTGGTAAGGAAGAAGTCAAACTCCCTGTTTGCTGATGATATGATCGTATACCTTGAAAATCCAAGAGAGTCGGTGAAAAACTACTAGAAGTAATTGAGAGATTTAGCAGAGTGGTAGGATACAAGATCAGTATACAAATATCACATGGATTCCCAAACACCAGCAAAGAGATTGCTGAAAAAGAAATAAGGAAATCAATACAATTCTCAATAACTACCAAAAATAAATAAATAAATAAATACTTGGGAGTAAATGTTACCAGGGACACAAAAGACCTAGACAAAGAAAAATACAAAAGACTACTTCAAGAAACCATAAGAAGAGGTTCTGGCAAGATGACAGATTAGGCAGAAAGACTGCAGAGACCCTCTTCAACAAAGAAAAGGGAAACCAATTAACACAGACACAGAAGATAATCTTGGACCCCTGAGCCTTGAAGCGAAGGATAGAGAAGTGGACTAAACACCAACTAGCAGAAGAATTTGCATGAAAATACCAAAAAAGGAGACAAATGGAGTTGCAGTCTGGCAGCGACCCTGAGCGATCCTGAGGGCACAGACAGCTTGGAGATTCCCAGGTGGTGGTAGGACCAAAGAATTAACCTAAAAATCAGGCCTGATAGCCAGGTACTGCACAGAGGACTGCTCTGGTGGCTGGGGAATAAATGGAGAAGGTGAAGAGAAAGGCGGGCTGAGCTGTGGACTTTTGCTGGTCTGGAGGTCACTGCCATTTTGAAGGTTTAAAAGAGGCTTGACTTTTTTGGATATTTAAAGAGACAGAGCTCTCACAGATTCCTGGGGCTTAAGAACACATTCTGCTTTCCAGCAACACTCCAAACTTGCAAGAATGAAAAGGTACAACATTCCTTTTGTTACTCTTATAGCCCACACCTGCTTGGTGAATGGAGATGTGGCCATCCCCCACTCCCACCTATCTTCTGGGCCCACAGGAACTCCATCACAATCTGTGTCTTCAGAAGGAGCCTTGGTGCCTTGCCCTGTCCTCCA
>NW_006921667.1:1808197-1812281 GCF_000298275.1 Orycteropus afer afer | reverse complement strand
ACATAACCCAGAAACCACAGCTATGGACATATCCAAAGTAAAATGAGCTTTCAAGATTGTAAACAGGGAGCCAGAGACATCAATTGTCAAGTGAGGACAACTATAAACCAAAAGAGGGAAAAGACTGTGTAGTTACAGAACTTCTAAATGGTGAGGAAGTTAAGAGATTTGCAAGATAGAATGGACTGTTCTAAGCTTGGGGAGAAAATTATAAATCATAGGACAACCTCAAAGAAAAATGATAAACCTTCACATCACAATAAAAAAGAGGACAAGCACAAATATTAAGGAAATGTTTATCTATAGAAGGAAATTTTCTTTGTTGGTTACCAGGTGTGGGAGGGGAGGGGAGGAAATGCTGTTAGATAGAGATAAGTATTGATTTGGGTGAAGAGAAGGGCAATGTACCAAATGTGAGTGATAAATATGGCAGCAGTGAGGATAAGAAAGACATAGAGAGGTACATGGGAGGTACAGACAACAAATATGAACCCTTTTGTACATACAGTACTGCATTGTCAGTGAAGGCTAACATGGGTATATGGGTGGATAGATGGGTGGGCAGGCTGAATGATTAGGTATGTCTATGAAATGGGGTGTGTATCCAAGAACATATATAAGGTTGGCAATGGTCATATAAGTTTATGTGAATGATCAGATTTCCCAGGTGTATAGTATAGCTTACAAGGGGCAAGGTTGTGGTCACTGCTTGGCCACAGCCAGCTACCCAGAGGGACCAAGTAGTTGAACCTGTGGGTTCAGGACCAGAGTCGCAGGGGACATCAAGTTCAATTGACATAACATACTATACAAAACATTGTTCCACCTCCTACTTTGCCGAGTAGCGACTGGGATCTTAAAAGCTAGCATGCTGCCATCTAGATGCAACGATGGGTCTCTCCTCGTCCAGAGCAAAGAAGAATGAAGAAAAAATTCATGCAAACAATTAGTCCTAGCAACTGGTACATCATCTGATCTGCAGCCTATATGCCTTTGAGACCAGAAGAACTAGATGGTACCTGGCTACCACTGTCATCCACTTGGAAGGGGATCTATGTAGGAGATCTTTGATAGAGAGGAAGAACAATGTGGAATAAAGCTCAAAATCATTTGGAGGGGAAAAAAAAAAAAGGTGGGGACCAGGGTTGCTGGTCCAATAGAGCCTGTTGGAACCACTGAGACTATGGCCCCTAGTTCCCCTTCAGTTCTGGAATTGTACACACACCTGTGGTTTCCATCCAAATAAAAGACAGGCATATGTGTTGAACATTTACTTCAAGTAGATACACTCCTTGGAGAGAACAATTATGGGAGAAAGAAGGGCTGCTTATGCACAGGGAGACAGCTCAGGGGACAGGAGTGCATGGAGGGATAGACACAGTGAAGAGCTAACTATGGAGAGGACGTGTGGGGGAGAGCTGTTGCATTGTGGTAAACTGGTCAATGTCATGAGACAAAATATATGTGAATCGCTGTATGGAGAGTGAATTTGCTCTGTAAACCTTCACCCAAATCACAATAAAAATAAATAATAATAAACAATAAGAGATCTAAGTAAATGGAAGACCGTAACATGCTTGTGGATAGGAAGACTGAACATTGTGAAAATATCAATTCTACCCAAAGCAATGTATACATTCAAGGCAATCCCAATCCAGATCCCATCAACATTTTTTAAACTCACAGGTCATCTTTGACAAAGGGCAAAAATCCATTAAATGGGGAAGAAATTGTCTCTTTAACAAATAGTGCTGGCAAAACTGGATTTCCATCTGCAGAAAAATGAAACAAGATCTGTACCTCATACCATACACAAAAACTAACTCCAGATGGATCAGAGACTTAAATATGAGACCTAAAACTATAAAGTTCCTCAAAGAAAAACTAGAGGGAAATTTAGGGGCTCTAACTTATGACACATATAGACTCTCAAGGATAACCCAAAATGCACAAACAGTGGAAGAAAAACTAGAGCAATGGGACCTTCTAAAAATTAAATTTTTATGTGCTTCAAAAGACATTTTACTTCAAAAGAGTGAAAAGACAACCTACAGATTGGGAAAAATATTCTGCAGTGACATTTCTGACAAGGGACTTATTTCTAAAATTTATAGAAAACTCAAATACCTCAACAATAAAAAGGCAATCCAATTAAAAAATGGAGAGAAGACATCAATAGACACTTCACCAAAGAGGATATTCAGGTGCCCAACAAACATCTGAAGAGATGTTCACATTCATTAGCCATTGTTGTTGTTGTTATGTGCCATCAAGTCAGACCCGACACATAGTGACCCCTCCTTGAGTTTCCAAGGCATTATCACTATGGAAGTAGATCGCACAACCTTTCTTCTGAGGAGTGGCTGGTGGGTCTGTACCGCCAGTTTTCTGGTAAGCAGTCAAGAGCCTTAGGCACTACACTACCAGAGCTCCTCATTACCCATTGTTGTTGTTGTTGTTGTTATGTGCCATCGAGTCAAACCCATTAGAGAGATATAAATCAAAACCACAATGAGATAGCATCTTGCCCCCAGCACTAGTAACAAAGTTCAACAAGACAGAAAATAACAAATGCTGGGAGGATGTGGAGAGATTAGATCCTCATAGACTGCTGGTGGGACTGTAAAATGATACACCTTCTTTGAAAAGCAGTATGGCCATTCCTTACAAAATTGGAATTAGAAATACCATTTGATCCCGCAATCCCATTACTAGGTACATATCCCAAAGAAGGACAAGAACAGATATATGCACACCCATGTTCATTGCAGCACTATTTGCAATACCAGAAAGATGGAAACAACCTAGGTGCCCATCAGCAGAAGAATGGCTAAGCAAGCTATGGTACATACACACAAAGGAATACTATCCAACAGTAAACAATAATGTAGAAGCTATAAAACACTGCATAATGTGGGTCATCTTGGAGGATATTATGCTGAGTGAAATAAGTCAATCACAGAAAGACAAATATTGTTTTAGTTCATTAATGTAAAAAATCAAGGATAGGTTTATATATGGAAGAAAACTTTCTTTGTTGGTTACCAAGGGTAGGAAGGCAGGGGAGAAAACTCTGCAAAAATTAATAAAAATAATACAAAAAAGTTAAAAAAAAAAGAAAGACATCACAGAGACAAATTTGATTCTTCTCTCACCATTCCACTTTAACGGAATACCTGGGCGGTATAAATGCTTAACACAGTCAGCTGCTAATTAAAAGGTTGCAGTTTGAAATCCACACAGAGGCTCCTTAGAAAAATATCCCAGCAATCTACATCCAAAAGACCATCTGTTGAAAACCCTATAGAGCACAGTTCTAGTCTGACACACATGATTTGGGGTGGACTTGACAGTCAGAAATTTTACCCCATCCTGATTCCTAGGTGCCAAGGTGCCTTTACACAAACCTCATAATATATTCTGCAGCCTTTTTTCCCCTTCCATCCCCATCGAGTCTTTCTCCCTCTCTCTTAATGGTTTGCATCTTGATTGACATTTTTCATTAAGCTTCAATGCCCTCCAGTTTGTCCTACACCTGAGACACCTGGCAGAATAGGTGCCACACCACATCTCTAACTCAGCAAGTCACTCCCTGCTCAAACATATGGACATTATGCATACATAATAAAGTTTGTCCTCCATTGTCTGGCATTGTCTTCCCAATTTGGCACCAGTGTACATTTTCATATCAATCTCATCTCATTCTCTTCCCAGTGTACTGTGCATTGCACTGTTCCTGGCAATTCACCAATCCTTGAATGCACCTATGATCTTCTGATCCCCTGCCTTTGTTCCTACTATGTCCTACATGCTGTGACCTTCTTCCAATTGAAATGCTTATCCTTCCTTCCAGATTCAATGCAAATATTTTAGCATCTTTTCAAACCCTTATGAGGTGCCCACATTCTTAATTACCATTGCCCTTTCTTGTTGTCCAATGTTTAGACGAGATCCTTTTGCAGTGATAGAGAAGTCATTTAGTGTATATATATATATGGGAGCTCTGGTAGCATAGTGGCTAAGACACTTGCCTGCTAACCAGACGGCTGGCGGTTCAAACCCACCAGCCACTCCTCGGAAGGAA
>NW_006921667.1:1801498-1807777 GCF_000298275.1 Orycteropus afer afer | reverse complement strand
TCCTAGGGGCATCAAGTTCAGCAGTCTTATTTTAGGCTCACTTGATTTTTTTGTATCACTCAACTTTCTCCACCTTTCCATCTGGCAATGCTCTTCCACAGGGCTTCCCTCCCCTCTGATGTGCTTTCAGCCTTTGGAAATGATGCTGGGCAGCTTCTGTTTCCTCCTCTGACTCTGGTACCATCCTTCTCCACCCTGCAGCTTCTAGGAAGCTGAACTATATGCACTGCATCATTGAGTTCTTTTGCCCTCTGGCGTCTACTTTACCAAGCATGATATTCTTCTTCACGGATTGGTTTCTTCTGACAACATACAAAGTATGGGAGATGAAGTCTGGCCATTCTCACTTTGAAGGAGCAACCTGACTGTGTTTCCTTCAAGACAGATTTGTTTGTTATTCTACCGATCCATGATACATTCAATGTTCCTCACCAACACCACAATTCAAATGCATCAATTCTTCTGTGGTCTTCCTGATTTAGTGTCCAGCTTTTACATGCATATAAGACTATTGAAAAAATCATGGCTCACACCTTAGTCTTCAAAGTTACATTTTTTACTTTTTAACACTTTAAAGAACTCTTTTGCAGTAAATTTACCAGCACAATACATCATCTGATTTATTGACTGATGCTTCCACAGCTTTGATTGTGGACGCAAGTAAGACGAAATCCTTAACAACTTCAATCTTTTCTCCATTTATCATGATATTGCTTATTGGTCCAATTGTGAGGATTTTTTTTTTCTCTTTATGTTGAGGTATGATCAACACTGAAGGCTGTAGTCTTTGATCGTTATCAGTAAATGCTTCAAGTCCTCTTCACTTTCAGCAAACAAGATTGTGTCATCTGCATATTGCAAGTTGTTAATGAATCTTTCTTCAATTCTGATTCCATGCACTTCTTCATATAAGCTAGCTTCTTGTTTTTTCAGCATACAGATTGAATAGGTTTGGTGAAGGATATAACCATGACACACACCTTTCCTGATTTTAAGGCATGCACCATTCCCTTGTTCTATTTGAATGCTGCCTCATAATGTACAAACAGGTTCCTCATGAGTACAATTACGTGTTCTGGAATTCCTATTCCTCCCAATGTTATCCATACTTTTTTTCTGATCCACAGAGTCTAATGTCTTTCCATAGTCAATAAAACAGGTAAACATCTTTCTGTTATTTGCTTTCAGCCAAGATCCATCTGATATAAGCAATGGAATTCCTCATTCCACATCCTTTTCTGAATGCAGCTTGAATTTCTGGAAGTTCTCTGTCAATATACTGCTGGAACCATTTTTGAGTTATCATCAGCAACATTTTACTTACATGTGATATTAATATTGTTTGATAATTTCCACATTCTGTAGATCACCTTTCTTTGGAATGAGAACAAATATGGATCTCTTCCAGTCAGTTGGCCAGGTAACTGTCTTCCAAATTTCTTGGCATAAATGATCGATTGAATCCAGCATTCCATCCCTTTGTTGAAAAAACTCAATGGGTATTCCTTCAATCCCTGGGACCTCTTTTTCTTTTTGTCAGTTCCTTCAGTACAGCTTGGGCTTTTTCCTTCCTTACCTTTGTTCTTTACTTTATGCTACCTTCTGAAATAGTTGAACATTGAACAATTAATTCTTTTTGGTACAGTGACTCTGTCTCTGCAAATTCTTTCCATATTCTTTTGGTGCTTTCCTCATCATTCTGTGCTTTGCCTATAGAATGCTCTAATATTGCAAATCAAGCTTTATTTTTTTCTTCAGTTCTTTTTAGCTTGAGAAATGATGAGCATGTATTTTTTTTTTTATTTTCTAACTGATATGGGTAGAGTAAAAGTTTTGGGACCTTCATTTGTTAATGCAGCACAACTCAAAATGAGAAGAAACAGCTGAGAGCATGTATTAATAATCTGAATGTTGATTATATGAAGTATGAATCTAGAGAAATTGTAAGTTGTCAAAAATGAAATAGAATGCATAAAAATTGATATCTTAGGCATTAGTGAACTGAAATGGATTAGTATTGGCCCTTTTGAATTAAAAAATCACATGGTCTACTACGTCAGGAATGACAAACTGAAGAGGAAAGACATCAAATTCATCATCAAAAATAACATTTCAGGACCTATTCTGAAATACAATGCTTCAGTAATAGGATATATACATACACTTAGAAGGAAAATCAGTTAATGCAACTAATTTATTCAAATATATACACCAACCACTATGGGCCAAAGTGGAAGAAAGTGAAGATTTTTTTTTAACCAACTTTTGTGATTTGAACTTCACCAAACATATAATTAAGATATATTGATAATTACTGGAGATTGGAATGGGAATGTTGGAAACAAAGAAAAAACATCATTAGTTGGAAAATATGGTGTTGGTGATAGAAATGACACTGAAGATCACAGGATAGAATTTTGCAACACCAAAGACTTATTCATTGAAAATATCTTTTGCACAACATAAATGGTGACAATACACATGGATTTCACCAGATAGAATATACAAGAATCAAGTCAACTACATCTGTAGAAAGAGATGATGAAGAAGCTCAATATTATCAGTCAGAAAAAGGCCAAGGCCTGACTATGGAACAGACCATAAATTGCTCATACACAAGTTTAAGTTGAAGCTGAAGAAAATTATAACTAGATTATAAGGGCCAAAAGATGACCTTGAATATATCCCACTTGAATTTATAGACCTTTTGGAAAATATATCTGATGCATTGAACACCTATGACTGAAGACCAAACAAGTTGTGAATAACATCAAGGATATCAGACATGAAGAAGGCAAAAGGTCATTAAAAAGACAGGAAAGGAAGGAAAGACCAAAATTGATGTCAGAGGAGACTCTGACATTTGTTCTTGAATGGAGAGCTACAGCAAGTGGAAGAAATGATGATGTAAATGAACTGAACTGAAGATTTCAAAAGTCAGCCTGAGAAGACAAAGTAAAGAATTATAATGAAATGAGCACAGGCCTAGGAGAAGTAAAGACTATTTGCACTGTCAGTAACCCAACAGGGCACTGCATCAACCTGTTTTACGTTTCTTAAATTCTGCATATATCTTTGCAAATAACCCCATTGTTAAACTCTGTTTGTTATTAGCTGCCTTGGAGACAGCCTGTAGCTCATGGCAACCTGAAGCACAATGCAACAAAGTATTTCACCATGTTTTCATTGACTGACTTCTGGGAATAGGTCACCAGGCCTTTCTTCCTAGTACATCTCAGTCTGCAAGCTCTGCTGAACCCTGTTCAACCTCATAGCTGCACATATGGTGGATTGGCCAGGAATTAAATCCTGGTCTCCTGCATGGAATTCTATCACTGAACCACTAGTGTCCCCTGTTAAATTCTCCTAATCTTATTTTATTTGGATTTGCCATCTCTTTTACATTAGGACTGTGATAGATGATGCAGTTTTGTACTCTTTTTTGAGCTCCTGCTCTGTCTTCCCTCTCTCG
Source organism: Orycteropus afer afer (assembly GCF_000298275.1). Lineage (NCBI taxonomy): Eukaryota > Metazoa > Chordata > Mammalia > Tubulidentata > Orycteropodidae > Orycteropus > Orycteropus afer. Next base: position 1,804,305 of record NW_006921667.1, on the reverse strand, counting down.
ATCCAAGCAGGGCTCAGGGTATAGACTCCAGCAAACACTTGTGATGAGAAGGGTGGGTGGACAGTGTGCAGGCACTTTCTTATGGCCCAGAGCCCTGCACAGTCATTCATGTGAATTTCTGTGACAATGGTTACCAAACATTTCCAGACCCAAGCAAGCTCAGCACAGGGTGATTGATTACTAAAGAATGATGGAATTGAGTTCAATCAGACTCATAGACTGAGCAATGTTTCCTGATAATGGCAGAATAATATACTTAGGTCACATGATACCATTCTTGCTCAAACCACTGTGTTTTCCTAGAGGTAATAAAATTTCCTATGGCCTGCTTTGTCTACACCTTGGTTTGATACGGTATGGAGAGATTTGAATGGAAGTCTAGTTACTTCAGGTACCTTCTCTGGCAAACTTACAGGTCAAGAGGCTGCTTTGAATGTGCAAAAGACAGATGTCAGGGGAAGTGAAATTCCAGCTATTGGCTGAGATAAGATTATGAGGAAGAAACTCCATAAGCAGAGTCCCCATGATACCTGGCAAATCAAAATTCTCATCCAACTCCAGCTCTCTAGCATCTGCTAGTATTTTTATAGAGAAAAGAGGAGAGGTTGGGAGAGGCCTGAAGGAATGGTATTTGGGCAAGAAAGAAGCATTTTCAAAGGAGTCAGTGCAATGAAAGGCAATATCTGGAGAGAAGCATAGCAGTTCAAGTCTCAAGTAGAGACAGATGTGTTAGCCTGGCATGGCTTCTGTGATAGTTGGAGCTGTGTGTCAAAATGACTAGACCACAATTCTGTGTGGTTTAAGCAATTTTGATATGGGTTGTTTCAATGATGGGATCAGATGTATATGTTTTGAGCAGCCAATCCTTTGAAAGGGAGTTTCCCTAGGGATGTGGCTTGCTTCCAGTGTATTTATGGACATCCTGGGAAAAGAGACACTCTTCTGTGGATTGGGATTCTGTTGTGCTGCCTACTACTGTCCATGAGTGAACAATCTACATTTGGCCTGGAGATCTTGGATTCATCATTCATTGGAGTCAACAGCCAGTACACTGCCTGCCAACCCTGAGCTCATCAGCCCCTGCAGCTGTGTGATTCAGGAAAAACCTCCAGCTTGACATTTGAACCAAGAACTTGGGACTTGCCAGCTTCTAAAAGTGTGTGAGCCACTTTCCTGAGATAAATTTCTCTCTCTCTCTCTAAGCTTTACTGGCTTTGCTTCTGTAGAGAACCCAGTCGAACATAGCCTCCTATGTATTCTGTAACTCTATCCTGAAATTAGTTCTAACAGTACTTCTTAAAGTCTAGTCCCCAGACTAACAATAATATCTCCTGGGATGGTGTTGGAAATGCACATTTTCAGGCTCCACTCCAGTCCTACAAAATCAGAAATTCTAATGGAAGGGGCAAACAATATGTTTTTGAAAAATATTTCCAAGTAATTCTGAGGCCTTGCTTTGAGAATGTATGAGTTAAAAGAATCTGTACACAGGAGCTACCAGAGAGGAAACACAGATATGTCATTTTTAAAATGATGTAGCCCTTTCATAACTTCTCTAGGAAATAGTTGTATCAGTCAAAGAAAAAGGTTTAGAGGTTTGGTGTGGAGAGGGAAATCATTTGTTTAGAAGAAAAAAAAAAGTTCAGGATTCCTTATCACTGGACGGCTAGGGAGTTTTCAACAAAAAGTTGCCACACAGTTAACACCAACTCATGGAAACTCCACATGCCTCAGAATATAACTTCTCCATAGGGTTTCCAGTGGCTGGTTTTTCAGAAATACATCACCAGGCATTTAGCAGTTTGAGCACATTGAACATCAGTACCATTCAGGGACTCTTTCATTAGCAAGGTAGAATGCAGTCCTGCAGGACCAGCCCTATATATTAAAATACATCCCTAAAGATTCTCCAGCCCCTTGTCTCAAGATTGCACGGGGGCACTAGGTTATGCCTCATTTCTGCAGCACAAGAACCAGACGAACTTTGTACAGCTTTGATCTCCAGTTTTTGCTCAATAGAACAGACACAAGTGAGAGCGTAAGATGCTCAGACAAAGACATTTCCATCCAAGAGTTGGACAATGGCCCAGGGAGGAACATTCACACTTCAGGAGCCACCAGCAAAGAGAAGGTGCAGCCAAGAGGCTTAAGGACATATAGCAAGCTGAAGGGGCCTGGTTTATGGGTCTCATTAGGTGAATTTGTCTTTGCTCTTGGCAGCTGATTTCTGCCATGGGAAAAAGAGAGAGAACATTTAGAGCTCAGTTCTTCATTTTCTGGATGTCTCAGCTTGATTTATGGTCCTTTTATTGGGAATTTTAAGCAAATTAAATTTATTTATCAAGTTATAGCTGTTAATATGCTGGATGTAGGAACTTTGCGAAGATAGTCAGCTAATATTTTGTTGATATTTGGGAAGATGATCCAGGAACAGTGGAAGGGTATAAGAATGTCATGACAAATAATTTTCTTCAGCAAGGTTGTGATAGGAAACTTGTATGCTGAGAAAAGCCAGCTCTAGAATAAATAAGTCCAGCATACTCACCTGGACCTAAGGGGAAACTTTGACCTTGAGAAGGTCACCTTCTCTGATCAACTCCATCTAAAACCTTAACACTAAGCCTCATAATATCATTCCATAGTCTCAGGAAGGCCACACATGGAGGGAAATAAATATGAATGCCAGAGAGGGGAAGCATTTGCCCACTGGGAACATGTTAGGATGAGGAAGTTGGGAAGGAGTAGGAGAGGTACATTCTAACAGGGCCATTGAGAAGTTGTGAGAGGTCTAGAAAATTATTTTTAAG
>NW_006921667.1:1795189-1801398 GCF_000298275.1 Orycteropus afer afer | reverse complement strand
ATATTATTATTATTATTCAAATTATTATATTATTATTCATAATATAATTCCAAAATTTTAAACACTATGTCCATGTAGAGGATACCACAGTATCAGGGTCTATGAAAAGAATGCAAGTTTAAACTTTTATGATGGTTGTCTCTTTCCCTCAATTGGTCAGATTAGCACTAAATAAAAGTGCAATTGTATTAGGATATAACATTGAAAGCATACATTAGAAACATCTGACCACCATCATGTGCAAGTTTGTCCTACTATGTTTGTATTTTGTTATGATGCTAGCAACTATGTCATGTCACAAGTATTTCAAATACCAGTAGGGTCACTCATGGTGGACAGGTTTCAATGGAGCTTACAGATTAAGAAGAATGATCTTCCAATAATCAGGCAATGAAAACCCAATGTATCACAACAGAATATTGCCTGATATGGTGCTGGAAAATGAACCCTTTAGGTAGGAAGTCACCAAAAATACACACTGGACATAAAGAAAAGAATACCAATGATTGTGAAGATGACATAGAACTGGGAAATGTTCCACTCTGCCGTACATGGGGTTGTCATGAGTTAGAACTGCTTTGATGACAACTAACAAATATATCATCTGTGACATTAATTAAATGGTCTCCCATCTTATGTTAAATTCAGAGCTGTCTTAGGTTTGTCTCACATTGCAGTGTGGCTGAGATGGTGGTGACTAAACAAGCATGTCCATACTCATTGTAGCACAAGACTGCACTTATCAGTAAGGTCTGTTCTGCTAGAAAGTAATAAGTAAAACTCCTGCTCTACCCAATGGGGAAGAATGGAAACAAGGAGGGGAAAGCCTCAATTTCCTTTCCTATAAGATACAGAGCCTTGTGATGATGTTCACTTCATCCTTATTCTTGGGGGAACAAGGAGGTTGCATAACAAAAAGCTACTTGACTGATCCATGAACTGTGGTTTCCCTGAGGGGGGCTGTGTCACTGACATATCTGAAACTGGTTACATCTTGAGCACCTTGGGTGTGACTCATGTTCAGTACACAGACATTTTTTGTTGGTGAGTTCTATGCAAGCTACCCTTTTCCCTTCCTCTGGTCCCTTTCTCCCACTGTGGGCTGCCACTAAGAGCCAGGGAGAATTGGGGAATGATAAAGAGCTGGCTGCTTCCTCTTTCTGTTGCTGCCCAGTACTCCTGGAGTCTGCTGACACGTGTGCCTGCTTCCTCAGGCACCAGAACATGTGGCTTGCTCCTGGGAAAGTTTCATCAAGAGATGTGGGAGGCAGGCAGGGTGTCCATTCTTTCTTTGATACATTTCAGCTCAATGAGGCACCACCAGGTTGATCTGCTGCAGTGAAGCTTTGGTAATGCAAAAGGAATACATTCAGGACCAAGCATCCTGGAGAGCAGTGGGGATAATAATGCCACTCTTCATTATTTGAAAACAAACATAATCTGGACTGTGAATCTATCCAGAGGTGTGAAATTGGTTCCTTTTAAAAATTAAGCTTCACAGGAAGAACAGGTGACATAGAGTAAGGCCAGGAATGCTGCCTGGGGATAACAGTGTGGGCTTTCTGATTCCAAGGTAGCCTTGTTGGCTAGGCAACTGCCAAAATGACTGCTGGGCTATAATGATAGAGTATTTATTATTATGCAATTAATGAGTGTTCTATATGGATGATCTAACTGGATCTTCACACCTACCTTGTGAGATGGATATTATTTTTCTCATTTTCTAGAGTAAGAACTTGATTGTCAGAAAAATCAACAGATTTGTCCTAGGTCACATAGTTTTCTGCCTTGGCAGAGATGAATTTGAGTCCAGATTCATCTGACTTCAAAGTCAGGCCCTTTTTTCACTGTTCCTTAGTGTAGCTATAGTGCTAACACATAAACTGTGAGACAACACACTTCAATCTGGACTCAGAGCCAAAAAATAGTGTACGAAGATAAAAAATTCCCTTCCAACTGAATAAGTCAAAGTGGGATTCTGCTCCCAACTTGGTTGGCCCAGTGCAGGTACCACCTAAATGTATAACTTTGGGTAGGTTATTGACCAATTCTGGCTCAATTCCTTCCTCTGTGAAACTAGATTTGAACGGGATAAATAACCTGTTCTTTGACTTTCCTTTTATCATTTGTGAAATGCTAGCAAGGACATGATTCACTGATATACCCTGGACTTTAGATTCTGAAAAAACTAGTAAGGGGGGTTCATGCTAGAACCTTTGGCCTGGGTGGGGTTTTACAGAGAGAGAAACCCACTTAAATCTCAGAAGTTTCAAAATAAGAATCTGCTCCAAAATTATGTTCCTGAGAGCTCCTTCTCTTGGAGGAATAAAAAATTTCCTGTTCCTGCTTGATGTGAGGGTGCAGAATTTAATTCACATTGGTTTTCTTGAAGAGCTGCTTCATATATTTGCATCGGCTGGTTGAGAGCAATGGGCTGGACCTCTGGTGTGATCACACCTTGATGATCTAATTCCACTGTGTTGGATTTAGGAAAGAATCTTTGTGGTAAGGTGGGGAAAGCACAACTTTGGAAGTGGACAATCCCTGATCTAAATATGTTTGGAGCATATATCTATCCTGGGTAACTAACTTTCCTACTTGTAGCCTAGATTCTCTTACTCCTAAATTTTGGGGAAATAATACAACTGTTGTTTGTTGTTGTTGTTGTTATGTGCCGTCAAGTCAAACCCAACTCATAGTGACCCCTCCTTGGGTTTCCGAGGCAGTATCACTACGGAAGTAGGATTGCCCAACCTTCCTTCCGAGGAGTGGCTGGTGGGTTTGAACCGCCAGCCGTCTGGTTAGCAGGCAAGTGTCTTAGCCACTATGCTACCAGACAACTATAGAGGATAATGGGGATGAATGATTGAGATATGGAGTGTTAAGCAGATGATGCAGGCTGGCTGCAAGGATGATGTGTTTTCCCTTTTTCATATCAAGTTGCTTCAGTACAGAGGTTCCATGGGAGATAAGAAGGACAGCATTTCCACAGGTAGAATGGTAGGGAGACAGGAATGTACAGGCAAAAAGGACACAGGGAAAGGGTAACCACAAGGAGGAGGAAGTGGGAGATAAGATGTTACACAGCAGGGAAAATAAGCAGGATCACAAAACAAAATGTGTGCATGAACTATTGAATATAAAATAAATCTGCTTTGGAGTTCTGGTAAGATTGTGGAAAAAGCAGACAAACTACATAAGCCCTCTTCAACAAAGAAACTCTCAACTCACTGCTGTCGAGTTGCATCTGACTCATAGTGATCCCTCCTTGGGTTTCTGAGACGGTATCATTACAGAAGTAGATTGCCTAACCTTCCTTCTGAGAAGTTGCTAGTGGGTTGGAACTGCCAGGCTTTTGGTTAGCAGTCAAATTGCCTTGGCACTATGCCACAAGAGGAACCAATTGACAGAGATACAGAAGAGCATCCTGGATCCCTGAGCTTTGAAAGGGACACAGAAGTGAATTAAACTCCAACTAGTAGAAGAACCTGCATGAGAACACCAAAAAAGGAGACATATGAAGCTGCAGGCTGTCAACGATCCTGACAACATGGACAGCTTGGATATTGCCAAGTGGTATTAGGATCTAAGAATTAAACTAAAAATCGGCCCTGCTAGCCAGAGGCTGCACGAAGAATTGCACAGGTGTTGAATAAAAGGGGAAGTAGCAAAGAGGGACACTGGTTGAGCCATGGACTTTTGGCTGTCTAAAGGGTGCAGCCATTTTGAATGTTTACAAGTGGTTCAGCCATCTTGGATCTTTAAAACAACAGTACTCTCTCTGATTCCAGGGACCTAAGAATAGGCTCCACTTGGGAGGACATTCTAGACACAAATGACTGGAAGGTGCAGTATTCCCATTATTAATCTTATACCCCACACCTTCTTGGTGAAGGGAACTGAGGCCATCCCTCACTCCCACCCACTTTCTGGGCTGGCAGGAATTCCATCACAGTCAGTGTGCTCCAATGGAGCTTGGGGGCCCTGCCCCACCCTGTTCAGATTTTTTATTTTTAAATTTGTTTGCTTTTTTCTGTTTTAAAATTATTATCATTTTACCTTTTTTTTTGCCCTTTTTATTATTATTCTTTATTCTTGCCTTCCTAGGTTCTAGTTTTCAGTTTTTTTCATTCTTCCCTGTTCCTGGTTCCCTTTTTTTTTTTTTTCTTTCTCTTGGTTAAGCACATTCCTTGTTTTCATTTTCCCTATTTTTTTCTTCATTATTCTCCTACTCTACCACTTTTCTCTTATTGCCCATCCCCAGATATTGAGATTTTGTGTGTGTGTGTGTGTGTGTGTGTGATTGTTCCTGTGTGTTTATGAGGTGCATATTTTATCTGCTTGCTTTTACTTTTTTGATGGTTTGTTGATCACTGTTTTGTCTCACTGAGTGGGAGACATCAACCATGCCAATATGATGCAACCACACCAGCACCTCCTACAGGTCCACTTACTGAATGAAAGCCACCACTTCCTTCTCCACTAATGAGCCAATGATAAACAACAACAAAGAAAAGCCTGACTCATCTTTAACTGCTCTTCACAAACAGTTAACAGAGATCTAAGTACAAGAACATCACAATGTCTCGGAGACAACGCACCTTCACAGTCCACACAAAGAAGCAAGATAGAGCAGTAGAATCAAGGGAGCAAGATACAGACCAAAAACATATCTCTGAGAAAGAAGCAGCATTAGAACTTCCTGATAAGGAATTCTAAAGAATTATACTTAAATATCTTCAATGGATTGAGATACAGATCAATGAAACATGGACAAAGTTACAGAAAACACAGACAAAACCCTAGAAAAAAATTGCAAGAAAATAAAAGAACAAAATGACAAAATAAAGGAAAAGTTAGAAATGATACAAAATCTACAGATAGAAATCCAGAAGATTAATACTAACTTATGATAAATAGATAACATATTGGAAAGGCAAAGAAGTAGAATTGAATCAATGGAAGACAGAATTCATGACATTGAAGACAAATATCTGAATACTTCTTTAGAAAGGGATCAATCAGAAAAAAATATCAAAACAAAATGAAGAAAGCTTAAGGTCAATGTGGGATGCCATAGAAAGGAATAACGTACATGTAGTTGGAATTCCAGAACAGGAAGAGAAAAAGAAAACCACTGAGAAAATTGGCCAAAATCTGTTGGAAGAAAACCACCCTGATATGATGAAAGATGAGAATATATCCATTCAGGAAGTCTAATGAACCCCAAACAGATAGACTCCAAACTAAAATCACAAAGACATATCATCATCAAACTCATCAAAGCCAAAGACAAAGAAAGAATGCTGAAAGCAACATAGGAGAAATGAATAGTTACCTACAAAGGACAAGCAATAAGAATAAGCTTTGGAGTCACTGGCCAAGATGCTGGAATAGGCAGAAAGACTGTACAGACCCTCTCCAACAAAGAAAAGGGGAACCAACTAACACAGACACAGAGGCTAGTTCTGGACCCTTGAGCCTTGAAGAGAAGGATATAGAAGTGGATTGAACCCCAACTAGCAGAAGAATTTGCATGAAAATGCCAGAAAAGGAGACATATGGGGCTGCAGTCTGGCAGCAATCCTGAGTGATTCTGACGGCACAGATAGCTTGGAGATTCCCAAGTGATGGTAGGACCTAAGAATTAACCTGAAAATGAGCCCTGCTAGCCAGAGACTGCACAGAGGACTGCTCTGGTGGCTATGGAATACAAGGGGAAGCAACAGTGAAGAGGAAGATGGGCTGAGCTGTAGACCTTTGCATATCTGGAGGATGCTGCCATTTTGAATGTTTACAAGCAGATTTTGAATATTTAAAGTGACAGCATTCTACCAGATTCCAGGGGCTTAAGAACAGGTAGTACTTGCCAGTAACCCCAAGGACATTATGGACCTGCATGATTGAAAAAGTGTGACATTCCTCTTGTTACTCTTATACCCCATACCCACTTGGTGAATGGAGGTGCAGCCATCCCCCACTGTCACCCATGTTCTGGGCCTGCAGGAACTCCATCCCAGTCTGTGTGTTAGGACTGAGCCTGGGTGCCCTACACAGTCCTCTGCCATTTTTTTTTTTTTCTTTTTCTTTTTCTCTTTCTTTTACCTGGTGTTTAGTTTGCATGTATTGTTCTGTTTTAAAAGTACTATTATTATTAACATTTTTGTTACAGCTTTTTTTTTTTTTCCTTTTCCTTGTTCCTGGTTATT
>NW_006921667.1:1793778-1794964 GCF_000298275.1 Orycteropus afer afer | reverse complement strand
AGTTTTTTGATGGTTATTCAATTGTATTTTTTGTCTAATTCAATGGGAGACAGGAACAGTCCCCATAAGACACAACTACACCCACACCTCCTGCAACATCACTTACTGAGTGAGAGCCACTAGCTCCTTCTTCACCAAAGGGACAATGATTAAAAAAATAAAATAAAATAAACCACCAAGAAGAGCCTGAATCACATTGGCTGCTCTTCAAAAACAGTTAATAGAGATCTAAATAAAACACCATGATGTCTTGGAGACAACAGACCATCACAGTCCACATGAAGAAGCAAGATAAAATAGAAACAAGGAAACAGGATATAGATGCAGAACACATCCCTGAGAAAGAAGCAGCATTGGAACTCTCTGATAAGGAATTCAAAAGAATTATAGTAGGTATCTTCAAAGGATTGAGAGACAGACAAAGAAAACACAGAAAAAAAAAAAAAACTTAGGAGAATCTTGGAAGGAAATACAAGAACAAAATGACAAAATAAATGAAAAATTAGAAATTATTCTAAATCTACAAACAGAAATCCAGAAGATTAATACTAAATTATCAGAAATAGATAACACATTGCAAGGAGAAAGGAATAGAATTGATGCAATGGAAGACAGAATTAATGAAATTGAAGACAAATAACTGAATACTTCTTCAGAAAGGGATCAATCAGAAAAAATAAAAAATAAAAAAAAAAAAAGAAAGAAAGCTTAAGGTTCATATGGGATACCATCAAAAGAAATAATATACGTGTCATTGGAATTCCAGAATAGGAAGAGAAAAATAAAACTGCTGAGAAAATTGTGCAATATTTGCTGGAGGAGAACTTCCCTGATATGATGAAAGAGGAGAATATATCCATTCAGAAATTCTAATGAACCCCAAACAGGATAGACCCCAAAATAAAATTACTAAGACATATCATCATCAAACTCACCAAAACCCAAGACAAAGACAGAATCCTAAAAGCAGCATGGGAAAAACAAAAAGTTACCTACAAAGGACACTCAGTAGGAATAAGCTCTGATTTCTCAGCAGAGACCATGGAAGTGAGAAGGCAATGGGATGGTATATATAAAACCATGAAAGAGAAAAATTTTCAACCAAGAATTATATACCTGGAAAATTGTCCCTGAAATAGGATGGTGAAATTAGGAGATTTCCAGATAAGCAGAAACTAAGGAAATT
>NW_006921667.1:1791004-1791963 GCF_000298275.1 Orycteropus afer afer | reverse complement strand
AACACATGGAAACTGAACAACACCCTCCTTGAGAAAGACTGGGTAAGAGAAGAAATCAAAGTTGAAATTCAAAAATTCCTTGAATCAAACAAGAAAGAAAACACAACATACCAAAATATTTGGGACACAGAAAAAGCAGTGATCAGAGGCCAATTAATAGCAATAATGGCACACATCAAAAAAGAAGAAAGAGTCAAAATCAACACTTTAAACCAACATCTCCAACGATTAGATAAAGAACAGCAAGAAAAGCCTACAGTCACCAGAAGAAAGGAAATAATAAAGATTCAAGCAGAATTCAATGAAGCAGAGACTAGAAGAGCAATAGAAGAAATCAACAAGACCAGAAGTGGTTTTTTGAAAAGATCAATACAATTGACAAACCACTGGCAAATTTAACAGAGGAAAAGAGAGAGAGAATACAAATAACACAAATAAAGAAGGAAATGGGTGACATCACAACAGAACCAACTGAAATAAAGAGGATAATATCAGGATACTACGAAGAACTGTACTCCAACTATTTTGAAAATCTGGAAGAAATGGACAGATTTCTAGAAATACACCCTTTACCTAAACTAACACAGACTGATGTGGAAAAGTTGAACAGGTCCATCACAAAAGAAGAAATTGAACAGGTCATCAAAAATTACAAACTGAAAAAAAGTCCTGGCCCAAACGGTTTCCCTGGAGAATTCTACAAAACATTCAGAGAAAAACTGATATCAATCCTAGTCAAACTCTTCCAAAGCATAGTTCCAAAACATGCTTCATTTTATGAAGCAAGCATAACCTTGACAACAAAACCAGGCAAAGACATCAATTTAAAGGAAAACTACAGACCAATATCCCTCATGAACATAGATGCAAAAAGCTTCAACAAAATCCTAGCCAATAGACACCAACAATATATCAAGAAAATCGTTCATTATGACCAAGTGGGGTTCATATCAGGTATG
>NW_006921667.1:1787804-1789954 GCF_000298275.1 Orycteropus afer afer | reverse complement strand
GACCTGTGGTCAGCTGATCTTTGACAAAGGGCCAAAATCCATTAAATGGGGAAGAGAATGTTTGTTTAATAAATGGTGCTGGCAAAACTGGAGATCCATTTGCAGAAAAATGAAACAAGATTTGTACCTCACACCATACACAAAAATGAACTCCAGATGGATCAGTGATTTAATTGTGAACCCCAAATCTATAGCGTTCCTCAAGGAAAAACTAGGGGCAAATTTAGGGGTCACAATATATGTCATGGGAGATCTGGTGGCTTAGTGCCTAGGACAATTGACTGCTAACCAGAAGGTTGGCAGTTCAAACCTACCAGCTAATCTTCAGAAGGAAGATTGGGCCATCTACTCTAGAGATACTACCTTGGGAATCAAAAGAGGGGTCACTATGGGTCATAGATGACTTGATGACACGTAACAGCAACAATAATATATGGCATATATGAACTATCAAGTATAACCCAAAACATACAAACAGCAGAAGATAAACTAGATGAATGGGACCTTCTAAAAATTAAATGTTTATATACTTCCAAAGACTTCTCCAAAAGAATAAAAAGAGAACCTATAGATTGGGAAGAATATTTGGCAATGACATATCTGGCAAGGGACTTATCTCTAGAATTTATAGAAAACTCCAACATCTCAACAACAGGAAGACAAATAATCTAATTAAAAAATGGGCAGAAGACATGAATATACACTTCACCAAAGAGAATATTCAGGTGGTGAACAAACATATGAGGAAATGCTCATGATCATTAGCTATTAGAGAGATGCAAATCAAAGCAACAATGGGATACCATCTTGCTCCAGCACTAGTAGCAAAGTTCAACAAGACATAAAATAACAAATGTTGGTGACGATGTGGAGAGATTGGGACTCTCATACGCTGCTGGAGGGATTGTAAAATGGTACAACCACTGTGGAAAGCAGTATGACGATTCCTTAAAAAGTTGGAATTAGAAATACCATTTGACCTGGCCATTCCATTTCTAGGTATATATCCTAAAAAAGTGAGAGCCAGTATAAGAACAGACATATGCACACCCATGTTCATCGCAGCACTATTTACAATAGCCAAAAGATGGAAACCACCTAGATGTCCATCGACTGAGGAGTGGATAACCAAGCTGTGGTACATACACACAATTAAATATTATGCAACCTTTAAGAATAATGCAGAATCTGCAAAACACCACATAACGTGGATGAACTTGGAGAGCATTATGTGGAGTGAAATAAGTCAATCACAGAAGGACAAATATTGTATCAGTGCATTATTGTACAAAGTCAAGGAAAGGTTTATATATGGAAGGGACTTTTCTTTGTTGGTTATCAGGGGTTGGAGGGGAGGAGAGGGAGCACTGTTAGACATGTAGAAATAAGTATTGATTTGGGTGAAGGGAAGGGCAGGGTACCAAATGTGAGTGATCCACACAGTGGCATTGAGGAAGAGGAAGACACAGAGAGGTGTATGGGAGGTACATACAGCAAAGATGAACCCTTTTGCACATAATAGTATTGCATTCTCAGTGAAAGCAAACATTGTTCTACAGGTGGCTAGGTGAGGTGGGTGGACAGTCTGAATGATTAGGTATGTCTATGTGGGAGAAGTGTATCTGTGCCCATGTATAGGGTTGGCAAACAATGTTTCTACAAGTGTATTTATATGTTCTGTTAGAGTTTCCAGGTATATAGTAGAGCTGACAAGGGACAAGTTTGTAGTCACTTCTTGTCCAGCTACTGGAGGGAGCAAGTAGTTGGATCTGTGGGCTTAGGACCATAGTCACAGGGAACATCAAGCTCAATTGTTATAACATACTACACAAAAACAGTGCTCCATATCCTACTTCAGTGAGTAGTGACTGGGATGTTCAAAGCTTGCAAGAGACCATCTAGATACAACAATGGGTCTCTCCTTTTCCAGAGCATTGAAGAATGAAGAAAACTGAAGATGCATGGGTAGAATTAGTCCAAGTAACTGGTGCACCATATGATTCTCAGCCTATATGACTAGGAGATCAGAAGAACTAGATGTTGGCTGGCTACCACTGTCAGCCACTTGGAGGGAGATGTATGTAGGAGATCCTGGATAGAGTGGGAGAACAATGTGTAATGAAATTCAAAATCATAAAAAAAAAAAAAAA
>NW_006921667.1:1776652-1787294 GCF_000298275.1 Orycteropus afer afer | reverse complement strand
AAAAAAAAGTTAAAAAAAGAAGAAGAAATAGATGTTCCTTCCCTGGGAGGTGTTTTACAGATTCTAGAGGATGTCTGTTGAAGAGAAAGAATAATGCTGTTGACTGTGAAAGCTATTTGACATCAAAGGCCCTTTTGATAACAAAATAAAATTTAGAAACTTTTCCCTCAGTAAAGAATTGTGCTGAGTCATAGATACTAGCTCTACCATTCAGGCAATCCCTTTCCCCCAGAACCTTGGCTATGAGTCCCAGGAAGAATTGCTGCCTTGTTGAAGGCAGGATTTGGAAGGCTCCAATTGTTCATTAGAGCTTTCTAGAATTCCTGGAGCTGACTGTGTCAGCATATAAAAACAACAAGAGATAACAAAAAACACACAGATCCTGCTTCCACTAATTTGTGTCTGTCCTTGTTTCACACACACTAGGTCTGGACAATAATTTTTATCTTCTCAAAGGATGTAGGTAACACACTTCATCTCTCAAATAATCCTTTCTCTATGTAGTAATCTCTATCTATGATTCCATTACATCTTATTTGTAGAGGTTGCCCATCTCCGCAGCTCTTTTACTTGTTTTTACCCATTTGCTATCACTCTTTCTTACACTCAGTGTAATTCCCTGATGACAGAGAGTTCATATTATATCTCCAGGGCAAGGAGCCACACAAAGTGATTTTTATTGAATAAAATGTTCATAGTTATAGTGTATTGATTCTATTATTTCCTCTGGTTCTTGTTCTACCAGGAATTTTATCCATTCACAAGAGAAAGATCCAGGAAGTTTTGCAGATCAACTGCATGAGGTTAATTGTATCTTTAAGATGACAAGTAGTGCTGCTAGAGGTGACCACATGTTCAAACACTGGAGGGTTGGTGCAATATATTGCCCATAACATGTCTGAAGGCTCACATCTTGTGTCTGATGCTCTTCCTGCTTCTCAGGTGTAGCTTTACTCATGGGCTTGTGGATTCTGACTTCCAAGGAATTATTATCCTCTTTGCCATATTGTGAAAAACAGGAACTTATCTTTTTGCTGTAATGGTGATAGTGCCAAGCATGGTATCAAGTCTGTCTTCTTTAGTCACAATGTCAGGGGCTGATATTATGGGTCTCATGATCATCAAGATCTTGAGGCAAGACTACTTCTTCCTGGATCTTGTGGCACAAAAAACAATGAAGGTTCATTACGTTCTGTGACCAGATGCCAGGAGAAGCTGGGTCAATTTATATTCTAAGTAAGGGAGTCTGCAATGATAATGATAAAAGTAAAATATGGGGTGCTGGCACTTTCCTAGGACCTCTGCTAAATGCTTTACACATAATTGCATAGCAATCCCAGGTAGATCTTAACAAGGTAAGATGTAGTTATCTCTATTGTTCAGATGAACAAACTGAAGCCAGAGAAGTTAAATAACTAGAATCCTGGTTGTGTTAACTACTGATATTTTAGAGATTTTTGTTATTGCATCAGAGCCCAATATTTCCTGATTAATACAGAAGTTATTGGTTTCCATGTTCTTTGCATGTAACAGTCTCCCTTTTTCTTTTCTATATGGAACTCACATACATTTTTTCAATACTCAACTGTCATTTACTGTCTTGTAGGGGTTTTTGGCACTTTTAGGCCAGTTATGTGATCCCCACAGAACTTTGTACATGCTTCATTTATTACTTTGTGTGAATTTATTTGCCTCTCATTTAACTGTTAGACCTTTGGTGATCAGAGAAAAGTTTTTCTTCCTGTTTGGCATCTAGGTTTTATTATTAAGTTGTTAAGTATTTGGGCATGTTTTTGTAGTCTAGTTTTGACTATGTCACACTGTAATACTAAAGCAGTGACATCAGGGTTGCATCTGATTCATGACTCCTCTTCTTAGCCATCTTACCTTGTCAAGTCACTTTCTTTCCTTGATTTTCATGTCCATAATCTAAAAAAAAAAAAAAAAAAAAAGTTAACAGCAGCACTCTTGGGGTTGTTGTGGAGGTTAGGTGATATAGAGAATGCAAGTGTTTGGTTCTTTGGGTAAAATGATCATTTTTCATAGGTTTTGTACTTTCAATTAACAAGGTGATGAAAAGTAAAAAAGGAAGAATGAGACACTCCCGGGGCAACACCCAACTGCAGAATCCTCTAACAATTTCTGGCTGATGGGGAAAAGGCAGTTATTCCTTTTGAGCCCAAAGTGAGTATCAGCACTATCATTGGGGGTGAAGCCCTGCAAGTCAAATGTAGGGTGCTCATTGGAACTGATGCTGGCTGATGAACACATTGCTGTCACAGAAATTTGCTTTGTGATATCAGTATCATGAAAACTTTCTCTTGAATGGAGAGTAGCTAAAAAATGGAAGAAATTATGAAGAGTTGAACAGAATATTTCAAAGGGCACCTCACGAGGACAAAGAAAAGTACTATAATGACATATGCAAAGACTTGGAATTGGAAAATCAAAGGGGAAGAACACACTGGATATTTCTCAAGCTGAAATAAATGAAGAAAAAAGCCTTGAATTGCATTACTGAAGGATCCTATGTGCAAAATAGTGAAGAATTCATGAAACATCAAAAGAAGAAGGAAGAAATACAGAGCTATGATACCAAAATAATTGCCATTCAAGCATGTCAGAAGGTAGCATATGATAAAGAGATGATGATACTGAAGGAAGCTGTCCAAACTGCAAGGAAGGAAGGAAGACATCCAAGCTGCACTGAAGAAATTGGCAAAACAATCAAGCAAACAAACAAACAAAAATGGCTCCAGAATCGACAGAATACCAGATGAGATGTTTCAACATATGCATGTTGTGTTGGAGGTACTCACTTGTTTATGCCAAGAAATTTGGAAGAAATGAATAACTGATTGGAAGAGATGATATTTGTGCCCATGCCAAAGAATGGTGATCCAGTAGAATGTAGAACTTATTGAATAATATCATTAATATTGCATGCAAATGAAATTTTGTTGAAGATGATTCAAAAGGTTTGTAGCAGTCCATCAACAAAGAACTACCAGAAATTCAAGTTGGGTTCAGAAGAGGATATGGAACAAGAGATATCACTGCTGATGTCAGATGGACCTTGGCTGAAAGCAAAGATTATCTATCAGAAAGATGTTTACTGCTGCTTTATTGACTATGTAAAAGTATTCAATTGAATGCTAACAAATTTTGGAAAACTTTGCAAGGAATAGGATTTCCAGAACATTTAATCTTGCCCATGAGGAACCTGTGCATAGATTTTCAGGCAGTTATTCGAGGATAATCAGGGTATACAGCATGGTTTAACTCAGCAAAGATGTGCCTAAGGGTTGTATCTTTTCACCAAACTTATTCAATCTGTATGCTTAGCAAATAACCTGAAAAGTTTGACTATGTAAAGAAGAATTCAGCTTTTGTTTTGGGTCATTGAGTTTATGCTAATATGTGATGAAATATTTTGGAAAAGGATGTCAATAATGGTGAATCAATGTCCCTGAGCTGCAAATGTGGAAGTTGCTGTGTTGGTGAATGTCTTGTTGTGTATGTTTTCACCACATAAAAGTAAAAAAAAAAAAAAAAAAGAAGAAGAAGAAGAAAAATACAGCTTTAGGATTGGAAGAAGACTCATGAATAACCTACAATATGCAGATGACACAACCAAGTTTGCTGAAAGTAAAGAAGACTTGAAGCAGTTACTGAAGAAGATCAAAGCCGACAGCCATCACTATGGATTACACTTCAACAAAAACAGAACAAAAATCCTCACATCATGATGAACAGAAAAAGACTGAATTTGTCAAAGATTTCATTTTACTGGGATCCACAAGCAATATCATGGAAGCAGCAATCAAAAAGTTAAACAACATATTCCATTGGAAAAATCTACTGCAAAGGACCTCTTTAGAGTATGTAAAAGCAAAGATGTCATTTTGAAGACTAAGGCTTGTTTGAATTAAGCCTTGATATTTTCAATAGCCTCATCTGCATGGGAAAGCTGGACAATAAATAAGGTGAACACTGAAGAACTGATGCACTTGAATTGTGGATTTGTCATAGAATATTGACTATACCATGGGCAGCTAGATGAATAAATAAGTTTATATTGGATGAGCACAGCTAGTATAATCCTTAGAAGGGAGAATAGCTGACTTCATCTCTCATACTTGGGTAATGTTGTCAGAAGAGACCAATCCCTGGAAGAGGATATCATGCTCAGTGAAATAGAGGGTCAATGAAAAAATGGAAGCCCTTCAAAGAGTTGGATTAACATAGTGGCTGTGATGATAGGCTAAAGCAGGTGCAGGGCCAGGCAATGGTGTATTCTGTTGTAGATAGTGTCACTATGAGATGAATCTGACTATATGGCACCAAACAATGACAACAACAACAAAAATATTTCCTCTCCCAATCAGATGTCATGGGTAATCTCTCAACATTTCCTGACACCCTAAATGGTATGTACATGTTTATGAGAAACATTTAAATTAATTTTTCAGAGAAAAAATACCAGAACATTCAGCAGTTGCTCAAAAAGCTCTGTGATCCAGAAGAAATGAAGGGATACTGATTTCTAGAGGACAATCCATGAAATGAGGGAACATATTGATGTCTGGCCTCATGATGGACTCTGATAACCATAGGAGTGAGAGAAGAAGGGCAATGAAGTAAGATATGTGGGCACATCATCAGACTTTAAGATTTTTTTTTCCTTTTCAGAATATCTGTGCTGGAATGGGCCAGTCAGAAGAAATCAAGGGGCAAGGAGGACTGAACAAGGCATGTGTTTGTATTTGCTGCATTCTTACTGTGTGCCAGACTCTGAATCAGGCCTTTTGCCCCTGTATTCCCATTGGAGTCTAATGGAAAACATCTAAAGGAAGTGATATTACCTTCATTTTTGCTCTTGAGAGGAAGAACACAGAGAAAATAGACAATTCTTCCATGATAAACAAGTTAATAAGTGAAATACCAAGGATGTTTAACTCAAATATACCTGATTTCTAAGACAATACTTCTGAAAGGATAAGTGAGACTATAGAAGAATAGCCATAATCAGTAGAGAAAGTCACTCATTTCCTAAAAATTCAGATTTTTTAAATTAGGCTAGGGAAGAGACAGCACAAGATGGCAACTTAGTTAGACCCATTGTATAGGCAAGACTTGTAAAACCAACTGAAACAGATAGAGATGGTAATCTTGAAACACTGAACATTAAATGAAAGGATAAATAATTCAAAAATAAAACAAAACTGCAAAACTAAAAATAGAGAACCAGAGATGTCAACCTATAAACAATATAATTATAAAGCAAAAAGAGGAAATAAATGGTGTAGTTATAGAAATTCCAAATGGAGAGGAAGTCAAGAAGATATCAGGATAGAAGAGACAGTGTTAAACTTAAGAAGATAAAAATAAATTACAGGGTAGTCATAAAGAAAATTAATAAAATTTTTACCCAAAATAAAAAGGAATAAAATCATAAAGGTTCAATAACACAAAACCAATACCAACAAAGGAAATGAAAAGAAAATTCATAAACAAAACAAACAACACAGAAAAATATATGGAACAAAGAGAACATGAGGACCACACACACACACACACGCACACACACACACAAACCCCAAAATGACAGAAGTAAATTCATACCCATCGATAATTGTAATGAATGTAAGTAGATTAAATACCAATTAAGAGATAGACAGTGGCAGAATGGATAAGAAAACATTAGCCATCAATATGCTGCCTACTAGAGACACATCTTAGACACAAACATAAAAATAAGTTAAAAAGCAAAGAATGGAAAACAACGTATTAAGCAAATGGCAACAACAAAAAAAGAGCAAGTATGACAATACTAATTTCTGACAAAATAGACTTTAAGGAAAATATCAATATAAGAGACAAAGAAGGACATTATATAATGATTAAATGGTCAATCCAACAAGAGGACATAACCATAATAAATATCCATACACTGAATGAAAAACCCATTAAATACATAAATCAAACTAACAAAATTGAAAAGAGAAATAGATAATTCCACAATAATCATAGGAGTTTTAAACATACCATTTTCAATGAAGGACAAAACAACTAGAAAGAAACTCAACAAAGATACAGAAGATCTAAACAACAGTATCAACTGATTCAACTTCATAGAAATATACAGAACCCTCCACCCAACAATAGCACAATGCACATTCTTTTACAGAACCTATGGATCATTCTCCAGAAAAGACTTTGTGTTAGTTCACAAAGTAAGCCTCAATAAATTTTAAAATGTTGCAATAATAGGAAGCATCTTCTTGGATCAGAATGTTATAAAATTAGAAATCAGTAACAAAGGAACAAAGGAAAATATCAAACATGTGGAAATTGAATAACACAGTTCTTAAAAACAGCTGAATAATAGAAGAAATTAAAAGTTAAATTTAAAAAATGCTTAGAATCAAATGAAAATGAAAATCCAATATGACATAACCTTCGGTTTAAAGGTCAATTTGTAGAAATAAACACACACCAAAAAAGAACAAAAAATCAACACCTTAAGTCAACAATTCCAACAATTAGAGAAAAAAGAAAAAAAGAAAGAATAGCAAAAAAGGACTACAGTCAACAGAAGAAAGGGAATCATAAATACAGAACAGAAATAAATGAAACAGAAAATAGAAAAATAATAGAAAAAAACAACAAAATAAAAGTTGATTCCTTGAAAGGATTAATAAAATCTTCAAACCACTGGCAAATTTAACAAAGAGAAAGAAGGAGAAAATACAAATAACAGGAATAGGAAAAGAAATAGTGTAACAAAAGGATGAACAAAAATAAAATGGACTGTAACAGAATCCTGTGATGAACTATATGCCAACAAATTGGAAAGCCTCAAAGAATGGATAAATTTCTGGAAATGCAATACCTACTTAAACCAACACAGACAGAAGTGGAAAACTTAACAATTCCATAACAAAAGAAGAAATTGAGGAAGTCATAAAAAACTCCCAACAAAAAGTCCTGGCTCAGACAACTTCATTGTATAGTTCTACCAAACATTTAGAGAAGAGATGACACAAATTCTCTTCAAAATATTGCAGACCATAAAATAGGATGGAGCAGTCCTGAATTTAATCTATGAAGCAAACATAACCCTCATACCAAAGCCAGGCAAAGATGGCACTGAAAAAGAAAATTATCAATCAATATCCCTCATGCATATAGACGCAAAAATTTTCTAGAAAATCTGAATAAAATTTAACATTGTATGAAAAAAGTATTACATCAGGTGGGATTCACACAAGCTATGCAAAAATGGTTCAACACTAGAAAAACAAGCAATGCAATATGCCACATAAGTAAAACAAAGGAAAAGAACCACATGGTAATATCAATGGATGTCAGAAAAATGTCGGATAAAGTCCCACACTCATTCCTGAGGAAAATTTTCAGTGAAATATGAATAGAAGGGAAATTTCTCAGCTTAATTAAGGGCATATACACAAAACCAATGGCCAACATCACTCTTCACAGAAAGAAACTGGAAACATACCCTTGCAAACGGTAACCAGACAAAGATGCCCTTTATCTCTATATCTATTCAAGATTTTATTGCAAGTACTAGCCAGAGCAATGAAACAAAAATGGAGACAAAACGTTCAAATTGGTAAGGAAAAAATAAAATGATTCCTATTTACAGATAATGTATCCTGTATATAGAAAATCTCAGAAACTCCACAAAAAAATTAGTGGAAGTAATAAACGGATTCAGCAAAGAGGCAAGGTAAAAGATCAATACAAAAAAATCATTCAAATTCCCCTACATTATCAAAAAGAATTTCAAAAAGGAAACCACGAAACCAATACCATTTACCATAGCTACCAAAAAGATGAAATATTTAGGAATAAACCCAGCCAGCAATACAAAAGACTTATACTATAAAATACGACTTCAAGAAACCTATATAGATGTCATTGATTCCAAGATGGCGGAATAGGCAGAAAGTCTGTACAGACCCTCTTCAACAGAGAATAGGGAAACCAATTATAAAAGACACAGAAGATAATCCTGGACCCCTGAGCTTTGAAGGGAAGAATACAGAAGTGGATTAAACCCCAACTAGCAGGAGAATTTGCATGAAAATACCAAAAAAGGAGACATATGGACCTGCGGTCTAGCAGCAATCCTGAGCGATCCTGATGGCACGGCACAGACAGCTTTGAGAGTTCCAAGTGGTGGTAGGACCTAAGAATTACCCTAAAAATCAGCCCTGCTAGCCAGGGACTGCACAGAGGACAGCTCTGATTGCTGGGGAATAAAAGAGGAAGCAGCAGTGAAGAGGAAGATGGGCTGAACTGTGGACTTTTGCCTGTCCAGAGGGCACCGCCATTTTGAATGTTTACAAGTGGCTTGACCATTTTGGATATTTAAAGAGACAGAGTTCTCCAAGATTCCAGGGGCTTAAGAAGAGGTTCTGCTTTCCAGTAACCCCAAGGACACTCCAGAACTGCACTACTGAAAAGGTGTGACATTCCTCTTGTTACTCTTATACCCCACACCCACT
Organism: Orycteropus afer afer; assembly: GCF_000298275.1. Classification (NCBI taxonomy): domain Eukaryota; kingdom Metazoa; phylum Chordata; class Mammalia; order Tubulidentata; family Orycteropodidae; genus Orycteropus; species Orycteropus afer. Next base: position 1,778,760 of record NW_006921667.1, on the reverse strand, counting down.
TGGTGAATGGAGGTCGGCAACCCCTGACTCCCACCCACCTTCTGAGCTTGCAGGAACTCCATCCTAGTCTGTGTGCCTGGATGGAGTCTGGGTGCCCTACCCTGTTCTCTGCTGATTTTTTTCTTTTTCTTTTTTTTTTTTTTGTTATTCTTGTCCTTTTTTCTGATGTTTAGTTTGCTTGTTTTGTCTGTTTTAAAACTACTATTATTATTAATACTTTTGTCCTTTTTACTATTGTTCCCCTCCCTGGTCCTAGTTTACAGCCTTTTTTTTTTTTCCTTTTCTTGGTTAAAAATTTTTATTTTATTTTATTTTTTAAATTTATATTTGTTTTTTTCTTTACCCTTTTTTTCTCATGGTTAATGCCATTCCTTGTTTTTTTTTTTTTTTTCCCATTCTTCCCACTTTTTCTTCATTATTCTCCTTCTCTATCTTTTTTTCCTTAGTGCTCTATCCCCAGATATAAGCAGGTTTTCTTGTTTTTCTTCTTTTCTCCCTTTTTTTCTTTTTTTGGTTACTGTTCCTGTGTAATTACACGGTGTAATTTTTGTCCATGTGCTGTTAGTTTTTTCATGGTTATTAAATTTTAATTTTTGTCTATCTGAGTGGGAGACAGAAACAGTCCCCATAAGACACAACTACACCCACACATCCTGCAACTTCACTTAATGAGCAAGAACAACACCTCCTTCTCCACCAATGGGCCAACAATAAAAACAAAAACAGAAACCAAGAACATCCTGAATCACCCTTAGCTGCTCATAAAAAACAGTTAACAAAGATCTTGAATACAATAGCACAATGTCTTGGAGACAACAGATCATCACAGTCCACACAAAGAAGCAAGATAAAGTGGTAGAAGCAAGGGAACAGGATACAGATCCAGAACTCATCCCTGAGGAAAAAGCAGCATTGCAACTCTCTGATAAAGAATTCAAAAGAATTAAATTTAGGTACCTTCAAAGAATTGAGAGACAGACCAAAGAAAACACAGGAAAAAAAAAAAAAAAAGAGAAAAATATTGGAAGAAAATACAAGAACAAAATGACAAAATAAATGAAAAATTAGAAATGATTCTAAATCTACAGATAGATATCAGAAGACTAATACTAAATTTTCAGAAATAGATAACACACTGGAGGGGCAAAGGAGTAGAACTGATGCAATGGAAGATAGAATTAATAAGAATGAAGACAAATACCTGAATATTTCTTTGGAAAGGGATCGATCAGAAAAAAAAAAAAAATCAAACCAAAATGAAGAAAGCCTAGGGTTCAGGTGGGATACCATCAAAAGGAATAACATATGTGTCATTGGAATTCCAGAACAAGAAGAGAAAAATAAAACCCTTGAGAAAATTGTCCAAGATTTGCTGGAGGAGAACTTTCCTAATATATGAAAGAAGAGAATAAATCCATTCAGGAAGTCCAAGAAACCCCAAAATGACAGACACCAAAAGAAAATCACCAAGACATATCATCATCAAACTCACCAAAACCAAAAACAAAGACAGAATCCTAAAAGCAGTATGGGAAAAGCAAAAATTTACCTACAAAGGACAGCCACTAAGAATAAGCTCTGATTTCTCAGCAGAGACCATGCAAGTGAGAAGACAATGGGATGGTATATATAAAACTTGAAAGAGAAAAATTTTCAACCAAGAATTATATACCTGGCAAAATTGTCCCTCAAATAGGATGGTGAATTTAGGAGATTTCCAGATAAGCAGAAACTAAGGGATTTTGTTAAAACCAGACAAACAATACAAGAGAAGCTGAAGGATTTCCTTTCAACAGAGAACCAAAAATAGCAAATAACAACTGACCATTAATACACAAGATGACATAACTCAGAAACCACAGCTATGGGCATATCCAAAGTAAAATGAGCTTACAAGATTGTAAACAAGGAACCAGAGACATCAATTGGCAAGTGAGGACAAGTATAAACAAACAGAGGGAAAAGACTGTGTAGATACAGAACTTCTAAATGGTGAAGAAGTTAAGAGAGCTGCAAGAAAGAATGGATTATTCTAAGTTTGGGTAGAAAATTATAAATCATAGGGTAAACTCAAAGAAAAAGTATAATCCTTCATATCCCAAGAAAAA
>NW_006921667.1:1769358-1772665 GCF_000298275.1 Orycteropus afer afer | reverse complement strand
ATGTACCAAATGTGAGTGACCAATATGGCATCATTGAGGATGAGAAAGACATAGAGAGGTACATGGGAGGTACAGACAACAAATATGAACCCTTTTGTATATACAGTACTGCGTTGTCAGTGAAGGCTAACATGGGTATATGGTGGACAGATGGATGGACAGGAATGAACTATTAGGTATGTCTATGAAGTGGAGAGTGTACCCAAGAACATATATAGGGTTGGCAGACAATAGTCCTGTAACTTTATATGTATGATCAGAATTCCCAGGTGTATAGTAGAGCTGACAAGGGGCACGGTTGTGGTCACTGCTCTGTCACAGCTAGCTACCCAGAGCTACTGAGTAGTTGAACCTGTGGGCTCAGGACCATAGTCGCAGAGGATATCAAGCTCAATTGGCATAACATAGTGCACAAAACATTCTTCCACTTCCTACTATGGAGAGTAGCAACTGGGATCTTAAAAGCTTGCAAGCTGCCATGTAGATGCAACGATGGGTCTCTCCTTGTCCAGACCCAAGAAGAATGAAGAAAACCAAACTTCATGGACACAATTAGTCCTAGCGACTGGTACACCATCCAATCTGTAGCCTATACAACTATGAGACCAGAAGAACTAGATGGTGCCCAGGTACTACTGTCAACCACTTGGAAGAGGATCTATGCAGGAGATCCTTGATAGAGAGGGAGAACAATGTGGGCCAAAACTCAAATCCTTTGGGAAAAAAAGGGGGGGCAGGTTTGCTGGTCTGATAGAGCCTGGTGGAACCACTGAGACTATGGCCCCTATCTGCCCTTCAGGTCTGGAATTGAACCCATGCCTGTGGCTTCCAGCCAAAAACTAGACAGGCATATGAATTGGAACATTTACCTGAGATAGATACACTCCTTGGAGAGAACAAGCATGCGAGAAAGAAAGGCTGCTTATGCACAGGGAGACAGCTCAGGGGGAAGGGGTGCATGGAGAGATGGACACAGGGAAGAGGTAACTATTGGGAGGAGGTAGGATGGGAGATGTTTCATTGTGGTCAACGTCATGAGACAAAGTGTATGTGAACTGCTGTGTGGAAAGTGTATTTGCTTTGTAAATTTTCACCCAAATCACAATAAAAAGAAAAGAAAAGAAACCTATATACATGGAAGGATATATGATGCTCATGGATAGCAAGACTCAATATTTTCAAAATGTCAGTACTACCCAGAGGGATCTATATATAAAACCCAAACCCAATCCAGATTCCATCAGCATTGTTTTAGAGGGAAGCACTAATCATTAACTTTATCTGGGAGGGAAAGAGACCCTGGATAAGCAAAGCACTACTAAACATGATCATAGCAGGAGGTTTCACACACTCCTGGACCTCAGAACCAACTATCCAGCTACTGTTTTCAAAAAAGCCTTCTACATAATGTCTAAGGCATTTGACTGCTAACCAGAAGGCTGGAGGTTCAAACCCACCAGCCACTCCTCGGAAGGAAGTTTGGGCAATCTACTTCCCTAGTGATACTGCCTCAGAAACCCAGGGAGGGATCACTATGAGTCGGATCCGACTCTACAGCACATAACAACAACAAAAACAACTGGCATCACAACAGACTCATAGACTCATGGAACTGAATTGAGAATCCAGAAGTAAATCTATCCACCTATGATTTTTCTACAAAGGGCCAACATCCATTAAATGGGGAAAGTGATAGTTTCTTTTAAAATGATGATGGCAAAACTGGGTATCAATTTACAGTATAATGAAGTAGCATCCACACTTCACACCATATACAAAGAGTTACCAAGATCAAAGGGCTAAATGTAAAACCTAAATCTATAAAGATCATTAGAGAAAAAAATAGAGGCAAACATAAATGAAAACCAAATTCACTGCCATTAAGTCGATTTCAACTCATAGTGACCCCCTTTGGGTTTCCGAGGCACTAAATTTTTGCAGAAGTTGATGGCTCAGTCTGCCTTCCATGGAGTGGCTAATGGGTTTGAACCACCAGCCTTCTGGTTACCAGTCAAATGACTTAGGCACTAGGACACCAGACCTCCTTATAGACAAATATGTTGTTGTTGTTGTGTGTCATCGAGTCAGACCTGACTCATAGTGACCCCTCCTTGGGTTTCTGAAGCAGTACCACTACAGAAGTAGATTGCCCCATCTTCCTTCTGAGGAGTGGCTGGTGGATTTGAACCACCAGCCTTCTGGTTAGCAGTCAAGTGCCTTAGGCACTATGCTACCAGAGCTCCCTATAGACAAATATAGGGCCCCTAATTACTTGCAAAAATATACAGTAAAATAAAAATGCACAAAAAAGAGAGATAAGGTAGACAACTGGACCTCCTAAAATTGAAATAATCATGTACAGCAAAAGAATAAAAAGAAAACCTACAGACTTGGAATAAAAACATTTTTGGCAAGGCATATATGACACAGTTGTTTTTGTTCTTAGATGCCATCGAGTTGACTCTGACTCATACAACAGAATGAAACACTGCCTGGTTGCATAGCAGCCTCATAATCCTTGTGATGCTTGAGTCCGTTGATGAAGCAACTGTGTAAATCCATCTTCTTGGGGGTCTTTCCCTTTTTTGTTGACCTTCTACTCTACTGATCAAAATATCTTTCTCCAGGGACTGGTCCCTTCTAATGACATGACCAAAGTTAGTGAGCCTAAGTCTGGCCATTCTTGCTCTGAAGTAACATTCTGGTTGCATTTCTTCCAGGACAAATTTGTTCTTTATTGGGGGGTGGGGGAAGCAGTCCATGGTATTTTCAGTATTCATCACCAACACTGCAATTCAAAGGCATCAACTCTTCTTTGATCTTACTTATTTATTATCCAGCTATCACATATATGTGATGATTGAAAATATCATGGCTTGGGTTAGGTGCATTTTAGTCTTCAAAATGACATCTTCACTCCTTAACACTTTAAAGAGATCTTTTGCAGCAGATTTGCCCAGTGCTGTACAATGTCCGATTTCTTGCCTACTGCTTCTGTGAGTGTTGATTGTGGATCCAAGTAAAATATAATTCCTTGACTACTCTAATCTGTTCTCCATTTATCATGATGTTATTTTGTCCAGTTGTGAGTATTTTTATTTTCTTTATGTTGAGGTGAATCCATATTGAAGACTATAGTCTTTGATCTTCACCAAGAAGTGTTTCAACCTAGAACTACACAGTCCCTCAAGGAAAATTTAGGGTCAAACTTAAAGGCCCTAATATTTGGTATAAATAGACTACCAAGCATAATTCAAAATGCACCAACAGCAGAAGAGAAGCCAGATGATTGGGACCTTCTAAAAAT
>NW_006921667.1:1765444-1767478 GCF_000298275.1 Orycteropus afer afer | reverse complement strand
GGGATGGACACTGGGAGGAGGTAACTATGGGGAGGAAGTGGGAGGGGAGCTGCTGCATTGTAAATTTTGGTCAATGACATGAGACAAACTATATGTGAACTGCTGTATGAAAAGTGAATTTACTCTGTAAATCTTCACCCAAATCCTAATTAAAAAAAAAAAAAGAAGAAGTGTTTCAAGTCATCTTTACTTTCAGCAAGCAAGTTTGTGTCATTTGCATATTGCAGGCTATTAATGAGTCTTCTTCCAATGGTGATGTGGCATTCTTCTTCGTATAGACCAGCTTCTTGGATTGTTTGTTCAGCATACAGATTAAGTCAGTATGGCGAGAGGATACAACCCTGATGCACACCCTTCTTGATTTTAAACCATGTGGTATCCCCTTGTTCTGTTTGAATGACAACTTCCTGGTCTATACACAGGTCTCTCATGAGCATAATGGAATGTTCTGGAATTTCCATTCTTAACAATGCCATCCACAATTTATTATGATCCACATAGTTCAAAGACTTTTCATAGGCAACAAAAACAGAGGTAAACATCTTTTTGTATTCTTTGTGTTCAGCCAAGATCCATCTGACATTAGCAAAGATATCCTGGGACAGAGCAAGGAGTCAGCCGCAGGGACCCAGGAAAGGAGAGGGAACCCAAGGCACACCCCACAAGGCAAGGTGGGAAAGTGGGGGAAAAGAGAGAAAAAGGCCAGGGGTACCAGGACAGAGTGAGGAGGCAGCAGCAGGGATCCAGGTAAGGGGAGGTTGGAGAGGTTTCAAAGAGCTAAGGGAGATAAACTTGTTTGTTGGTTTGTCCTACTGTGGAGGTGTGTCGCTGTGAGTCTTGAGGCTGTGCCACCAGTGTTTCAAACCCAGCAGGGTGCACATTGTGTAGAGGCTTCAGTGCAGCTTGCAAATTGATACACCCTAGGAAGAAGGAAGAGGTCATCCAATATTCAAAGAATTGACCAGGGAAAACCTTATGAATAGCAGAGAAATACTGTCAGATACATTACTGCACAACTTTATGACTAGTCCAGAAACATTGTCCAATACAGAGGAGAAGGAAGAGTCACTTAGGCTAGAAAGTCCTCAAAATATGACTGAGAAAGAGCTGCATCATCAGAGTAAAGCCAGCCTTACTGATACGGATAATGTAAAGCTTTCGAGCACTCCATTAGCTGACATGGCCCATCTTAAATTGAGGAGAAACATGTGCAGACATCCATTAATAATCAGAACATGGAATGTATGAAGTATGAATCTAGGAAAATTAGAAGTTATCATAAGTGAAATAGAACACATAAAGATTGATATCCTAGGCATTAGTGAGCTGAAATGGATTGGTTTTGGCCATGTTGAATTAGACAAACATATGATCTACTATGCTGAGAATGACAATTCAAAGAGGAATGGCATGGCATTCATCATCACAAACGATGTTTCAAGATCTGTTCTGAAGTACAATGCTGTCAGTGTTAAGATAATATCCATACGCCTACAAGGAAGACCTGTTAATATGACTATTATTCAAATATGCACCAACTACCAAAGCCAAAGATGAGGAAATTGAAGATTTTTATCAACTTCTGCAGGCTGAAATTGACTGAACATGCAATCAGGATGTGTTAATTATCACTGGTGACTGGAATTAAAAAGTTGGAAACAAAGAAGAATCACTGGGAGTTGGAAAATTTGGCCTTGGTGACAGAAATAATGCTGAAAATTGCATGGTAGAATTTTACAAGACCAAAGACTTATTAATTGCAAATATCATTTTTCAACAATGCAAATGGCAGCTGTACTCATGGACTTCACCAGATGGAATATACAGGAATCAGACTAAGTACATCTGTGTCAAGAGGCAATGGAAAAGCTCAATATCTTCAGCCAAAACCAGGCCAGGAGCTGATTGTGGAACAGACCATCAACTGCTCTTATGCAAGTTCAACTTGAAGTTAAAGACAATTAAAACAAGTCCATGAGAGCCAAAAATTATCTTGAATATATCCCTCCTGAATTTAGAGACTATTTAAAGAAT
>NW_006921667.1:1757556-1765012 GCF_000298275.1 Orycteropus afer afer | reverse complement strand
CAGAGTCACTGTACCAAAACGAATTGGTTGATTTTCATCCGTTTCAGGAGGTGACATATGATCTAGAACCAATTGTTCTGAAGGAGGAAGTTGAAGCTGCAGTGAAGGAATTGGTGAAGAACTAGGCTCCACCCATTGAGATATTTCAACAAACAGATGCCCCACTTGAGGCACTCACTCAGTTATGCCAAGAGATTTGGAAGACAGCTACCTGGCCAACAGACTGGAAGAGATCCATATTTGTACCCATTCCAAAGAAAGATCATGCCACAGAATGTGGAAATTGTCAAACAATATCATTAATATCGCACACAAGTAAGATCTTACTGAAGATAATTCAAAATGGTTGCAGTAGTATATATTGACAGAGAACTTCCAAAAGTGCAAGCTAGATTCAAAAGAGGATGTGGAACAAGGGATACCATAGCTGCCATCAGATGGATCTTGGCTCGAGGCAAAGAATACCAGACAGATGTTTACTTTTTTTTTATTGACTATGCAAAGGCATTTGATTGTGTAGATCATAACAAATTGTTGATAACATTGAGAAGAATGGGAATTCCAGAACATTTAATTGTACTCATGAGGAACCTGTATACTGACCAGGAGGCTGTCATTCTAACAGAACAAGGGGACACTGCATGGCATAAAATCAAGAAGAGAGTACATCAGGGTTGTATCCTTTCCCCACATGTATTCAATCTATATGCTGAGCAAATAATCTGAGAAGCTGGACTATATGAAGAATGTGACATCAAAATTAAAGGAAAAATCCTTAACAACCTGTGATACACTGACAACACAACTTGCTGAAAGTGAGCATGATTTGAGGCACTTACTGATGAAGATTGAAGAATAGAGTCTGCAGTATGTATTACATTTCAATATAAAGAAAACAAAAATCTTCACAAGTGAAGCTATAAGCAGCATTACAATGAATGGAGAAAAGATTGAGGTTGTCAAAGAATTCGTGTTGCTTGGTTCTACAGTTGTGGCTAATGGAAGCAGCAGTCAGGACATTAGATTACATATAGCACTGGGCAATTCAGCTGCAAAGGACTTCTTTCAAGTGCTGAGGAACAAAGATGCCTCCTTGAGGACTAAGGTGTGCCTGACACAAGCCATGACATTTTCAATCACCTCATGAGCATGTGAGAGCTGGACAATGAATAAGGAAGACCAAAGAAGAGTTGATGCTTTTGAGTTGTGGTGCTGGTGAAGAATGCTAAAAGTACCATGGACTGCTAAAAGAACTAACAGATTGTCCTGGAGGAAGTGCAGCCAGAATGCTCCTTGGAATCGCGAATGGTCAGACTTTGTCTCACCTATTTTGGTCATGTTGTCAGAGGGACTATTCCCTGGAAAAGGATGTCATGCTTGGTAAGGTGGAGGGGTGATGAAAGAGGGGAAGGTCTTTAACGAAGTGGATTGACATGGTGACTGAGTGAGTGCAGCGATGGGCTCAAGTATAGCAAGGATAACGGAGTTGGCATGGGATAGGGCAGTGTTTTGTTCTGCTGTGCATAGAATTTCAGTAAGTCGGAAATGACTCGACAGCACCTAACAACAACAATAACATCCCTCGTTCTATCTCCTCCTCTGAATCCATCCTGAACTTCTGGAAGTTCCCTGTCAATATGCTGTGGCATCCATTTTTGAATTATCTTCAATAAAATTTTACATGTGTGTGATATTAATGATATTGTTCAATATTTTATACATTCTGTTGGATCACCTTTCTTTGGAATGGGCACAAATTTCAACTTCTTCCAGTCAGTTCGCCAGGTAGCTGTCTTCCAAATTTCTTGTCAGTAATGTGTGATCACCTTCAGCACTGCATTTGTTTGTTGAAACATCTCAGTGGGTATTCCTCCAGTTCCTGGAGCTTTGTTTTTCAACAATTCCTTTAGTGCAGCTTGGACATTTTCCTTCAGCACCATTGGTTCTTGATAGAATGCTATCTCCTGAAATAGCTGAATGTTGATTAATTCTTCTTGGTACAGTGACTCTGTGTATTCCTTCCATCTTCTTTTGATGCTTGCTGCATCATTGATATTTTACTCATGCTGTTGGGTGCTGTAGAGGAGATTTCAACTCATAGTGACCCTATGTACATCAGGACAAAACACTGCTCGGTCCTGCACCATCCTCATAATCTTTGCTATGTTAGAGCACATCATTATAGCCATTGTGTTAATCCATCTCCTTGAGGGTCTTCCCTTTTTTCTCTGACCTTCCACTTTACCAAGTATGATACCTTTCTCCATGGACTGGTCCCTTCTATCACCACTTACCTATCAGTTTATTGTACTGTGGTGGCTTGCATGTTGCTATGAGGCTGGAGGTTATGCCATCAATATTTCAAGTACCTGAATGGTAACCCATGGTGGAAAGGTTTCAGAGAAGCTTCCTGACTAGGACAGACTGGGAAGAAGGATGGGACCATCCACTTCCAAAAAAATTAGCCACTGAAAACCTTATGGATTTTTCCATAGAATCATTCAGTATTGCAACTTGAAGCTTGAACTTTTCTTAAGTTCTTTTAGGTTGAGAAATGCCAGGTGTGTTCTTTTTGGTTTTCTAACTCCTGATCTTTGCACACTTCATTACAATACTTTACTTTGTCTTCTGGAGTCACCCTTGGAAATCTGCTCAGCTCTTCTCTTTCATCAATTCTTACAATTTCTTTGGTTACTCTCCATTCAAGAGCAAGTTTCAGAGTCTCTTTTGATATCCCTTTTGGCCTTTACTTCCTTTTCTGTCTTTTTAATGAGCTTTAGCTTTCTTCCTGTGTAATGTTCTTGATATCATCCCACAACTGGATTAGTCTTCAGTTACTAGTATTTAATGTATCAAATCTATTCTTCAGATGATCTATAAATTCAAGTTGTTGTTGTTATGTGCCTTCAAGTCGGACCTGACTCCTAGCAACCCCTTCTTGGGTTTGCGAGGCAGTATCACTATGGAAGTAGATTGCCCCATCTTCCTTCCTAGGAGTGGCTGGTGGGTTTGAACTGCCAGCCTTCTGGTTAGCAGTCAAATGCCTTAGACATTATGCTACCAGAGCATAATTCAAGTAGGATATAATAAAGTTGTGTTTTGGCTCGTGTGGACTTTTTTAAGGTGCTCTGATGGTGTAATGTTTAAGGCATTTGGCTGCTAACTTAAAGGTTGGTGGTTCTAACTCACCAGCTACTCCACAGAAGAAAGATGGGGCACTCTGCTTCCATAAAGATTTACAGACTTGGAAACCCAATGGGTGTTGCTATGACTTGGAATTGACTCAATGGCTGTGAGTTTTCTTTCTTTTTTAATTTTATTGTGATTTGTGTGAAAGTTTTTGCTGCTGCAAACTCCTCTTCCATACAGCAGTTCACATACACTTTGTCTCATGACATTGACTGCAATCTCCCACAGTGCAACCACTCTCCTCCCACTTCTTCCCCATAGCCACCTATTCCCTGCATCCTTCCCTCCCATGCACTGCTGCCCCCTGAGCTGTCATCCTATGCATACAGAGCCCCTCTATTCTCTCATGATTGCTCTCTCCAGGGAGTGCATCTACCTAATGTAAATGTTCAGTTCATATGCCTGTCTTTTGTTTGTCTGGAAGCCACAGGAGTGGGTTCAATTCCAGACCTGAAGGGCAGCTAGGGGCCATAGTCTCAGGATTCTACCCAGCTCTATCAGACCAGCAAATGTGTTCCTTCTGGTCCTTTGTGTGTGTGTGTGTGTGTGTGTGTGTGTGAGAGATTTTGAGTTTTGCTCCACATTGTTCTCCCACTTTAACCAGGATCTCCTATGTGAGTTTTGAGTGAGACTTCAACTTCAACTTGCTTATGAGCAATTCATATCTGTTCCACAGACAGCTCCTGGCCTTGTTTTGAGTGATATTGAGTTAATTGACTCTTTCTATAGATGTAGTTGATTTGATTCCTCTGTATTCCATCTGGCAAGATCCACATGGATAGCTGCCATTTATGCTATTGGAAAAAAAAAAAAAGGTATTTGCAAAGAATAATTCATTCATCTTGCAAAATAATATCATACCACCTCTGGAGTAATTTCTATTGCCTAGCCCCATATTTTCCAACTACTGATGCTCCTTCTCTGTTTCCAACTTTTCCATTCCAGTCACCAGTAATTATCAGTTCATATTGATTGCATGTTTGGTCAATTTCAGTCTGGAAAAATTGGTAAAAAAATCTTCAGTTTCTTCATCTATGGTTTTAATGTTTGGTGCATGAATTTGAACAATAATAGCATTATTATGCCTTGTAGGTGTATAAATATTATCCTATCACTAACAGCATTATACTTCAAGATAGATCTTGAAACATTCTTTTTGAGGATGAGTGTAACACCATTCCTTGTCCATTTGTCATTCCTAGCATAGTAGACCATATGATTGTCTGATTCAAAATGGCCAATACCAGTCTGTTTCAGCTCACTAATGTCTAATATTTTTCATAAATGATCTTCACCTTGTTAAGAAATGTCTATTTCTAGTTTGAGTATTTTTTTTTTTTATTATGAAAGTGAATATCAATAAAGTGCCTATCAAATGTCTTTACTGAATAAATTGAAATTAACCTGTAATTTTCCTTTTCCTTTTTTCTGTTGATATGGTGTATTATATTGATTGATTTTTCTTATGTGGAACCACCTTTGCATTACTGGAATGTATTCCACTTTCTCATCATGTGTAATCCTGTTTATATTCTGTTGCATTTGACTTGATAATATTTTGTTGAGGATTTTTGCATCAGAATTCATGAGGAATTGGTCTCTAGTTTTGGTCTATAAAAACCAAACCAAACTCACTGCCATCAAGTCAGATTCAACTCATAGTGACCCCTCCTTGGGTTTCCGAGGTGATATCACTACAGAAGTAGATTGCCCAACCTTCCTTCCAGGGAGTGGCTGGTGGGTTTGAACTGCAAGCCTTCTGGTTAGCAGTCAAATGCTTAGACACTACGCCACCAGAGCTCCTAGTTTTGGTCTATAGGAATTGCTGGATAGTTTTCTTTTCTTGTGATGTTATTATCTGGCTTTAGGATCAGGATAATGTTGGCACAATAGAATGGGTTGGGAAGTTTACTTTTCTTTTCTATTTCCCAGAAGATTATACTTCTTTAAATGTTTGATTGAATTCACCTGTGAAGTTGTCTTGTCCTTTTCTAGACTTTTTTTTTTTTTTTGGTTGAAAGCTTTTGATTATTGACGCAATGTCTTCATTTATTATAGTTCTGTTGAGATTTTCTATTTCTTCCTGATTCAATGTAAGTAGATTTTGCATTTTTAAGAATTTTTCCATTTAATGTAGGTTATCTATATTGTTTACATACATTTGTTCAGTTGCTTTTGCTGAGTACCATGACCCTTGACTCATGGTAACCCTATGCACAACACAATGAAATGCTTCCCAATTCTTTACCATCTCTATAATTGATTGTGGATCAGAACTTTGTGATGCATAGGGTTTTCACTGGCTGATGTTTGGAAGTAGATTGTATATGTTGCTGTTATTTTTCAGGTGTGGTCAAGTCAATTCCAACTCTTTGAGATCCTAGGTATAACAGAACAAAACACTGCCTAGTCCTGTACTATCCTCTCAACTGTTTCTATGTTTGAGACCCCAGTTTCAGCCAATGTGCCAATTCATATCCTTGAGGGTCAATCTCTGTTTAGCTAACCTTCTACTTTATCAATCATAATGTTGTACTGCAGTCAATAGTCTCTGCTGATAACATGTTCAAAGTACATGAGACAAATTCTCAGCATTTTTTCTTTGCATTTCTCAAATTCCTTGCATCTAAGGAAAATCGTGGCTGCACTTCTTCCAAGAGAGATTTGTTCATTCTTCTGGTATTCCATCGGTATATTCAATATTTTTTTGCCTACATCATAATTCAAAGTCACCCATTCTTCAGTCTTCTTTATTCATTGTCCAGATTTCACATGTATATGAGATAATTGAAAATACCATGGCTTAGGTCAGATTGATTACATTTAAGATCATAAATTTACATCATTATACTCATTTCAATATTATATAAAACTCTACTTCTATACAGGTCTGTTACTCCCTTCTTTATGCTATTGTGATCACAATTTACATATTTATACATTGTGTCCCCCATAACATAGATTTATAATTTTTATGCATCTTCTTTTGCAGGGTATAGAAATTGGCTTTGCAAACCAAAAATACAGTCTATTTGCTTTTGTATTACCTGTGTAATTAACTTTACCAGAGACTTTTATTTCATCACAATTCTAATTAATGTCTAATGTCTTTTCATTTCCATCTGAGTTCCCTTTTGAATTTTTGTTTTTGCATATCTAGTGGTAACAATTTCCCTCAGCTTTTGTTTGTTTTTGAATATCTTAATTTCTTTTTTTCATTTTTTTTGAGAAACTGTTATTTCAGATATAGAATTCAGTGCTCTTTCATTATATATATATTTTTCTTTGTGCACCTAAAATGTGTCATTTCACTGTCTCTGGCCTCAATGATTTATTAAATAAGTAATTATTTTTCAATATTATTGATGACCTTGCATGTGATAAGTCACTTCTCTCTTGGAGAACCAAGATTTTCCCTTTGTCTTTGTCTTTGACAATTTGATTGTAATAGCATTGCAACTTGAGAAGATGCTTTGTAGTATTTGAATGTTTTTGAAATTATTGAGGTTTATTTTGTATCCTAACATATGATCTATTCTGGAGAATGATCCATGTGTGCTGGAGAAGAATGTGTATTGTGCTTTTGTTGGGTGGAGTGCTCTATATATGTCTACGAGGTCAAGTGGGTTGACTGTGTTGTTGTGTTCTTTTGTAAGTTTGTTGAGTTTTTTTTCTAGTTGTTCTGTCCTTCCTTGAAAGTGGTATGTTAAAATCTCCTACTACTATTTTAGACCCTCGGAAGGAAGGTTGGGCAATCTTACTTCCGTAGTGATACTGCCTCGGAAACCCAAGGAGGGGTCGCTATGAGTCGGGGCTGACTCGATGGCACATAACAACAACAACAACAACACTATTTTAGAATTGTCTATCTTTCCTTTTAATTCAGTTAATATTTGTCTTACATATTTTGGAGCAATTTCATGAATATCTAACTTAATTAATTAGATATTAATTATGGTGATGTCTTCTCAGTCAATTAATCCTTTTTGCATCATATAATGTCCTTCTTTGTCCCTTGTTGTTTTTAGGTGCCATTGAGTCACTTCTGACTCATAGCTACCCCATGCACAGCAGAACAAAACACTGCCCCATCCCACACCAGCTCCATGATCCCTGCTAAACTTGAGCCCATCATTGCAGCCACCATGTCAATCCATCTCATTGAAGGCCTCCCCCTCTTTCATCGACCCTCCACCCTACCAAGCATGACATCCTTCTGTAGGGAATGGTCCCTTCTGACAACATGACCAAAATAGGTGAGACAAAG
>NW_006921667.1:1755704-1756287 GCF_000298275.1 Orycteropus afer afer | reverse complement strand
TGACTCTGTGTATTCCTGCCATCTTTTGATGTGTACTGCATCATTCAATATTTTGCCCCTAGAATTTCTCAATATTGCAACCCGAGGCTTAAATTTTTCCTTCAATTCTTTCAGCTTGAGAAATGCTGAGTGTGTCCTTCCCTTTTGGTTTTCAGACTCCAGGTCTTTGCACATTTCATTATAGTAATTGGTTTTGTCTGCTCAAGCTGCTTTTATCTTGTCATTTCTTCCATTTTCTTTAGCTACTCTCCACTCAAGAGCAAGTTTCAGAATCTCTTCTGTCATCCATTTGGTCTGTTCTTCTTTTCTTGTCTTTTTAGTGATCTCTTCCTTTCTTCATGGATAATGATCTGGATATCCTCCCGTAATTCTTCTGGTTTTCGGTCACTGATGTTCAATGCATCACATATATTCTTTAGATGATCTCTAAATTCAAGAGGGATATATTCAAGATCATATTTTGGCTCTTGTGGACTTGCTTTAATTGTCTTTAACTTCAAGTTGAACTTGCGTATGAGCAGTTGATGGTCTGTTCCACAATCAGTTCTTTGCCTGGTTTGGCTGAAAATATTGAGCTTTTCTA
>NW_006921667.1:1753337-1755075 GCF_000298275.1 Orycteropus afer afer | reverse complement strand
TCTTCAATTTGAGTGGTGCCACATCAGCAAATGGAGGTCTCGAAAGCTTTACCTTATCCATAGGAGTAAGGCTGGGTTTATTCAGATGATGCAGCTCTTTTCCACTCCTATTTTGAGAGCCTTCTAACTTAACTGGACTATTCATAAAGTTGCAAGGTAATGTATCAAACAGTGTGTCTTTGTATTCATAAGGTTTTCCATGGCCAAATCTTTGAGAAGTGGAGAGCCTCTTCATTCTTCCTAGTCTGTCTCAGTCTGTAAGCTGAGCTGATATCTTTGAACCATGTGCATCCTTCTGGGTTTGAAACACCAGTGGCTCAGCCTCAAAACTCACTTAAACACTTCACCACAGTAGGACAATCTGACAGACAAGTTTTTCTCCCTGTTGGAAACCTCTCGTTCTACCCTTACCTGTGACTGACTCCTCCTCTGTCTGGATTCCTGGTGTTTTAATCCCCTTTCTCCTGCTCTCCTGCCCTGCTGCTTTGGGCGTGCCTGAGTTCCCTTTCCTCACCTGGATCCCTGCAGCTTTGTCCCTTATGCTGTTTTTTACCTTGAAGTCTATTTTATCAGAGATAAATATTATCACCCCAGCTCTTTTCTGGTTGCCATTAGCTTGGTATATTTTTTGCTACTCCTTAATTTTAAATTTGTTTTTATATTTGTGTCTAAATTGGGTCTCTTGTAGGCAGTATATCGATGGATCTTCTTTTCTTATCCACACTCTCTTTTTCTTGACTGGTGTATTTAGTCCTTTCACATTGAGTGTAATTAGTGACAGGTATGAATTTATTGCTGTCATTCTATTGTCTTTTTTGTTGTGTTGTTGGTGATTTCCTTATTCCAAATAGTTTTCTGTGCTGAGCTCATTTTGTTATCATGTGTTTCTTCCATTTTCTTCATTATTGTCCGTTTTGTGCTTAGTAAGCCCATGTTTTTTTCTTCTTTATGAGTTTGCTTAGATTGATTGTTAATTTTATTTGTGGTTACCCATATGTAAATTCTTATCTCTTTAAATTTGGAGCAGTCACTTCTGTAAAATCATTGTCCTGTCTTCCTCTCCATTTGGAAATTTTGTAATTTGAACTCTTATTCTCTGTATTTGCTTTGTTGCTGTGTTCATCTGCAGATTGACAACTTTATTTCTCTGTGTACATTATGTTATGATCTTATTTTGAGCATCTGTTTCTGGTTTTGTTTCTAAGCAGTAATGTCAAGTATCCTGATTTTAATTGTTGTTCTCTGTTGTGGGTTCTCTATTAGAAGTAGTCCCTTTAGCATTTCTTATAGGGTTGGTCTGGTTGTCACAAATTTCCTTAATTTCTGTTTGTCTGAGAATGTCTTGATTTCACCCTTATATTTGAGGGCCAATTTGGCTGGACATATAATTCTTGGTTGGAAGTTCTTTTTCTTCAATGTTTTTTTTTTTTGCACTCTATCCCATTGCTGTCTTGCCTTCAGGGTTTCTGCTGACATATCAGAAGTTGTAGGTGACATTTCATTCCTGCCAAACTACTCCCAAGATTTTTTCTTTGTCTATGGTTTTGGAGAGTTTGATTATGATATGTCTTGGTGACTTTCACTTGGGATCCATCCTGTACAGGGTTCATTTCGATTCTTGGATGGATATCTTTTCTTCCTTCACGATATAGGGTAAATTTTCTGCTAGCAAGTCTTAAGCAATTTTCTCAGTATTTTTATTTATGTATTTTTCCTTCTCTTGTTCTGGTATTTCAAC
>NW_006921667.1:1751333-1752717 GCF_000298275.1 Orycteropus afer afer | reverse complement strand
CTAACCAGAAGGCTGGTGGTTCAAACCACCAGCCACTCCTCGGAAGGAAGGTTGGGCAATCCTACTTCCATAGTGATACTGCCTCGGAAACCCAAAGAGGGGTTGCTATGAGTCGGGGCCAACTCAACAGCATATAACAACAACAACAACAACAACATATCTGAAAATACGGAGCAAGTGTACTTGTTTTGGTTATTAACTCAGCTGTGCTTGTTGCTCTCCAGTTCTCTTTGTGTAGGTAGAATCCCTGGTGGAGATGTTGCTGCAGGTCCCTGTTCATTACAAAGGGATTTTGGAGTTGGTATGAGCAGGTATTGTCCACAGTCTGTCATTGATTCTGTGATGCAGGAGTTATTGTAGTTACCTCCTGAGTGAGGTGTCCAGTGTAATAACTCTTGTTGCCTGGTGGTGGTTTAATGTGTTCCCCCTATTGGATGAGGCCGGGGAGAAGAAGGAAAAAGAATAACAAAAAAGAAAAAAAAGAAAAGGCACTATAGCAAGTTCCCATTTCCTGTGTTTGAGCAAGACAGTTCAGTCAGCACTGCCAGGACAGGCTGTATAGTTTGTATCTTCCTTAACCATTTACTAAAGATGATGTCCTATTGTCAATCAAAGAACTGTGGTTAAAAATCAATAGAGACCCCAACAAGTAGAGGGCCACTACTTTCCACATGGATCAAGAAGCCACTGAAACCCAGTACCTGGGTCCACTTTGCATTTTTGTAAGCCTGGTCCACAGAGGTTGTGGAAGAGTTGAATCCAGCCCGCTGCTGTACACTCACTCCAGGGTTCCACCTAGTCGGAAGGAATTTCTCCTTTCCCCTCACTCCTTTCTGGACTCTCCAGCAGCCCAAGCCAAGGGGGATCTTGATCAGTTTGCCAGTAAGATTATCTACTCACTCAGCTCCCAAGGTCACCGCCCAAAACTCCAGTGTGGGTATTCTGAGTCCCCACTGCCTCTGTGAGTTCTTTGATTTTTTTGGTTTCTTCCTTCCCTACACCAACCTTTTCCGTATTTCTAATGAGTCCTGTCCTTCTCTGTCTCTCTGTCTCTGGCAGTTAGGCAGGTTTGTTTATATTTCCCAGTTGTTTAACATGTTCCTTTTCTCTACCTTCACTAAATCTGATCATTTATCTTCTCCTTAGTTGCTCATAACTCCAGTATAATTATTTCTATCTACTTTACCTAGTTATTCATGAATTACATTGGTAGAGGGAACAAGAATATGGGTTATGGTATGATACCATCTTCCCACCTCCTTGAGCTAGTATATTGACAGAGATTTTCTTGAATGTCAGAATATAAATTGGCTTTTTCCTGGATGCTATAAAACTCTGAGTCTTTTTCAGAGTTCCAATGAAGTTGATTTTGACATTGTCTGGT
>NW_006921667.1:1738806-1743568 GCF_000298275.1 Orycteropus afer afer | reverse complement strand
GTTTAGCACATTAATGTTGTAGCATAATTCATAAAGATATGAAACTATAGTTATATGTGTACATTTGTATGTTGGTTTTTATATGTAGTTTACTCGCTCTCACTACCATCAAGTTGAATCTGACTTATACAGACCCCTCCTTGGGTTTCTGAGGCAGTATCTCTTAGGAAGTATATTGCTCAACCTTCCTTCTGAGGAGTGGCTGGTGGATTTGAACTGCCAGCCTGCTGGTTAGCAGTCAATTGCCTTAGGCACTTCACTATCAGAGTTCCTATGTATATAATTTAATAGGTAGCATATTGCCTAAGGCATTTGACTGTTAACCAGAAGGCTGGAGGTTCAAATCCACCAGCCACTCCTCAGAAGGAAGGTTGGGCAATCTACTTTCATAGTGATACTGCCTCAGAAACCCAAGGAGGGATCGCTATGAGTTGGGTCTGACTTCCCGGCACATAACAACAACAACAACAAATAAATGCTTCGCAGTCATGAAGCAAAAGAACTCTTTTTACTGCTACTCTATAGATGTGGCAGCCAAGAGAGAGGGAGACTCAGCACCTTACCCAAGGTCAATAAACCACAAGTGATGGAAAAACCAGGTAATTCAGATCATTATTTATTCTTTTTATAGCCTTGTGAGAAAATGACTGTTATCACCATTTTGCTGATGAATAAAGAAATTTGTAGCTACTTAGGGTCTTGGATGTCTAACTTCAAAAGCATTTCTCTCTCTATTCTGTAAGTCTGCTTTCCTGGACACCGCCTTTTTGTTAACACTTATGATAATCTTTCTTCTGTCACATATCCCTCATGAACACCCAAACATGTTCACTTCACATCAATATCATCAAGTGTAGAGTTGTCAGCTAGAGAGATCTGATGAAATGGAAGAAGCACAAGCTTTAGAGTCAAATGAGCATTGCTTCAAATCTTAGCTTTCCTATTTTCTAGTTTTGTTGATTTGGACAATTTACATAACCTTCATGATTATCAATTTGCTTCTTGTTAAAGTGAGAATAGAAATTATATTATTAGTTAGTAGTTAGTGTTAAATGTTCAACTTTCCACCTTTAGTTAGTTAACACTCCACTTTAGAGCAGTGTTTTAGATTGGTTGCAAAAGTGCTTCTAATTATCCTCCTGACTCTCTATTCTTCTTTATACATGTAATTTTGCAGCTCTTTTCATCAAGAAATGACATCTACTTACACATCCCTTGATCTAGGCAGAATTTGAACTTAATTTGGTCAATAAAGTGACAGAAATGATGGTGTGTCAGTTGCATGCCTAAGAAGGCCTTGCACACTTCCTACTTTTCCTCTTGAACCCCGACCACTACCTTGAGAAGGAGCTAGTACAAATCTTCTGGAAAATGAAAGATCACATTGAGCAGAAAAGAGTCATCCCAGCTGAGACTGTTCTACATTAGCAAACCACAGCAAACTGGCCTGTTGACTAGAGACAAATGAGCAAACCCAGCTTAAATCCATCAAATACCCAGTCACTTATAGACTGTGAGAAGAAATAAATATTTTTGTCTTATGTAATTAATTTTGGTTTCTTATGCAGCAGTAGCTAAATGGCACTGTCAGATATTAATATTACCTGAACTATTCACAAAAAGCTCAAAACCATGCTCAGATTTATTCAGGGTGAGGTTCTCTCCTTTGCGTTTATTCTAATAAAAACCAAACCAAACTCACAGCCATCAAGTGAATTCCAATTCATAGTGGGCCCCATTGGGCTTTGAGGCAGTAAATCTTTATGGAAATAGATTGCTCCATCTTCCCTCTGTGGAGCTGCTGGTGGGTTTGAACCACCAACCTTGTGATTAGCAATCAAATGCTGTGGGCACTGTGCCATCAGAGCTCCTGTGTAGTCTCATAAACACCTTTTATTTACTGTATGTGTTCAAACACAGGCTGACCATTCTACCATAGTAAATGAGTGTAATAAATGTTTGTTTCCAAAGGATCAAATACTGTCTTTGCACACCATTCTCTCATTGTCCTTATGTCAATATTTACATACAGAACTAAAAAATATTAAATGAGGTTTTTCAAGTTTGATTTTAGAAAAGAGTTTGATACTTCTGGTAAAGAAAAAAAAGAAAAAAAAAAAACTGTAAAAAGGCATAATCAAATGGCTCTCAAGTGTTGATAGAATAGTTAGGTCCTTCCAAGCCTGGCCAGTCCAGCAGGCCAGAGATCCATAGCCATGGTTCTCAACATTTGTCCTTATGTTTCTTGGCTACAGTCAAAACATAGGGGTATTTGTCTAGATGACCACTCTGTATCTCAAGTTTTTATGAAAATGATGCTGCAGAACTTGAGGATAGGACCCTGCTATGTCTTCTCTTGTGACATTTATCAGGAGTTGCCATAATTATTATTCTTGTGTGTGCCTTTCTTCCACATTATATTACACATAATGATATTTCAAAAGACTATTTTTTTATGAAGTGCTTACTATGTAAAATAGATGTTTCCTACCCCAATTGAAAGATCAGAAGTTTCCACTAAAGCTTCTTGATTTCAGAGAGCCTGACAGTAACATCCATAGTATAGCACAGTACCTTTTCATTTTTTGTATCAATTATGTACCCTAATAAATATCTAATGTAGAATTCAGTGAACCTGACACAATGGTCCATGAAGAACTCCTCTTGTCCCCCAAAACAAATCAATTCCTTACAGTACAGTGCAGTAATTAGAAGTCTAAAATCAGACTGCCTACGTTAAGATTTCAGATATAGCTTTTTCTATCTGAGTGATCTTATATAAGTCTCTTAGATGAGCCTCAGGCTTCTTATATGTAAAACATTCTATAATATTTCCTATCTTAGCTGTTGTGATAAGAAAGTATACCTAGGTAATTAAATAAGTCAGCACATGTAGGAAGCTTAAACTCCTGTCTGGCAGGTAATGAGCACTAAATAAATGCCACTCACTTTGCATTAAGGGAGAGTATTTGTGGTTCAATGGTAGACTTCTCACCTTCCAGGTGGGAGCTCTGAATTCAATTTCCGGCCAATATACCGGATGAATAGCTACCACCTGTCTGTTAGTGGAGGTTTACATGTCGCTAAGCTGCTGAACGGGTCTCAGAAGATCTTCCAGGCTAAGCTGGATTAGGAAGAAAGGCCTAGTGATCTACTTCCCAAAATTACCAAATGAAAATTCTATAGATCAAAACATGATCATTCCATATTGGGGGCTGACTGAGTGGCAACTAACAACAACAACATTCTTTGTTTATACACCCATTTAAATCAGATTTTCAGAGTGGAAAATATTTGCTGGCTACTGTAACAGATATATGTGATGAAAGCATCTGGTCCCTATGTGAAAGGCACTTCTAACTGAGAGAGGGGAAAAATGACTGCAAGTAAATACATTTGTAGGGATAGTTGTTGTTTGAAAAGCAAAATCAAAGAGATATGGAGCTCAGGGGATGAGGTGTTTATCTCCTTAGTATACGGGACTGGGAAGGGTCACAGAGAAAGTGATATTTGAATTAAGTTTAGAAGGATGAGGGGAAATTTGACAGTTGAAAATTTCAGGTATTCAAGGCAGAGGAAAAGGCCTGTGGTGAGGAGTTGGCCATCTCAGGGTTTACCTTTTGTTCTGGGGAGTGTGGGGAAGTTTAGTGTTAGGAAAGATAGGTTGTCAGGAGGACAGTGTCGGGGGATGGGATGAGAGGCAGAAACAAGGGACAGATGGAGTACCAGAGTCCCTACAGAGATTTTTCTTTCCTTCAGTTGTCTGTGTAAGGGAGACAAAAATAATGTCATTTTGAAGGTGCGCATCACGATTCCACTCAAGAAGAGAATTGTGGTTGTTTAAAAACAAGCCTTAATGGGGCTTTTCAATATGATTGGAAGTCCTGTGGGAATTTACTGTATAGGTTATGGTATATAAAGGAGAACTAAGCCTCTGTTTAGTACAGACATTGAAAGGACCTGTGGGTTGAAGAAATGAACAGTGATGGGGAGAGAGAGAGGCAGGGTGGGACAAAGCTAGAGCAGGGGAAAGCAAGAGAAAGTAATGGAAACATTCCACAAGTGGGAGAGTTCAGAGAACAGGGATCAGATCCTAACTAGAGTAGATTGCCTTCTTTCAGTATCAGAGAATTTGATGAGCATCACTGACTTTCCTGGGAAAGCAGCTTCAGGAATGGCATTTGAGAGAAACAAGGGACAGGATCTGGGCTCCAAGTCTGGGACAGTGCAAGACAGGGAGCAGAAGCTAGGTGACAGAAATATAAGGAAGCATTAAACTTCAACACAGAAACAGCATACATGTTTTAACCAATTTTCTTTATATATTAAAGGACACAGTGATGCCAGCTGTCACTTTTGTCTACATGGGTATGCCATATTTACCTGTAATATTTACATGTGATATGTCTTTTCTAGTACAAAATGTGTGCACGTTTTACCTTCAGAAGGAACAAAAATGATGAACTTTAAGGATGTTTTGAATTTGAGAGCCATATAATACATTGTTCTATATGGCTCCCAAATTCAAAATATCCTTAAAATTCATCACCCTTGCTTTGCGTTTGGGAGCCATATAGTATATTGTTGGAAAGAAGACTGGACAATCTACTTCTGTAGAGATACCACTTCAGAAAACCAAGGAGGGATCATTATGAGTCAGATTCCACTCAATGGCAGTGAGTTTTTGATAGTGTATTGTAAGAAGCTCTGGGGGTGTAGTGCCTAAGGCATTTGACTGCTAACCAGAAGGTTGGTGGTTTGA
>NW_006921667.1:1726466-1737841 GCF_000298275.1 Orycteropus afer afer | reverse complement strand
TTGAACCTCCAGCCTTCTGGCTAGCAGTCAAATGTCTTAGGCACAATGCTACTAGAGCTTCTGAAGATGAGCTCATTCAGCACAAAAATATTGATTTCAAAGAAAGAAAATTAATGCAAAGGTATCTCCTTCCCTGCTGAGGAGTACTGTTTGCAGTGTCTTCCCAACAAGGGGACGACACTGGCATTTGGAGTGCTGCATCTTGTGACCTCATGCCAGAGTCTTTCATCTTATCTCATATTCTTCTACAAGGGGATTAGGGCAGGAGACAGAGCCATTCCCATTTTGTGGTTAATAACTTGCTTGTCTCAGAATCATTTTAAAGTGGGAGCAGGATTCAACCCAAAAGTGCCCACTTTATTCCTGAAAAGGAGCAAGCTGACAACCTGATTTTGCTACCAGAGCTCATTCCTTGACATTTTGTGGCCACTTAACCTTGGGCTCTGCAGACCCCTAGCATATGCTAGACAAGAAGTGTTTGTCTTGCCCAAGTAGCTGGTCCTGCATATGGTTATTGCTTCAGCTGCTTCAGCAGCAGCACCTAAAAAGGGCCAAAGGGCCACAGACAATCATCTTATGAAGACAGCTCAGTGAAGGAAAGATTTTTAGAAAATAAATGGATCAGTTAGAGCAGGCAGCTTAGTCTACTGGGGCGTGAGGTGAACCTTGTTTGCAGTCAGTAGTAGAGGCCTCTCTGTGAAGACTGCCATGCAGGGGACCTGTTTTATACACACATTCATGTATACACTCACACTTACACACAGAGACACTTGTGCACAAAATGCAGACACAGGTATACACATACACATACCATATACACACAGAGATACACACAGACACTGACATCCTATCATTTAATCATTCTATCCTTCTGATGCTTATTTTCTGCCTCTATAAAATGAGAGTAATTATAGACTTGCAAAGGTTAATGTGAGAATTAAAAGAAATATTTTTGTAAAAATCTTAGTGTCTGCCACATAATAAACTATGGACAAATTTTAGCTATTACTCCATGTACATATACACATGTATACACATATTCATAAGTATGCATGCACACACATAACCATATACAGATGCACAAATTCTTGTGCACGTACAAAAGCACATAAACAACCATTAATACCAATGTATACAGTGAGTTACATTGGACAGCATGAACATTCATGCACATTCATATACATATACTTAAACATGTTGTTGCTAGGTGCCATAGAGTTGGCTCTGACTCTTAGCAATCCTATGTACAACAGAAAAAAGCACGCATGGTCCTGTGCCAGACTCACAATCCTTGCTATATCTGAGCCCATCATTTCAGCCACTGTGTCAATACATTTAGTTGAGAGTCTTGTCTGTTTTTGCTGACCCTCTACTTTACCAGGGAGCTCTGGTGGCATAGTGCCTAAGACCTTTGACTTCCAACCAGAAGGCTGGTTGTCCAAACCCACGAGCCACTCCTCGGAAGAAAGAAAAGACAATCTTTATCTATAGAGATACTGCCTAGGAATCCCAAGGAGGTGTTCCTATGAGTCGAATTGACTCCACAGCAGTGAGTTTTGTTTCATTTTTTGGTTCTCCTTTACCAAGCATGATCTCCTTCTGCAAGGAATGGTCCCTTCTGACAACATGACCAAAATAGGTGAAACAAAGACTGGTCATTTTCACTTCCAAGAAACATTACAGCTGTACTTCTTACAGGACAGATTTGTTACTTCTTTTAGCAGTCCATAGTACTTTTGATATTTTTTGCCAACACAACTCAAAAGCATCAACTCTTCTTCAGTCTTCCTTGTTTATTGTCTAGGTTTCATATGCATATGAAACATTTGGAAATATCATGGCTTGGGTTAGGTGCACCTTTGCCTTCAAGGAAACATCTTTGCTCTTCAGCACTTGAAACAGGTCTTTTGCAGCAGATTTGCTCAGTGTTATATGTCAGCTGATGTCCTGACTGCTGCTTCCATTGGTGTTGCTTGTGGAACCAAGTAATATGAAATCTTTAACACTTCGATCTTTTCTCCAATTATTGTGATGTTGCTTATTGGTCTAGTTGTGAGAATTTTTGTTTTCTTTATGTTGAGACATAATCCATGCAGAAGAAATCTTTAATCTTCATCAGTTAGTGCTTCAAGTCATCCTCACTTTCAGCAAGCAAAGTTATGTCATCTGCATATCACAGGTTGTTAATGAGTATTCCTCCAATCCTGATGCCATGTTCTTCTTCATATAGTGCATCTTCTTGAATTATTTGCTCAGCATACAGATTGAATAAGTATGGTGAAAGGATACAACCCTGATGCACTCTCTTCTAGATTTTAAACCATGCAGTGTCCTCTTGTTCTGTTCTAATGACAGCCTCCTGGTCCATGCACAGGTTCCTGATTAGCAAAATCAAGTTTCTGGAATTCCCATTCTTCTCAATATTACCCATAGCATAACTTGTTATCTACACAATCTTATGCTTTTGCATAGTCATAAAACATAAATAAACATCTTTCTGGTATTCTTTGCTTTCAGCCAAGATCCATCTGACATCAGCTAAGATATTCCTCATTCCACATCCTCTTCTGAATCCAGCTTGTATTTCTGGAAGCTCTCTGTAAATATACTGCTGCAACCATTTTTGAATTATCTTCAGCAAGATTTTACTTCTGTGTGATGTTAATGATATTATTTGATAATTTCTACATTCTGTGGGATCACCTTTCTTTGGAATGGGTACAAATATGCATCTTTTCCAGTCAGTTGCCTAGGTAGCTGTCTTCCAAAAATCTCTTGGCATAGACAAGTGAGTGCCTCCAGTGCAACATCTGTTTGTTGAATTGTCTCAATGGATATTCTGCCAATTCCCGGAACCTTTTTTTTTTTTTTTTTTTTTGCCAATTCCTTCACTGCAGCTTCAACTTCTTCCTTCAATACCATTGGTTTTTGTTCATATGCCACCTCCTGAAATGAATGAACATCAACCAATTCCTTTTGGTACAGTGCCTCTGTGCATTCCTTCCATCTTATTTTGATGTTTCCTGCATCATTCAATATTTTGCCCATAGAATCTTTCAATATTGCAACTTGAGGCTTGAATTTTTTTAAGTTCTGTAAGCTTGAGAAATTGGGAGCATGTTTTTCCCTTTTGGTTTTCCAACTCCATGTCTGCACATTTCATTGTAATAATTGACTGTCTTCTCAAGGTGCTCTTTGAAATCTTCTGTTCAGCTCTTTTATCTTGTCATTTCTTCCATTTTCTTTAGCTACTTTACCTTCAAAGACAAGTTTCAAAGTCTCTACTGACATACATTTTGGTCTTTTCTTCCTTTCCTGTCTTTTTAATGATCTTTTGCTTTCTTCATGAATGGTGTTCTAGATGTCATCCCACAATTCCTCTGGTGTTCAGTGAATCAAATCTATTTTTGAGATGGTCTCTAAATTTAGAAGGGATATAATCAAGGTCATATTTCAGCTCTCCTAGAATTCTTTTAATTGTCTTCTGTTTCAACTTGAACTTGCAGATGAGCAACTGATGGTCTGTTCTACAGTCAGCTCCTGACCTTGTTTTGGCTGAAGATACTGAGCTTCTCCATTGTCTCTTTCCATAGAAGTAGTTGATGTGATTCCTGTGTGCTCCATCTAGACAAGTTCATGTGTATAGCTGTTGTCTGTGTTGTTGAAAAAGGTTATTTGCAAGGAATGTCATTGGTCTTGCAAAATTCTACCATGCAATCTCAAATGATATTTCTATCATCAAGGCCATATTTTCCCACTACTAGTGATTCTTCTTTGTTTCCAACTTTTGCATTCCAATCACCAGTGATAATCAATGCATCTGGATTGCATGTTTGGTAAATTTCAGACTGCAAATGTTGGTAGAATTCTTCAATTTCCTCATAATTGGCTTTGGTGTTTGGTGTGTAAATTTGAATAATAGTAATATTAACTAGTCATCATTGTAGGTATGTGAATATTATCCTATCACTGACAGCATTGTATTTCAGGATAGATCTTGAAACATTCTTTGTGATGATGAATGCCACATCATTCATCTTCATTTGTCACTCCCAGCACAATATATCATAAGGTTGTCTGATTCAAAATGGCTAAAACCAGTCTATTTCAGCTCACTAATGCCTAAGATATTGATCTTTATGTGTTCCCTTTCATGTTTGACAATTTCCAATTTTCCTAGATTCATAATTCATACATGCCATGTTCTGATTATTAATGCATTTTTGAATCTCTGGGGGTGTAGTGCCTAAGGCATTTGACTGCTAACCAGAAGGTTGGTGGTTTGAACCCACCAGCCACTCTGTGGAAGGAAGATGGGACAATCTACTTCTATAAAGATTTATTGCCTTGGAAACTCAATGGGGGTCACTATGAGTCAGAATAAACTAGAGGCAGTGTTTTTTTTTTTTTTTTTAGTGGTATATTAGATTTTCATGTCATAAATTACATGGGAACTGATCCTAGGGATGCCACACTCGATGTGTCTTTAGGAACAGCTGAAGAGGATGCAGGAATGTTCTAGAATTCACAGTGTTCTCAAATATATAAGCATTTTTTATTCAAGTACCATTAAATAGCAAAGCACAGAAAGCCACTCAGATTATTGCAAGTAAAAGGAGGTACTTTTGTAAGAATAGAGCATCTATCTCAAGGAACCCAAAGTGAGGTTTTATAACCTGATCTGAACAGGAACAAACAGAGCTGCAAAGTCAAGAATCAAAGTCACTTCTCTTCAGGGGTCACATGAGCTCTTAAATCCATTTTTTCCAACTTTATTTTTTGTCTTTGCAGACAGCTTCTTCCACACCAACACGCTCCATATCATAAGGTTGTCTGATTCAAAATGGCCAAAACCAGTCCATTTCAGCTCACTAATGCCTAAGATATTGATCTTTATGTGTTCCCTTTCATGTTTGACAATTTCCAATTTTCCTAGATTCATAATTCATACATGCCATGTTCTGATTATTAATGCATTTTTGAAGCTGTTTCTTCTTATTTTGAGTTGTGTCACATCACCAAATGGAGATCCCAGAAACTTTGCTCCATATGCATCGTTAAGGTCAACTCTACTCTGAGGAGACAGTTCTTTCTCAGTGATACTTTGTGTGCCTTCCAGCCTGAGGGGCTCCTTTTCTGGCACTATATCTGACAATGTTTCAGGGCTATTTATAAAGTTTTCCAGTAATATATCAGACAGTATTTCACTGGTAATCATAAGGTTTTCACTTGTCAATTGTTTGAGAAGTGAATGGCCCCTTCCTTCTTCTGAGTCTGTGTTAGTCTGGAAGCTCCACTGAAACCTGTCCACCATGGGTAGTCCTGCTGGTATTTGAAATACAGGTGGCATAACCTCTAGCCTTACAACAACACAAAAGCTAAGACAGTATGACAAACTGACAGGCAAGTGGTGGATACTTAAACATACTCAAACATGAAATTATTTCAATTTACTCTCAGAAGTATTAAAATATACCTATCAATACATATATAGTCCCTAGGTGGTATATATTGGTTCACACTCCATTACAACACAAAAAGTAGCAGTTCAAATCCACCCCGTGTTGCTGTGGAAGAAAGGTCTGCTCATCTACTTCCAAAAAATCAGCCATTGAAAACCCTATGTAGCGCAATTCTACTCTCAAACAGGTGAGGTCACCATGAATGAAAATTGACTTGACAGCAATGTTGTCAAATTTTATAGATAGATAAATATAGAGACTGACAGATAGAAATAAAGATATATATATTATGTAAACACGTGTACATGTGTGTGTATAAAATGTCAAAACATACATACACATTTTTCATAGTAAGACTTTATCTATGATAATAAAACAATTCAAGGCAATTTATTACATAGTTATAGAAGCTCAGTATCTAAAAACAATTCTCTTGCACACCAATCTCGTAAACTTAGGTATGGAGAACTACTTTTGTGGCTTTTGTTTATGGGAGGAACCAGGCTGTGGGCATGAACCCTATGGTTCCTATTACTCTGTTGGTGGTGGAGAACACTATTGCCTCATATAAGGCATGAAGATAGGTGCCCACTTCCTTCCTGGGGAAAGTAGGCAGGTACTTGCCCAGCCTAATACATGGACCCAGGCTGTCTTTGCACAGAACCAGCTACTCTCGTGGTTGGCTTTTCTCACCTAGAATACCTATGCCTGCTCTATGGAAGGCAATCTGGACTTCAATTTGTCACTCCCAGCATTGTATACGATAAGATTGTCTGATTCAAAATGGCCCAAACTAGTCCATTTCAGCTCAGTAATGCCTAGGATAGTGATCTTTATGCATTCCATTTCACTTTTGACAGTTTCCAATTTTCCTAGATCCATACTTAGTACACACCATATTCTGATTATTAATGCATTTTTGCAGCTGTTTCTTCTTATTTTGAGTCACGCCACATCTCCAAATGGAGGTCCTGGAAGCTTTACTCCATCTACATCATTACGGACAGCTCTACTTTGAGGAGACAGTTCTTCCTAGTGATACTTTGAGTGCCTTTTAGCCTGAGGGGCTCATCTTTTGGCATATATTGGACAATGTTTCAGAACTATTCATA
Source organism: Orycteropus afer afer (assembly GCF_000298275.1). Classification (NCBI taxonomy): domain Eukaryota; kingdom Metazoa; phylum Chordata; class Mammalia; order Tubulidentata; family Orycteropodidae; genus Orycteropus; species Orycteropus afer. The sequence goes on along the minus strand of NW_006921667.1, from coordinate 1,731,267 downwards.
AAGTTTTCCAGTAATATATCAGAAGGAGCTCTGGTAGTGTAGTGCCTAAGGCACTTGACTGCTAACCAGAAGGCTGGAGGTTCAAACCCACCAGCCATGCCTCGGAAGGAAGGTTGGGCAATCTACTTCTGTAGTGATACTGTCTCGGAATCCCAAGGAGGGATTGCTATAAGTCGGGTTCAACTTGACGGCACGTAACAACAACAAATATATCAGACAATATGGTAGTTTTCTTCTCACAGTGACATATCTGAGTTGAGCTGCTAAAGATAATAGCTGTTGGTATTTCTGAGCATGTCTCTGTGTTCAAAACCCCAGAGCCCTTGCAATCTCTCTGTTGAACCCCAGTGTCCTTGGAAAATTGAATTCATGCTTCACAGTTCTTCAGCTGGATCCTGCTGCCCACTGCTGCTTGTCCAGTAAACTGTGAGTTTGTGTGGCTCCCCTTGCTGGTCAGAGGCAGTCCTTTTCTGAGGAGCCATTGTGCTTCATGAGAAGGACAGTAAGCTGTATCATTTCTATGATCTCACTTCCATTTGTAACTTATGAAAGGGATGGAAAGGGAAGACTTTGATCCATAAAATTTATGGATTCAAAACTGTTGCCATTTCAGACATCAACAATCCCTGGGGATTGTTTTTCCATGTATACGTAGGGAGCGGGGGGGGGGGAGAGAAATGCTAAATATTCTACCATATTTACAAAATGTCAAATGTGCTTTCCAAGATAATTACATGAATATTGAATAGTTTCACTGAAATTTAGAACCTTGTCACTGAGCATTTGGGGCTGCTTCATACCATCCACCTCCCTATAGATAAGATAAGAGCCCAGGAACAAAGGGTTCAGGTAAAATGAATCCAGCTTCACTGCCACTGCATTTGGGCAGCTAGCCTGGGCACACAAATACTGACCATCCATGGAGTCCCTATCAGGCCCCGTGGACATCTGTGTTATAAAGAGGAGACTGGGCTGACAATATTCCATAACAATCCTCAAAAATAAAAGGGGTTTTACTGCTACATTAACCACAATTGGTGGAATAACATATAGTACATCCAGGAAGTCAAGAGTATTCTTTGATGCAATGAATTGTATCTTTGATGGTTTCTTCAAAATTTTGGAATCTTCTTTGACCACACAAAACACCCCAGACTCCTAGAGGCAAATTGCCTCAGCATTAACTGAAACAAAACCATGTGGAATTTTCTGGTCACAGACTCAGATAAGTATTAGAAAATTTGTAGTGCTTTGTAGTCTGTGTTCCCTTCTTTGCTAAATTTCAGTTAAATCCATCACTAGCAATTTCATAGGGGATTCATTCTCAAGTCTTCCTTCTCTTGAATGACAGCCACCTCCCTATAGATACCATCCTAGATACTGCTACTTGAATGTCTCAATGTCCCAGATTAGTTCACCCTCTGTCAATTCTCAGTTCCCCAGAATTATTTGAATAGTATCCTACCCATCTACCTGCTTCTAGTCCATTCTTTACACTGATCTCAGAGTGATTTTGCAAACAGAAATCTGATATTGTCATTCCATTACATTAAAAAGAAGGAAAAACAAATAACTTTGTTATTACTTGGTTATTGACAAAAATTAAATCATTTTGATGGCATAAATACAATTTATCAATTTTTCATCCACTATTTCACCCATGGAATATATGACCCTGGACTATATGAAGAAGAATGTAGCATCAGGATTAGAGGAAGACTCCTTAACAACCTGTGATATGCAGATGACACAATCATGCTTGTTGAAAGTGAAGAAGATTTGAAGCACTTATTGATGAAGATCAAAGACTACAGCCTTCAATACAGATTACACCTCGACATAATGAAAACAAAAATCTTCACAACTAGACCAATAGGTAACATCAACATAAATGAAAAAAGTTTGAAGTTATCAAGGATTTCATTTTACTTGAGTCCACAGTCATCACCCATTGAAGCAGTAGTCAACAAAACAAATGATATTAGGCAAATCTGGTGCAAAAGACCTCTTAAAAATGTTAAAGAGCAAAGATGTCACTTTGAAGACTAAGATGTGCCTGGCCTGAGCTATGATATTTTCAATAGCCTAATATGCATGTGAGGGCAGACAATGAATAAGGAAGAGTGCAGAAGAATTGATACATTTGAATTATGGTATTGGGGAAGAATATTGAAGGAACTATGGACTCCTAGAAGAACAAACAAAACTGTCTTGGAGGAAATACAACTGGAATGGTCCTTGAAGAGAGAATGACCAGACTTCATCTCTTGTAGTTTGGTCATGTTGTCAGAAGGGACTAGCCCTTGGAGAAGGATATTGTGCTTGGTAAAGTAGAGGATCAGCAAAAAGGAAAAAAAAAAACCCTTAATGAGATGGGTAGAAAAAAGTGGCTGCAAAAATGGGCTCAAGCACATTAATTATTGTGAGGATAGCATAGGATTGGGCAATGTTTCATTCTGTTGTACACAGAGTCAATGTGAGTTAGAGTAGACTTGAAGGCACCTAATGACAATAACATTTCACTCATAGTTCCTGGATTTAAGTGTTCAGCTGCTAACTGAAAGATTGGAAGTGCTTCAAAAGACAGGCCTACTTCTGAAAAATCTACTATGAATAATCATCCAGGGAAATCCTATGGGACACAATTCTCCTCTGACACACAGGGGTCTCCATGAATTGACGTCAGCTCAAGGACAACTGGTATTTCTCTAAAAGCCCATCAGTTCACTCACTGCTTCCTTAATCTCCACACTTTTTTCACATCTCTTTGCTTTTGCCCTTCCTGCCACCTCTGTCAGTTTCACGTCCTGCTTTTTTTTCTACCCAGCACATTCTTGCTAACATTTTATTGTTCCATTTAAATGTTAAGAGTGTCTGGTCTTCCCCAAAACTTGCTCACCAAATAAAAAAATTATTTTCTTCAAGACCCACCAAATGTGCACAAAATTAAAGACTTGCATGAGAACTTTATTCATTATGCAAAGGTATCAGGAATTTGGGGTAAATTAAAGATTTAAGAGGGACAATCCTAAGAAGGATGAGCAAATGATGAAAGAATAACTGCAAATAAAAGGGATTTCAGTACTGCTCATATTGCAATAGTGAAACCAAGATTCTGAAAGGGAAGGATGGTACAGAGATGAGGACAGGGTGTGCAGTGGAGAAAGTTGGAGAAAAGGATGACTACAATATAGATTAGGGGTCTTCTGAAGATAACAGGTGAATTAGAAATAAAAGGGTTAGTAATATCAGCTAAATTGTCTACCACTATAAATTTTAGGCCTAGGGAATTAAAATATGCCTTTGTTTTTTACTGGGTAATCTGTCCAACAAGTCAGTTAGTGGCATTGCTGTCCCTTTTTGCAACTGTCACCACTTTGCAGACCAGTTACAGAACTCCTTACCAGTCACCATCTTCCCTCTGATCCCATTGTACTTCCTATATGCTGAGAGGGCCCAGAGAGTTGTGGGGTGGCTTTGATGATCTCCACGTAAAGCCCAGAGTTTCTGGAACGTATCCACATTTGATGAGGCCATACCTGAATCACTCTTCATTTGCTTATCCATCAGAGGTAAAACCTGGGGATCAATGATGCTTCTCATCTTATTAGCCTCTGCACAAATCTATGTTCATGTATAGTTATGGATTATTTTTCACTCTTATATACTGCTGTTCAACTTGGGGATGTTCCTCTCCTTGGTCAGAATAAAGAAGAAAGCCTTTATTCAGCTGAAGCTATCCTATTTCTTTTGGCCAGATGCTGGATTTTAAAAATACCTAAAGCAGCCAGGTTTTTAATTAGATCCCACATAAGGATCCTGAGCACATATATAGGTATATAGATATAGATACACATTGTGCATGTATATACATATATATTGTTTATATACTGAAATACATACAAATAAACACAACCATATACATATACATACACACAAGGAAGGGAATTAATATGTGTGTGTAGAGATAGATACAGATATAGTTATAAATATATACTTTATGTATATACTAATATATATAATTTGTGTGTATATACACACATATACCATTGAGTCAATTTGACTTATAGTGACCCCTCCTTGGATTTCCAAGGCATTATCACTACAGAAGTAGATTTCCCAATCTTCCTTCTGAGGAGTGACTGGTGATTTTGAACCTCCAGCCTTCTGGTTAACTGTCAAATGCCTTAGGCACTATGTCAACAGAGCTCCTCTACACACGTATTTTTATATATAAACAAAACACCAAAATCCCTGCCATTGAGTTGATTTTGACTCATGGTAACTCCCGCAAGGTCTCTAAGGCTGCAAATTTTTATGGAAACAGACTGCCTTATCTTTGTTCCAAAAAGTGGCTGGTGGATTTAAACCATCAACTAAATGCCTTACACCAACAGAGCTCTCTCTATATATATACATTTTATTTATATACACTGATATATATGCATGCATATATTATACAGAGATATAAATGCATGTGATAGTTAAGGTTATGTGTCAACTTGGCTGGGCCTGGTTTTGAGTGGCTATAGTTATTCCTCATGGTGAGACTGGTAATCAGCTTCATGGTGGAATCTACTGGAGCAGATGAGTAGCTGCTTTAGGGATGTGGTCTGCTTCCAAAGTATAAGAAGAAATTTTGAAGAAGGTTCTATCTTTTGACAAGCTTGGATTCTGCATGTAGCCGAGATGTTTTTCAGCAGCCTGCCATGCTCTGTCCATCTTGTGACTGTTTTTTTTTTTTTTTTATTAGGATTTGGGTGAAGATTTACAGAGTAAATTCACTTTTCATACAGCAGTT
>NW_006921667.1:1686276-1698985 GCF_000298275.1 Orycteropus afer afer | reverse complement strand
GCTCCTGTGGACTAAGCACAAGCCTGCCCGTGCTTACCTCGCTCCCGGGGACTAAGCACAAGCCCGCCCGTGCTTACCTAGCTCCCGGAGACCCGGTCCCTCTCGGGTGGGTAACAAGGGAAAGTGTTCAGTGCAGATCAGTGAGTAAGCACAAGCCCGCCTTGTTTCAGTACCTATGCTTAAACTGCCCCCTGGCTGATCACTCTTCTCTTTGGCTTCCTGGGTTCCACCCCTTCCTCCTGCTCTTCCAGCCTGCTACTCTGTGCTACGCCTGTGCTTACCTTGGCATACAAAATTTAAAATGTGTATTTAATATTGTAAGGCACACACTGGCCACAGGTTTTTTTTAAGGAAAGACTTAAGTGGAAGCTATGCTCACCTGTATAGCAGCATGAAGCACAGTGAGGTGGGGTGAGGGAAGACTTGGTAAAACTAATTCCTCTGTGAGTAATCACAATCCCTTCAGCTCTGAATGAAGTGTCCCTGGTTAGATGCATAGGCATCAAAAAGCAATGAATCCCCAATTAAGCAGCTGCTGCCTTTTGCAAGGACAATCACAGGAGCCTACCCTGCTGCCATCCCAGACCTAATTGAGATCATTCATGGGATCGAGTAGTACAAGTTTTAAATTCCCAGCCAAAACATGCCCTGATTGGACCCTTTCTTTAATCCCCACCCCCTTGTTTATTGAGATGAACCTTCCGATTACTTAAATATGTCCTTGAGGTTTGAGGAGAGTCTGCTATGGACTGGGTTTTCCATTTGAAAGCTGAGTGCAAGCTGAGCATCCAGTGCCTACAAAATTTTATTGGCTGTAACTTAATGGAGCGTCCAGATGAACGCCCACTCCAAAGGACTGGCCTAAGTGAGAATGACCAAGAAAAGAAAATTTCCTCTTCAAACCAATTGATTCTTCAACAACAACAGGAAAATCAACGCTGGAATGTCATTGGAACTCAGCTCATGAAACGCTTCAGTGAGGGGTCTGGGGAAGAGAGAACCTGCTAATGAGAAGAGTTTTAAAACCATTATGAGCCTGCTTTTTTATTATATAAAAACACAACAGTGGAATCACAATTTCCAAAGCTGGAGAAGATAGAAACTAAGGAGATTTTTTTTTTTTTTTTTTTTAAGATGAGATTTCTTGCTGAGACAAACTGTCAAATTTTTCATTATATCAATTTCAAGGCAGGCATTTATTACCTTTCCAGTGACAATGTATCTCCTGTAATGTTCTTACTATGGCTTGACTATTAATTACCCATACAATCTGTATTTAAACCAAGTAGAAGTGTGACATCTACTCTCTGGCTTGCCACAGCTGTTTCCATAGTAACCAAAGGCTTCTCTTGGTGGCTCTTAGCTGAGATGGAGTGCTGGCGCAAAGCAGACCTGGAATCCTCTGTCCTATGGTTGATCCAACTCCTTCATTTTACTGACAAATATGAAGGGAAGGTATCAAACAATTCACTGGAAGTATTTCCTGGAAGTAAGCACAATTTCTCTTCTTGGATGAGCCCTTTAGAACAGAATAAGACTCGGGGGTTGATTTCTCCATGTTTCTCCCACTCAGAACAATTCTGGATCCAGACATCATGACCAGAGTGGACCTTATGACATATCTCCACTTTTGATCCTAAGTCCTTGGCACTGTTCCCAAATCCAGGATCACCCTGCCTAGAAAGGATGAGTGGACAGACAGTATTCTTCCTATTAAAGAAGTAGTCACTCTTCTCTGGTGTAAAGGGCATCCAAGGAGAATTTTTAAAGACAGTCTGGGCAGAGGTCATGACAGCATAAAGCACATTGCACAGAATGGGTCATCAGAGCATGAGAATCCAGGATTGGATCTGCAGCCTGTGACAAAACTGGTTCACCTCTCCAATATTGTTGTTGTTAGGTATTGTTGAAATGGTCCCAACTCATAGTGAGTACAACAGAAGGAAACACTGCCACATCCTGTTCCATCCTCACAATTGTTGCCATGCTTGAGCCCATCATAAGAGACACTGTGCCAATCCATTTTGTTGAAGGTCTTCCTCTTTTCCCCCAACCCTCTATTTTACAACCCCGACATCTTTCTCTAGGGAATGGTCCCTTCTGCCAACATGACTAAGGTGCAAGAGATGAAGTCTGGCCATTCTTGTTTCTAAGAAGCATTCTGGCTGGCTGTACTTTCTCCAAGAGAGATTTGTTTGTACTTTGCTAGATGGAATGCATAGGAATCAAAATGACTAAATCTGTGGAAAGATAAGATGGAGAAGCTTAATATCATGAGAACAAGTCCAGGGACCAACCGTGGAGCAGATAATCACTTGCTCATATGCAAGATTAAGTCAAAGCTGAAGAAAATTAGAACAAGTCCACAAGATCTAAAATAAAACCTTGAGTATATTACACCTGAATTTAGAGATCATCTGAAAAATAAATTTGATTTATTGAATAACTATGAGTGAAGACCAGAAAGTTATGGGAAGATATCAAGAATATCATATATGAAGAAAGCAAGAGGTCATTAAAAAGTCAAAAATGGAAGAAAAGACCAAAATGATGTCAGAAGAAGCTCTGAAACTTGCTCTTGAATGAAGATTAGCTAAAGAGAATGGAAGATGTTATAATGTAAAACAACTAAATAGAGTTCAAAGAGCAGCTCTAGAAGACAAAGTATTATAAAGAAAGGTACAAAGTCACCATTTATGTTGTTGAAAAAAGTATTTGCATTGAATATGTTGTTCTAGCCAAATTCTATCATGCAGTCTCAGTGTAATTTCTAACTCTAGGACATACTTTCCAAATACCAGTGCTTCTTCCCACCACCCATCTGTCAGTTTGTTTTACTGTGGTGGCTTGTGTGTTGCTGTGTGGCTGGAGGCTATGCCACTGGTATTTCAAATACAAGCAGGGTCAGCCATGGTGGACAGGTTTCAGCAGTGCTCCCAGAATCAGAAGAAGGAAGAGGCCATCCACTTCTCAAAGAATTGGCCAGTGAAAACTTTATGAATAGCAGTGAAATACTGTCTTATATATTACTGGAAAACTTTTTGAATAGCCCCAAAGCATCATCTGATATAGTGCCAGAAGATGAGCCCCTCAGGTCAGAAGGCACTCAAAATAACATGGGGAAGAGCTGGCTCTTCAGAGTAGAGCTGACCTTGATGTGGATGGAATAAAGTTTTCTCAGGTCAAAAGGCACTCAAAATACCACTGGGGAAGAACTGCCTCTTTAGGGTAGAGCTGACCTTAATGATGTGGATGGAGTTAGGCCTTTGGGATCTTCATTTGGTGATGTGGCACAACTCAAAATGAGAAGAAACAGCTGCAATATCCATTAATGATCAGAATATGGAATATACAAAGGAAAATTGGAAGTTGTCAAAAATGAAATGGAATGTATAAGATCAATATCCTAGGCATTAATGAGCCACAATGGACTGGTTTTGGTCATTTTGAACCAGATAAGTGTATGATCTACTATGCCAGGAATGACAAATTGAAGAGGAATGGTGTAGCATTTAAAGAATGTTCCAAGACCTATCCTGAAGTACAGTGCTGCCAGTGATAGGATAATATCCATACACCTACAAGGAAGATCATATGAGTATTATTCAAACTTATGCACCAACCACCAAAGCCAAAGACAATGAAATTGAAGGTTTTTATTAACTTCTGTAGTCTGAAATTGACCAAACATGCAATCAAGATGTGTTGATTATCACTGGTGATTGGAATGCAAAAGTTGGAAACAAAGAAGAATCCCAGTAGTTGGAAAATTTGGCCTTGGTGATGGAAAAAACACTGGAGATTGCATGATAGAATGTTTCAAAACCAACGACTTATGCATTGCAAATATCGTTTTTCAACAACACAAACAATGGCTATACATATGGCTTAACCAGATGGAGTACACAGGAATCAGATCAATGACATCTGTGGCGAGAGGGGATGGAGAAGCTCAGTATCTTCAACCCAAACAAGGGTGGGAGCTAACTGTAGAATAGACCATCAACATAGGCAAGTTCAAGTTGAAGCTGAGGACAATTAAAACAAACCCCAAAAGCCAAGAGATTACCTTGATTATATCCCTTCTGAATTTAGAGACCATCTAAAGAATAGATTTGAAGCACTGAACACTAATGACTGAAAACCAGAAGAACTGTGGAATGATGACATCAAGAACACCATCCACAAAGAAAGCAAAAGGTCATTTAAAAGACAAGAAAGGAAGAAAAGATCAAAAAGGATGTCAGAAGAGACTCTAAAACTTGTTCTTGAACAGAAGAGTAAATAAAGCAAATGGAATAAATGACAAAATAAAAAGTTTGAACAGAAGATTTCAAAGAGCAGCTTGAGAAGACAAAGTCAATTATTGTAATGAAATGTTCAAAGACCTGGAAGAACTGAAGAAAAAATTCAAGTCTCAAGTTGCAATATTGAAAGATTTTATGGACAAAATATTGAATGATACAGGAAACATCAAAAGAAGATGGAGGGACTACAACAGACTTACTATACAAAAAAGAACTGGTGGATGTTCATCCATTTCAGAAGGTGACATATGATGAACAATCAATGGTATTGAAGGAAGATGTCAAAGTTGCACTGGAGGAACTGGCAAAGAACAAGGCTCCAGGAATTGACGGAATACCCACTGAGATGATTCAACAACAACTAGTGGAGGCACTCACTAGTATATGCCAAGAAATTTGGAAGATACCTACTGGGCCAACTGACTGGAAAAATCCATATTTGTACTCATTCCAAAGATAAGTGATCCCACAGAATGTGGACATTATGAAACGATATCATTGTGGTGGTTAAGTTTGTGTGTCAGCTTGGCTGGGCCTGGTTGAGTGGCTGGGAAGCTGGTAGTGGTTATTCCCCATGATGAGACTGGCAATCAACTCCATGGTAGAACCTACCACAAGCATCTGAGTAGCTGTTTTAGGGATGTGATCTGTTTCTCTAATATAAGAAACAGGTTTGGGAATTGTCTCTAGTTTATAGCAAGCACGGTTATCCCTGTATGCAGCTATGTAATTGTTCAGCAACCTGCCATGTTCTGCTGACCTTGGGACTTTCAAAAGACTTGAATTAATGGCCTGCTGTGTGGTTTGGTAACACCAGCACAATGCCTTTTTACTTGTCAACCTTGGGCTTGTCAGTCTCAGCAACCAGTAGCTGTCTGAGTGAAGAAAAGCCTCTAGCTCTAGTGGCCTGGGAGCAGGAGGCAGAATTGAAGTCCAAGGTTGAAGGGCTTTAACCCAGCCTCTAGAGCCTGGCACTTTGAACTCAGACTTAAAGCCTGCAAACTGTAAGAGAATAAAGTCCTGTTTGTTCAGCCATCCTATTTCCGGTATATTCTTGTCAAAGGGGCAGTCGATAAACAGAACAATCATTAATATCATATGCAAATAAAATCTTGCTGAAGAGAATTCAAAAGCAGTTGCAGCAGTATATTGACATACAACTGCCATAAATGCAATCTGGATTCAGAACAGGATGTGCAATGAGGGATATCATTGCTGATGTTAGATGGATCTTAGTTGAAAGCAGAGGATACCAGAAAAATGTTTATTTGTTTTTTATTGACTATGTAAAAGCATTTGATTTTGTGGATCATAACCAATTATGGATAACACTTAGAAGAATTGGAATTCCAGAACATGGAATTATATGCATGAGGAACTTGTACGTAGACCAGGAAGAAGCTGTCATTCGAACAGAACAAGGAGATACTGCATGGTTTAAAATCAGTAATGGAGTGTGTCAGGGTTGTATCCTTTCACCATATTATTCAGTCTGTGTGATGAGCAAAGAATCTGTGAAGCTGAACTATATGAAGAAGAATGTGGCATCAGGATTGGAGGAAGACTCATTAACAACCTGCGATATGCAGACTATACAGCTTTGCTTACTGAAAGTAAGGGTGACTTGAAGCACTTACTGATGAAGATTAAATACTATAATCTGCAGTACAGATTACACCTCAGTACAAAGAAAATGAAAATCCTCACAAATGGAACAATAAGCAGCATCATGATAAATAGAGAAAAAATTGAAGTTGTCAAATATTTCAAGTTACTTGGTTTTACCATCAACACCAATGAAAGCAGCAGTCAAGACATCAGGTGATGTGTTGCATTGGGAAAATATGTTGCAAAAGATCTCTTTAATGTGCTGAAGAGCAAAAATGTCTCTTTGAAGACTAAGGTGCACCTAACCCAGGCCATGGTGTTTTCAAATGCCTCATAATGCATGTGAGAATTGGACAATGAATAAGGAAGACCGAAGAAGAGTTAATGCTTTTGTGTAGTGGTGTTGGTGAAGAATACTGAAGGTACCAGGGACTGCCAAAAGAACTAACAAATCTGTCCCGGAAGAAGTGCTACTGGTATGTTCCTTGGAAGCAAGAATGGCCAGACTTAGTCTCATCTACTTTGGTAATGTTCTGAAGGGACCATTTCCTGGAGAAGGCTATCATGCTTGGTAAGGTGTAGTGTCAATGAAAAAGAGGAAGGCCCTCAACAAGATGGACTGGTACAGTGGCTGCAACAATGGGCTGATGTATAGCAAGGATTGTGAGGCTGCCATAGGACCAGGCAGTGTTTCCTTCTATTGTACATAGGATTGCTATGAGTGGGAGTTGACTTGAGGGCACCTAACAACAACATTTCTTCTTTGTTTCCAACTTTCACATTCACACCAGTAATTATCAATGCAGTGTGATTGCATGTTTGATCAATTTCAGACTCCAAAATTTGGTAAAAATCTACAATTTCTTCTCCTCTGGTGTAGTGTTAGGAGGGTCCATTTGATAATAGCAGTATTAAGTTGTCTTCCTTGTATGTGTATGGATATTCTGTTAGCACCGACAGCACTGCATTTCAGGATAGATCTTGAAATATTGTTTTTGAAGATGACTGTGACACCATTCCTCATCAATGTGTCATCCCCAGCTTAGTACACCACATAATTGTCTTATTCAAAATGGCCAACACCAATAAATTGCAGCTCATTAATGCCTAGGATATCAATCCTTATGTGTTCAATTTCATTTTTGACAACTTTCAATTTTCCTAGATTCATACTTCATACATTCCACTTTCTGGTTATTAATGGATACTTGCAGCTGTTTATTCTCATTTTGAGTAGTGCCACATCAGCAAATGTACATCCAGAAACATTTACTCCATCCACATCATTAAGGCCAAATCTTTTGTGTTAGGCTGGGTTCTTTAGAGAAGCAAAACCAGTAAGGCTTATATATATGTAGAGAGAGAGACAGAGAATTTATCTCAGGAAAATGGCTTACACACTTATAGAAGCTGGCAAGTCCCAAGTTCCTGGATCAAATGTCAAACTGGGCACTTTTTCTGAGTCAGGCAGTTGCAGGGGCTGATGAGCTCAAGGTTGGCAGGCAGCATACCAGCTGTTGACTCCAGCAGATAACATATCCAAGATTACCAGGCAGAATGGTGGATTGTTTGTTCATGGACAGTTGTAGGCAGCAAATAGGATCCAGATCCAAAGAAGATTCTCTCATTCTCCTAGGATGTCCATATATATATATTGGAAGCAGGGCACACCCCTAGAGAAACTCCCTTTCAATGGAATGGCTGCTCAAACATATGTATCCAATCTCATCATTGGTAAACATAACAACTGCTTAAACCACTCAAAATTGTGGTCTAGCCAAGTTGACACACAACACCAATTATCACATCTACCTTGAAGAAACAGCTGTTCCCCAATCTATTTTTTTTTCTTTTTTTACTTTTATTGTGGTGAAAACATACCCAACAAGACATTCACCAACATAACGATTTCCACATTTATGGCTCAGGGACATTGATGACATTTTTCATGTCATGACACTATTATTGTTATCCTTTCCCAAAATATTCCCTCACCAATAGCATAAAATCAATGCCCCACGAACAAAAACTTCCCCTTTCCCCCCTGCTCCTACCTTGGTAACAAGTAATAATCTTTGGTGTGTGATATATATATATTTATTTATTTATTTATTTATTTTTTCCAACCTATCTTGGAATTTCCACCCCACTCCTCTCATCTATGGTAACCAAAAAAGAAAGTTTCCTTCCATGTATAAACCTTTCATTGACTTTTTAGAACAGTGGACTAAAAAATATTTTTCCTTCTGTGATTGACTTATTTCACTCAGCATAATGCCCTCCAAGTTCACCTACGTTATGCGGTGTCTTGCAGATTCTACATTAGTTTTTAGATTCTATAGTATTTCATTGTGTGCATGTACCAGTTTGTTTATCCATTCCTTGGTTGATGAGCACTTAGGTTATTTCCATCTCTTTACTATTGTGAATAGTACTGCAATGAACATGGGTGTTCATATATCTACTCTTGTCCTGCTTCTCACATTTTTAGGATATATACCTAGTAATGGGATTGCTAGATCAAATGATATTCCTGTTTCCAACTTTTTAAGAAATTACAATACTGATTTCCCCAGTGGTTGTATCATTGTACAGTCTGACTAGCAGTCTATGAGAGTCCCAATCACTCCACATCCTCACCACCATTTGTTAGTTTCCACCTTGTTGAACTTTTGCTATTAATGCTGAGGTGTGATAGTATCTCATTGTTGTTTTGATTTTCATTTCTTTAATGACTAATGATTGTGAACATTTCTTCATGTGTTTGTTGCCTAAGGCATTTGACTCCTAACCAGAAGTCTGGTTGTTCAAACCCAACAGCCACTCCTTGGAAGGAAGATGGGGCAATCTACTTCCTTAATGAGACTGCCTCTGAAACCCAAGGAGGGGTCGCTATGAGTCAGGTCTGACTCAATGACACATAACAACAACAAATGGCTAATGATTGTGAACATTTCTTCATGTGTTTGTTGGCTCACTGAATATCTTCTTTGGTGAAGTGTCTGTTCATGTATTCTGCCCATTTTTGAAATGGATTCTTTGTCTTTTTAATGTTGAAGTGTTGAAGTTTTCTATAAATTTTATAGATGAATCCTTTGTCAGATATGTCATTGCTGACTATTTTTTCCCCAAAATTTGCAGGTTCCTTTTTTCCCTCTTTTGGAGAAGTCTTTTGATGCACATAAGATTTTAATTTTTGGAAGGTCCCAATAATCTAGTTTATTTTCTTCTGTTTGTACTTCTTGGGTTATGTTTGGTAGTCTATTTTTGCTATAAATTAGAGCCCCTAAGTTTTCCCCTATTTTTTTTTTTTTCCTACTTTGTTCCTCTTCTTCAGTAGTCCCTTGCTTATCCGAGGTATCTTTCCTTTCCACAAAAAATTAGTGATTGGTTTTTCCATGTCTTTAAAGAATGTTGATTGGATATGGATTGAGATTTCATTGAATGTATAGATTGCTTCAGGTAGTATTGACATATTCACAATGTCCAATCTTCCTATCCATGAACATGGTATGTTCTTCCATTAGTGTTGATGTCTTATAATTTCTTGGAATGTTTTATAGTTTTCTTTGTATAGGTTTTCTGTGATACTGGTAAGATTTATTCACAAATATCTTACCTTTTGGTAGTTAATGTAAATGGTATTGATTTCCTCATTTCCTTTTCAGAGATCTCTTTGCTGGTGTGAAATAATCCAAATGAGTTTCGTATGTTGATCTTGTATGCTGCCACTATACTTAATCTTTCAATAAATTCTGGTAGTTTTCTGGTGAGTGTCTTGGGTTTTTTTTTTTGGTCTGCAGTTTTCCTTTGTAGTGGTGTCTTTGCCTGGTTTTGATATCAGGGTTATGCTTGCTTCATCAAATGAATTTGGGAAGATTCTATTCTTTTTCATGTTTTGGAATATTTGGAGTAGGAAGTTTGAGTGGGATTGATGTCGGTCTTCACTGAATGGTTGGTAGAAGTCTCCAGTGAAACCATCAGGGCCAGGACTTTTTTCGTTGTTGATAACTTTTTTTTTTTGAGGAGACTGTTGATTTTTAATTTTACAGCATTGTGATCTGAGAAGATTCTTTGGAGTATTTCATTGTTTTTAAATTTATTGAGGCTTGCTTTGTGGCCTGACATATGGTCAATCCTGCATAATGTGCCCTGGAGACGAATGTATATTTTGCAGTTGTTGGGTGAAGTGCTCTGGAAATGTCTGTAAGGTTGAGCTGGTTGATTGAATTGTTTAGTTTTTCTGTATGCTTATTGAGTTTCTTTCCAGTTATTTTATCTTTTATTGAAAGTGGTGTATTAAGATCTCTTTCCCTTACTGTGGAGTCATCTATTTGACTTTTCAATTCTATTAAGCTCTGCTTTATGAGCTCTGGTGATATAGTGCCTAAGGCATTTGACTGCTAACCAGAAGGCCAGCAGTTCAAACCCATTAGCCACTCCTCGGAACGAAGACTGGGCAAGCTACTTCCATAGAGATATCACCTTGGAAACCCAATGAGGAGTTACTATGAGTCAGAATTGACTCAATGGTAGAAAGGTTTTTTTTTTTTTTTTAATGTATTTTGGTGTTCTTTCATTGGGTGCATGGATATTTATTACAGTTATGTCCTGTTGTTCAATTTTTTTTTTGTTGTTGTTGTTATGTGGGTTTGAGTCAGACCTGACTCAGCGACCCCTCCTTAGTTTTCTGAGGCAGTATCAGTATGGAAGTTGATTGTCCAACCTACCTTCTGAGGAGTGGCTGGTGGGTTTGAACCTTCAGCCTTCTGGTTAGCAGTCAAGTGGCTTAGGTACTACAGTACCACAGCACCCTTGTTCAATTAGTTATTGAATAATCATTTTATAATATCCTTCATTGTCTCTTAAAGTCATTTTTTTCTTAATGTTTTATCAGAAATTAATATTGCCACTCCTTTTTTTTTTTTTTTTTACTGATTGGTTGGTATATTTTTTCTAACCTTTGATTTTTAGTCTATTTTTGTCTTTGTATCTAACATGAGTCTCATGTAGACAGTATATTGATAGGTCACATTTTCTCATCCAGTTTTCAAGTCTCTGTCTCTTGAATGGTGCATTTAATCCATTTATATTTACTGTAATCCATTTATATTTACTGTAATTATAGACAAGAATGAAATTATTTATGTCATTTTGTTATGTGTTTTTTCATGGTGTTGATGATTTCTTTGTTCCATATAATTTTCTATGCTAAGCTCATTTTATTTATGGATGTGTGTTATCATCACCTTCATTGCTATTGTTTTATTATCTGCTAAATGTTTCTGCTTGTCCTCTTTTTCATTTTGATGCTAAGGTTTATTATTTTGCTTTGAGTTTATCCTATGATTTATAATTTTCTTCCCAAGTTTAAAACAGCCTGTTCTATTTCACAATTATCTTGACTTTTTCACCATTTAGAAGTTCTGTAACTACACAATTTTTCCCTCTTTTTGGTTTTGTGGTTGTTCTCATTTATCAATTGATGTCTCAGTACCCAGTTTAGAGTCTTGTAAGTTTATTTTATTTTGGATACTTTTATAACTAGGTTGGTTTCTGGGTTATGTCATCATGTATGTTATCATCAGTTGTTGTTTTCTGTTGTTGGTTTTCTATCTGAGATCTTGTATGCTGCCCTGTAGCATTTCTTGTAAAGGTGCTCTGGTTTTCACAAATTCCTATAATTTCTGCTTATCTGGAAATGTCCCAGTTTCACTATCATATTTGAATGTTTACAAGTGGTGGCCATTTTGGATATTTAAAGTGACCAAGGGTTCAGCCATTTTGAATTTTACAAGTGGCAACCATTTTGGATTTTAAAGTGATAGCATTTTCATTCAGTTTCCAGGGACCTAAGAACAGCAGCAAGGTGGGAAGCAGGGAGAGGACAAAAAAGGCAAAGGGGACTGGAACAGATCGAGGAGTTAGCTGCAGGGATCCAGGTAAGGGTGGTTGGAGGGATTCCAACAGCTAAGGGAGACAAACTTGTCTGTTGGTTTGTCCTACTTTGGTGACATGTTGCTGTGAGTCTTGAGGCTTTGCCACTGGTGTTTCAAACCCAGTGGGGTGCACCTGTTGCACAGGCATCAGCCTGGCTTGCAGACTGAGACAGACTAGGAAGATGGAGGAGGCCAACCACTTCACAAAGAATTGGCCAGGGAAAACCTTATGAATAGCAGAGAAACACTCTCTGACACATCACTGCACAACTTTATGAATAGTCCAGAAACATTGTCCAATACAGAGGAGGAAGATGAGTCACTTAGCTTAGAAAGCTCTCAAAGCAGGAATGGAAAGAGCTGCATTATCAGAGTAAAATCAGCCTTACTCATATGGATAAGGTAAAGCTTTTGAGACCTCCATTTGCTGATGTGTCACCATTCAAAATGAAGAAAAACAGCTACAAACATCCATTAATAATCAGAACATGGAATGTACGAAGTATGGATCTAGGAAAATTGGAAGTTGTCAAAAATGAAATGGACTGCATAAAGATTGATATCCTAGTCATTAGTGAGGTGAAATGGACTGGTTTTGGCCATTTTGAATCAGACAACAATATGATCTACTATGCTGGGAATGACAGTTTAAAGAGGAATGGCGTGGCATTCATAACCACAAAAGATGTTTCAAGATCTCTCCTGAAGTGCAATGCTGTCAGTGATAGGATAATATCCATATGCTTACAAGGAAGATCCATTAATACGACTATTATTCAAATTTATGCACCAACCACCAAAGCCAAAGATGAGGAAATTGAAGATTTTATCAACTTCTGCAGTCAGAAATTGACC
>NW_006921667.1:1683750-1684960 GCF_000298275.1 Orycteropus afer afer | reverse complement strand
TTTATTGACTATGCAAAGGCATTTGATTGTGTGGATCATGACAAATTATGGATAACATTGAGAAGAATGGGAATTCCCAAACACTTGATTGTACTCATGAAGAACTTTGACCAGGAGGCTGTCATTCGAATGGAACAAGGGGACACTACATGGTTTAAAATCAGGAACAGAGTGCATCAGGGTTATATCCTTTCCCCATACTTATTCAATCTATATGCTGGGAAAATAATCTGAGAAGCTGGACTATATGAAGAAAAACGTGGCATCAGGATTGGAGGAAGAATCATTAGCAACCTGAGATATGCTGATGATACAATTTTGCTTGCTGAAAGTGAGGATGAGTTGAGGCACTTACTGATGAAGATTGAGGAACACAGTCTGCAATATGGATTACATATCAATATAAAGAAGACAAAAATCGTCACAACTGGACCAATAAGCAGCATCATAGTAAATGGAGAAACGATTTAGGTTGTCAAAGAATTCACATTTCATGGTTCTACAATCGAGGCAATGGAAGCAGCATCGGGACTTTAGATGACGTGTAGCACTGGGCAGGTCAGCTGCAAAATAACTCTTTCAAGTTCTGAGGAGCAAGGATGTCTCCTTGAGGACTAAGGTGCACTTGACACAAGCAATGATATTTCCAACCACCTTGTATGCATGTGAGAGCTGGACAATGAATAAGGAAGACTGAAGAAGAGTTGATGTTTTTGAGTTATGGTGTTGGTGAGGAATGCTGAAGGTACCATGGACTGTCAAAAGAACTAACAGATCATTCCTGGAGGAAGTGCAGCTGAGATGCTCCTTGGAAGCTAGGATGGCCAGACTTGGTCTCACCTACTTTGGTCATATTCTCAGAGTGGACCATTCCCTAGAGAAGGATGTCATGCTTGGTAAGGTGGAGAGTCGAAGAAGGAGGGAAGGCCTTTGATGAGATGGATTGACATGGTGGCTTCAACAATGGGCTCAAGTATAGCAAGGATCATGGAACTGGCATGGGATCGGGTGGTGTTTTGTTCATGCTGTGCATGGGGGCACTATGAGTCAGAAGCAACTTGATGGCACCTAACAACAACAATTTAAGGTACAATTTTTCTGGGTGTATAATTCTTCATTGGTAATTTTTTTTTAGGGTTTTATATATGTTATCTCATTGCCTTCTCACCTGTATGATTTTTACTGTGAAATCAGAGCTTAGTCTTATTGG
>NW_006921667.1:1681583-1683310 GCF_000298275.1 Orycteropus afer afer | reverse complement strand
TTGATTTCATTCTATTCTTTTCCCCATTCAATGTGCTATCTATTTCTGAAATCTTAGTATTAGTGTTTGGATTTATATTTGTTGTTTTTGTATTGTTTCTAATTTTTTTGTTTATTTTGTTGGTTTGTTCTTGTATTATTTTCCTAAATTGCTTTAGAGTTTTGTTTGTTTGTTTGTTTTGTTTTTTTCTGTTTTCATTAATTTTGTCATTGTTTGCTTTGATTTGTTTCTCAGTCCAGTGAAGGTACCTAAACATCTCTCTTTTGCATTTCTTATCAGGGAGTTCTAATTCTGCTTCTTTCTCAGGGATGTTTTCCGGGTGTGTATCCTTGTCCCTTGTTTGTCCTACTTTATCTTGCTTCTGTGTTTGGTCCTGAATGGTCAGTTATCTCTGAGACATTGTGATACTGTATTCATGATTAATTTGTGGTTGTGTGTTGGTGTGATACACCTATAACTTTTATTTTCCTTTATTTTGTTTTGATATATATGTATTAGCAGGGTACTGTACTCCTCTATTTGCTGGTTGTTAGCACTTCAGCATTCTCCACCTCTCTCCAGGTAGGTATGATACAGAATTAATGTGTATGCACAGATCTCTGTTAGTTCTTCATAAAGAACAGTTGAAGGTGAGTTGAGGTCATATTAGCCACCATCTGTCATTGGTCAGTTGGTGCAAAAGCAAGTGGTGGCTTTCACTTAGTGGGTGGGATTACATGAAGTGCAGGTGTAATTGAGTTGTATGGGAATGGTTGCTGTCTCCCACTTGGCTATACAGAAAAGAAAGAAAAAAAGCACCAAAAAATAAAAAGAGAACAAAAACTTATATTGCATATTCAAACAGGAACATTCATAAATTAAAAAGAAAGGTAAGAGATGAGAAGAAAAAATTAAAAAATATATTTTAGAAAGACAAAAGAAAGATAATGAGAAAAAGAGGAAAAAAAAACCCTGCAAAATGTTTGGGGAAGGGGGACTGAGAGAAAAGAGCAAGAATAAAAGAATAGTAAAGAAGAAATGGGAAACTTGCAAAAGGAACAACAAAGGATTGGAAGAACTAAAAGAAAGAAAAAAGAAGTGAACCAGGAAAAACGAAGGAGAGAGAGAGAAAAAAAAAAGAAGATAAAAAATCAGGGAATGGAAAGATAAATAAATAAAATAAATAAATAAAGGAAGAAAGAAAGAAGAAAAATAGAACAACTTAAAAACAAGTAAAAACAAAACTGTGAGGCACAAGGCAGGGCATCCAAGCTCTGTCAGGACGCAGACTGGGATGCAATTCCAGCTGGTCAAGAAGGTGTGTGGAGTAGGGGATGACTACACTTCTGTTCACCAAGAGGGTGTGGGTTATAAGAGTAACAAGGGGAATATCACACCTTTGTAATTGTCAGCCTCCAGTGTAGTTTCCCAT
This sequence comes from Orycteropus afer afer, assembly GCF_000298275.1. NCBI lineage: Eukaryota > Metazoa > Chordata > Mammalia > Tubulidentata > Orycteropodidae > Orycteropus > Orycteropus afer. Next base: position 1,681,899 of record NW_006921667.1, on the reverse strand, counting down.
ACTGTCCTCAGCAAGCTGAACCTATTCTTAAGTCATTGTTCAGCTCAGAACGCCACTTGTATATATTCAAAATGGTCATATTGCCTGCAAACATTAAAAATGGCTGATCTCTCAGGACTGCTGGCAGTCCAGAGGTCTGTCTGTCTCTATCTTTTCTGTTTTCCTCCCTGGTTGTCAGGCACAAATGCAGTCCTTGCCTATGCAGTCTTCGATGAGCAGAACTGATTCTTAGATTGCTACTGGGACACACTTGCAATTTTTCAAAATTGCTGCACCCTCAGTACAGTCAGCAGTCCACAAGTCTGTTTGTCTCCTT
>NW_006921667.1:1677352-1678237 GCF_000298275.1 Orycteropus afer afer | reverse complement strand
TTAAAGTCCAGACCAAAGGCTCTCCGAAGTTCTCACTGAAAGATAAGCAACCACTTATTTCAATGTAATAAGGACACCAGTGACATTAAAACGTATACTCTTCACGCCACCTCAAATCTCAAATTCTTCAACTAGTTGGTGTTTAATCTACTTTGTAATCCTTCCCCTAAGATTACCAGTATTGTCTCTGTATCAGTTTCAATTAGTATCTCATTGCTTTGTTGCAAAGTGTCTGTGTAGCTTGTCTACTTATTCTGCCATCTTGCCAGAACTCACCAATCATAATTTGATTCCCTTGAACACCAATAAAAATTGGAAAAGCACTTCATTAACTTGGAAACATTTGCTCTCACAATAAAGAGTCCAGCCTGCACCAGAAACCTCTGTTCATCCTACATCTTTGCTGAAGAGTCTCCATAAGACTATAGGCCAGAGGAACTCTCAGCTTTTCCTTTTGCCAAAGGGATACCTTTCTTTTTGTGTATCCCCCTTTGGTTCATACCTTTTTGGGGAGAGTATACCTTTCCTATGGATCTGATCCTCTGACATTTGTTAGCTTAGGTTGACTAGCAGACAAGGTCACTGATACCCAGATGGGCAGCAGCATACCAATGGTACAGAAATCAGATATCCTGTTCAATGTATGTAGACAGTACAAAGGGAGTCCCTGAGTGGTACAAAGAGTTAGTGGCTCAACAGATAACTGAAAAGTTGGTGGATTGAAGCCATCCAGAGGCATCTTGAAAAAAAGGCCTGCCATGACCCAGAATTCACTCAATGGTTATATATATATATATATATATGTGTGTGTGTGTGTGTGTGTATAGCCACTCTTCAGAAGAAAGGTTGGGCAATCTACTTCCTTAGGGATACTGCCTCAGAAAC
>NW_006921667.1:1656119-1677192 GCF_000298275.1 Orycteropus afer afer | reverse complement strand
TACTTGTCTGTACATTATTTTAGAATAATACTCAAAACAGCTAAAAGTTGATCTTCCATATGTATCCCCATGCTTGAATAATTCTAAACTCGGGGTCAGTGACAAAACAATCCTCCCCATAGAAGCAATTGCTCTTGTCACTGCCCCACCTCCTCCATCTATATACTACTGCAGCTAGGTCAAAATGAATGTGTAGGCCAGAAAGAGTTGAATAGAAATACGTAAAATCCAGTGTGTAGAGAGCTAAAACCAGCTCTCTCCCTCAAATCTGCTCCTCCCCCAGCTTGCCCACAGCTGTTCTGTTGGAGAACGCTCAGCAGGGATACATTTACTGATCTATAATTGAAAACTATCTGCAATCCTTTTGTGTATTTGCTTCTCCCCAGAAGCTCCCAGCCAAAGAGAGGTCTTCAGTGGGATCCCTAGGGACTGCATAATAACCTAGACTGTAAATGTAATTATTACCACTGGAGCAGTGGGAATGTGAGAGAAAGAGTGGCAATGGGAGTGAGTGAGGGACTCTGTGAGGGGGGCCCAGGGGACAGCATGGTAGAGTGAGTCAGTGAGTATGTGCTTGTGTGTGTGTGTGTGTGTGTGTGTGTGAATGGCTACATAATTGGCAATTGGCATGGGGGTTAAGGGTGGAGTGAGAGTCACTGAGGAGGTGAGCCCTCCCTGCAATCTGACTAGCACCACCTCCTGGATGAAATGCATCTCTTTAGCTCTTCTGAGCAACTAATCCTTCCTTTGCCTGGGTACTTATAATTCCCGACCCTACTCAGTTTTAGAGAAGTGCTAACTCTCTGACAGAAGAAAACAGAGAATAAAATTTTGGAAAATACAGAGGAATCACTGGCCCTTTTAACCTTAGTTTGCTTTCCTGAGTTTTGTCCATTTTCTGAGAACATTTGTTCCTAATGGAACGGTCTCAGCACCACCTTCCAAGCTATACCCTGGGCATGAGAAAAGCATCCACGGGCAGATCTGAAAATTATCACTGCACATTGGAAACTTGAAGGCTTCAGTCTCACCTCTTGACAGTCAAGAAGTTGGGTATTAAGCTAAGAGGAGAGATACATGGTCAGGGATCTAGATCAGAACTGTATGAGCCTTGCTGCTGGGACCCCTTTTCCCCTTTTTCTGACACTGGGATGTCCCTTTTCTGAGCTTTAGGGAAACTTCAGTGAAGAATTTCCTGGTTTCCTTGATCTGCAGATTGGAGTGTGGTTCCTGAAACACTCTCTTGTTTCCAAAGATCACTTTTGCCAGGGTTCCTGTCTGGGATTCATCTGAGAGAAATTTCTAGATGTTTCTGTGATACAGATATGGGAATTGTCTGTGAAACATCTGGCAATACTTCTGAGGCCATGTGTGTAGAACATCTCTGTAGAAAACACTGCCTTTGCCTCTGTGCTCTTTGGCCTCCTGTGCTAGAATAGGCCTAGAGGTATCTGTCTGTGGCTGTGTAGGATAAGTACCTGTGGTAGGGATGTCCCAGAGAATAGTCTCTGAACCTCTGTGGTTACTTGGACAGGTGTTCCCTGGAAGATGTCTTTCCTTGCCTCAATGACTGTGCTGGATTTTTTCCATGGAACATCTTCCTGCCTATCATCTCTCAGGATTTATTAGGGATTCACAGTGTCCTTATAACAAGGTGAGGGACATTGTCTGGTATTAGAGCTATCAGTTCAGGCAATAAGGACCCTGGACAAACCCAGGCAAGAGCAGAGGCCCAGCCAGCCAGGCAGAGTCAGCAGCATCAGAAGGCAAAACAGTTAGTTAGGCCCAACAGAATACAACAAGGATTGACTGCCTTGTCTTCAGGGAAGCTAGGAAGATTACTGAAACTAACTGAACATCAACCTGCTTTATATTATCCCCATGCTACAGCAATTCCAAAAAATTCAGTAATAAAGTACTTTCAAAGAAAAGTTCTTTTTGATCTATGTCCTAAGCAATTTTTCTGATTATTCTTGAGTTGTATTAGTTATTCTTTAATAAATGTTATATTTAACATTGAAGGTAATTTAAATAAACAACAGATATACATTTGGCCCCAGGAAACATGGACTCAGCTATTAGTGATTACTTCAAAAGTGAATGCTTAAAAGTTCAAAATAATTTCAGCTTGCTTCCAGTGCAATTCATGTCTACAACCCCTGTGCTCTTCTATGTTCCTGTGTTTAAACAGAGACTTAGATGATAACATTGATTACACTGCAATTGTAAAACAAAGAGAACTTGAGTTACTTCAATTCTGCCATTGTATGTGAACTTATAGAGTGTGGGTTTAAAATTAAAACAGTGAAATAAACAATCATTTTGTAATTATCTCCATAAGTTCACAATTAATTGAAATTCAATACCAGATTTTTACTGTCCATGTATTTATTTTTGGTTATGATTGTCATTATGATTAATACTGAAAATCATTGTGTTTGGTAGAGGAAAAAACAGTTGTTGTTAAGCCAATTTTGACTCATGGCAATCCCATGTGTGTGAATACAATTTTGCTACATATGGTTTTCTGTGGTTGATTTTCAGAAGTAGATTGTTTGGCCTTTGTCCCAAGGTACCTCTAGCTGGATTAAACAATGAGACTTTCATTTAGCAGCTGAGCATATTAACTGTTTACACAAAGGAAAGTTAAAAAAGTGATCCACTCCAACTTATCAAATAAACTAGATATATCACTGCATGGCATCTTTAGCTCCAGAGAAACAGATGACATTGGAATCTGGAATGAAAAGTTTGGGGAAGAATCCACAGGTGGGCAGAAATAATAAAAAAAAAAAATACAGGCAGCCAATAAGTATAGTCTAGGCTGGAAATATAGGAGCTCTGGTGGTTCAGTGGCTAAGGCATTTGACTGCTAACCAGAAGGCTGGTGGTTCAAACCCACCAGCCGCTCCTTGGAAGGAAGATGGGGCAGTATACTTCCATAGTGACACTGCCTTGGAAACCCAAGGAGGAGTCACTATGAGTCAAAATCAACTTGACAGCAGTGAGTTTGTTTTTTTGGTTTAGGCTGGAAATATAGGATTCAGTTCTTAGGTAACACTCTGTGATTGTGTGTCAACCTGGCTGGTCCTGGTTGAGTGGCTGGGAAGTTGGTGGTAGTTATTCCCCATGATGAGACTGGCAATCAGCTCCATGGTGGTATCTACCACAGGTAGCTGAGTAGCTGCTTTAGGGATGTGGTCTGCTTCCTGTATATAAGAAACAGCTTTGGCACACTTGAACCTTGCATGTAGCTGAGTCTTGTTCATCAGCCTGCCATGTTCTGCCAGTGGTGGAACTTTCAATGGACTTGACTCAATGGCCTGCTGTGTTGTCTAGTAACATTGGGACTGTGCCTTTTTACTTGTCAACCTTGGGTTTGTCAACTGCAGCAGCCGGCAGCTGTCTGACAGAAGAGAAGCCTCTAGCTTAAGTGGGCCAGAAGCAGGAGGCAGAGCTGAAGCCCAAGATTGAGGGGCTTTCACCCAGCCCCTAGAGCCTGGCACTTTGAATACTTTGTAAGAGAATAAACTCTAGTTTGTTAAAACCATCTCATTTGTGGTATATTTTCTGTTAGAGCAGCACAGAGGTAACCAATACCCCTTTCCATTTCAACCCAAATATGCATGCGTATAGACATATTGTTGTTGTTAGGTCCCATTGAGTCATCTTCGACTCATAGTGACCCTATGCACAGCAGAACAAAACACTGCCCGGTCTCTCTTCAGCTCCACCTTACCAAGCATGGCATCCTACTCCAGGGAATAATCCCTTCTGATAACATGACCAAATAAGTAAGATTAAGTCTGGCCATTCTCACTTCCAAGGAGCATTCTAACTGCACTTCCTCCAGGACAGATTTGTTAGCTCTTTTAGCAGTCCTTTGTACTTTCAGCTTTCTTCACCAGCTCCACAACTCAAAAGCATCAATTCTTCTTCAATCTTCCTTATTCATTGTCCAGCTCTCACATGCATATGAGGCAATTGAAAATATCATGGCTTGTGTCAGGTGAACTCTAGTACTCAAGGAGACATCTTGCTGCTCAGCACTTGAAAGAAGTCCTTTGCAGTTGACTTGCCCAGTGCTATACACCATCTGATGTCATGCCTGCTGCTGCTTCCATTGGCATCGATTGTAGAACCAAGCAATGTGAAGTTTTTGAGAACTTCAATCTTTTTCCATTTATCGTGATGCTGCTTATAGGTCTAGTTGTGAGGATTTTTGTTTTCTTTATATTGAGACATAATCCATACTGCCGACTGTATTCTTCAAATCTTCATCAGTAAGTGCTTTAAGTCATCCTTACTTTCAGCAAGCAAAGTTGTGTCATTAGAGTATCACAGGTTGTTAATAATTGTTATGTGTATTCATATAGACATACAGATATGCATAGATATATGGTAGAGGACCAGGGAGGGGTGGGGGCTGACAGTAAGATGACAGGTGGGATTTTAGTACAAAGAACAAGATTGATGTCCACTTCTGTGACACTGGGAGCTCTGGTAGTGTAGTGCCTAAGGCATTTGACTACTAATCAGAAGTCTGGCAGTTTAAACCCTTCAGCCACTATTCACAAGCAGGATTGTGCAATCTACTTCCATAGAGATACTGCCTTGGAAACCCAAGGAAGGGTTTTTATGAGTCAAAATCGACTCGATGACAGTGAGTTTGGCTTTGTTTGGTTCTGTGACATCAGGTACAGGGTGCCAAGCAGAAAGGAAAAGTACTAGCTCCCAGGAAACTCAGTATATCTGAGAAGTCAGCAATAAGCCAATTCCCACACAACTGAACAAGTCCCAAATCCTCCTCCCCTGGCAGATAAAGGGGTGAATCTGTATCATTTTGAATAGGAGAGTGAGAGTGGAGAGCAGAGAGCTTCTACCCCATGAGTGGAATTCCAAACACAGAAGAACAAATGTGGCTGAGTGTTTCTCCAGAAGCCAGATCCATTAAACACAAACAGCCATTGTATGTTCTGGTCCAAAGATGATACTAGATATAGGCTACTGCATGGGAAGAGAATAGCCAGTTAGGTAGTGGCATTCCAGAGGTCATGGAAGAGCTGTGCAGTGAAGTGAAATCTGTGCAATATTAGGGAGAAGAACATCTTTATTTTTATGTGCAAATGCTGGTGTGGACTGTGCAAAGACCACCCACCCCATGACAAAGTACTATAATTGGACATCCACACAGGGCAGGGAGGGCACAGTAAAGAGCATCTGGGAAGCTTCACACATACTGCTTGGTTCTTCAACTGAACTGGATGGATGAGTGAGATTTTAGTATGGAGGAGGGCAGGGAGAAGGTATGCATATTCCAAGGAGAAGAAAGTAATAGTGACTTGTGGTAATGTGAGCTAGTTTGCAAAGGACAGCAAATGCTCCTGGTGTAATTAAGGTAAAGATAAGTGTGCATGTAGGAAAAGTAAAATGGATCTGGGGATGACCAGGGTGACTTCCTACTTCCTGCTGAAAGAAGGGGGCAGGTATCTGCTCTGGGATTCCACATTCTAGGTCAGTCCTCAGGGAAGAAGACTGTGTTCTCTACCTCTCTGCCTCCGAATTGGAGCAGGGCTGCCCTTGTAGTGGGGAGATGAAAGATGCTCTGCTGGAGCAACAGTGCAGGGGCCTGACATTAGTCTGTAATCTACTCTGCAGGTGGATTCTTTGAAATCAGAAGCAGCTTGCTAAAATACAGATGGAATTAGGTTGGCGTCATCTCTTTATGTCCTCTGATCCTCGGTTAACTTTCTTCAGAGATAAGAAAAAGTACAAATGAGAGTGAGGCAGGAGGAGGCTAGTTATTCCTCACTCAGCATGCTAAGAAAGAAATGTAGGGTGAAGAAATCAGCCTCTTTCAGTGAGATTCACTCCTGAAAGAATTAAAATCAGCAAATTGGCCAACTCATAGATGTGCTCATTATGTCTTAAAACACAGATACTCAGGAATTAGAGCAGTTACTCATGGCCTCCAGAGATCAGCTGGTCACCCATGCTGACTGAAAACTTCCACTTAAAATTGGCATCTTTTAAAAAATAGCATTGTCTCTTACTATTTTTAAAAAATATATACGTATTATAGAGGATTTGTAAAATAGAATGGAAAACATTAAAATCACTCATATATCTCACTCAGCAGTAACTGAGTTATTGTTATAATTAGTTTTCACTCTTTATCATCTTTTTACACACACACATACACACACACCATACTTTTTTTTAAAGTTTTTATTGTAATTTGAGTGAAAATTTACAGAACAAATTGGTTTTCCATTAAGCAATTCATATACATTTTGTTTCATGTCATTGATTGGAATCCACACAACATAACAGCACTCTTCTCATTCCTGTGTTTGTTATTTCTATTAGACCTCTGCTTGGTTCTACAATCGATGCCAACAGAAGCAGCATTCAGGACATTAAATGACGTGTAGCATTGGGAAAGTCAACTGCGAAGGAACTGTTTCAAGTGCTGAGGAGCAAGGAGATCTCCTTGAGGACTAAGGTGTGCCTGACACAAGCCATGATATTTCCAATCGCCTTGTAGGCATGTGAGAGCTGGACAATGAATAAGGAAGACCGAAGAAAAGTTGATGCTTTTGAGTTGTGGTGGTGGCGAAGAATGGTGAAAGTACCATGGACTGCTAAAAGAACTAACAGATCTGTCCCGGAGGAAGTGCAGCCAGAATGCTCCTTGGAAGCAAGAATGGCCAGACTTCGTCTCACCTATTTTGGTCATGTTGTCAGAAGGGACCATTCCTTGGAGAAGGATGTCATGCTTGGTAGGGTGGAGGGTCGATGAAAGAGGGGGAGGCCTTCAACGAGATGGATTGACACGGTGGCTGTGATGATGGGCTCAAGTATAGCAGGGATTGTGGGGCTGGTGCAGGATCAGGCAGTGTTTCGTTCTGCTGTGCATGGGGTTGCTATGAGTCAGAAATGACTTGACAGCACTTAACAACAACCAACAACAATTAGTCCTCTTTCCTATCTCTTCTTCTCTTCCTAGCTTTATCCCTGGGCAAATACTTCCTTTTTGTTCTCCTTTGTTGATTGTTCTAAGAAATACATACCTTTCTGGTGTTTTTGTTCACCTTATAAGCCTGTTGATTGTTGGGCTGAGAGTTGGTCCACGGAGGTGAGCCCAGTTCCTGGCTTGATGGGTGCATAAGGACCATATTCTCAGAGGTCTAGGAGGTTTCACCAGTCTCTATTGAACCAGTAAGCCTTTTCTTTTTTCTTTTTTTTTTTTTTGATTCTAACCTTTGTTTCATATTTTCACCCACTTTATCCAAGGCCTACAATTCTGACCACTTTCAGAGACATCAGTAGTGGTAGCAGGTACTATCTAGTTCTGTTCTCAGGGTCAAGGAGGTTGAGGTTCACATAGTCCATTAGCCCTTTGAGCTAATTGTTTCCACACATCTTTTATTTTACTCACTTTTCTTTGTTAAGAGGCCAATATTTATACCTTAGACGGCCACTCACAAGCTTTTAAGACCTCAGCCACTACCTACCCAAATAGGTTGCAGAACATTGTCTCTGTGCTATGCCAATTGACTCACCAGCCACTTCTCGGAAGGAAGACTGGGCAATCTACTTCCATAGAGATACTGCCTTGGAAACCCAAAGAGGGGTAACTATGAATTGGAATTTGACTCCACGACAGTGAGGTTTTTTTTTTTTTTTCCATTGGTTTGACAACTATAGTCCTGAGTTCACAGGCCCAGGGATTCATTCTCTTAAGGTTTGTGGTTATGGCTAAAGAGTTGTCATAACTTTACTCTCTATTTGCTCTATTATATACATGAATATATTTATAGCATCTACAAATATGTATGTAGAAATATCATCTGCCAAACATATATATAGTTGTGGGTGTAATCCTGTTTGTCTACTCATCCTATTTATGTTGCCTCTCTGCCAATGTGTCTACTGGTTGATTGATGCTTATTATTTCTGATACTGCAGGATTGTGTATTTAATACTAATTACATTTGCTGCCTGCAACTCTCTCTTTCTTTTCTTTTCTTTTTTTTTTTTTTTTGCAGTTTCATCCTCTCCCCTCCCACCCCTGGTAACCAAAAAAGAAAGTTTCCTTCCATATATAAAACTTTCTTTTTTTTTTTTTTTTTTTTTTTTGCAGTTTCATCCTCTCCCCTCCCACCCCTGGTAACCAAAAGAGAAAGTTTCCTTCCATATATAAAACTTTCCTTAACTTTTTATAATAATGAATTAATACTATATTTGTCCTTGTTTGACTTATTTCACTCAGCATGTCCTCCAAGTTCATCCATGTTATGCGATATTTTGCAGATTCTACATTATTCTTTAGTGTTGGATAGTATTCCATTGTGTATATGTACTGTGGTTATCCATTCTTCTATTGATGGGCATGTAGGTTGTTTCCATCTTTTGGCTATTGTAAATAGTGCTGCAATGAACATGGCTGTGCATGTTTGTTCTTGTCCTGGCTTTCACTTCTTTAGGATATATACCTAGTAATGGGATTGCTGGGTCAAATGGTGTTTCTAATTCCAGCTTTTTAAGGAATTGTCATACTGTTTTCCACAGTGGTTGTATCATTTTACAGTCCCACCAGCAGTGTAGGAGAGTCCCAATCTCTCCACATCCTCTCCAGCATTTGTTATTTTCTGTCTTGTTGAACTTTACCATTAGTGCCGGGGTGAGATGGTATCTTACTGTTGTTTTGGCTTGCATCTCTGTGATGGGTAATGATTATGAGCATTTCTTTCATGTAGTTGCTAGTTGCCTGAATATCTTCTTTGGTGAAGTGTCTATTCATGTCTTCTGTCCATTTTTTAATCAGATTGTTAATCTTGTTCTTATTGAAGTATTGGAGTTTTCTATGAATTTTAGAGATAAATCTCTTGTCAGATATGTAATTATCAACAAGTATGAATTCACTGCTGTATTTTTGTTATGTGCTTTTTTGTGGTGTCAATTTCTTTGTTCCATATAATTTTCTGTACTGAGCTCATTTTTTTAATGAATCATGTTATCACTTCCTTCATTGCTATTGTTTTATTATTTGCTAAATATTTGTACTGGTCCTCTTTTTTTTTATTTTGATGTGAAGGTTTATCATTTTTCTTTGAGGTTACCCAGTTATTTATAATTTTCTTCTCAAGTTTAGAACAGTCTGTTCTATGTTGTAGTTTTCTTGACTTCCGTACCATTTAGAAGTTCTTTAATGACACAATTTTTCCCCTCTTTTTAGTTTGTAGTTGTCCTCATTTGTCAACTGATATCTCTGGTTCCCTGTTTATACTCTTGTAGGCTTTACTTTGGATACTTCCATAGCTATGTTAGTTTCTGAGTTATGTCATCATGTATGTTAATGGTCAGTTGCTGTTTGTTGTTGTCGGTTCTCTGTCCAAAGGACTCCCTTTAGCATCTCTTGTAAGGTTGGTCTGGTTTTAACAAATTCCCTTAATGTCTGCTTATCTGGAAATATCCTAATTTCATCATCATATTTGAGGGACAATTTTGTTGGGTACATAATTCTTGGTTGGAATTTTTTTTTCCCCATGGTTTTACATATACCATCTCATTTTCTTCTTGCCTGCATGGTTTCTGCTGAGAAATCTGAGCTTAGTCTTATTGGTTGCCCCTTGTAGGTAACTTTTTGTTTTTCCCATGCTCATTTCAGGATTCTTTCTTTGTCTTTGGTTTTGGTGAGTTTGATGATGATATGTCTTGGTGATTTTTTTGGGGGGACTATCCTATTTGGGGTTTGTTAGTCTTCTTGAATGGATATATTCTCCTCATTCATCATACCAGAAAAATTTTCTTCCAAAAAACTTTTGACGATTTTTTCTGTGGTTTTATTTGTCTCTTCCTGTTCTGGAATTCTGATGACAGATAGGCTATTCCTTGTGATGGTATCCCACATGATCCTTAGGCTTTCTTAATTTTGCTTTGATCTTTTTTTCTGATTGATCCCTTTCCAAAGAATATTGAAGTATTTGCCTTCAATCTCACTAATTTTGTCTAATTTCTACTCCTTTGCCTGTTCAATGTGTTACCTATTTCTGAAAATTTAGTATTAATCTTCTGGATTTCTGCCTGTAGATTTTGTTTCATTTCTAATTTTTCATTTTGTTCCTGTATTGTCTTTTGAAATTGTTCTAGGGTTTTTTCTGTGTTTTCCTCAATTTTATCAGTGTTTTCCTTGATCTGTCTCTCTGTTCATTGAAGGTACCTAAATATAATTCTTTTGAATTCCTTATCAGGGAGTTCCAGTGTTGCATCTTCCTCAGGGATATGTTCTGGCTCTGTATCCTCGTCCCTTGTTTCTCCTGATTTATCTTGCTTCTTTGTGTGGACTGTGATGCTCTGTTGTCTCTGAGGCATTGTGAAGTTTTTGTGATTATATTTAATTGGGATTGTATGTTGGAGTGACTTCCCACAGTTTTTGTTTTCCTTGTATATTATCTATGTAAGCAGGGTACTGTGCTGTGCTCCTCTATTCCCTAGTTGGCAGCACTTATATACTCACCTCTAGTTGCATAGTGCCTAAGGCACTTTGCTGCTAACCAGAAGGCTGGTGGTTCAAACCCACTAGCCAATCCTCAGAAGGAAGATGGGGCAATCTACTTCCATAGTGATACTGTCCCTGAAACTCAAGGAGTGGTCACTATGAGTCAGGTCTGACTTGACAGCACATAACAACAACATTTACTCACCGCCTGTCTTCTTTCTCATTGGCAGCCTTCCTTGTGTCCCTGTCATCTTTGGCAAACAGAGCCTATTCTTTGGTCCCTGGAATCCAAATGAGAATGCTGTCACTTTATAATCTAAAATGGCCACTGCTTGTAAGAGTTGTCTGTAACTCTTATGCATCTCTCTGTGTCAACCTTTTCCTTGGTGATATTATGCTGATCACCCCTTGTTGTATATTGTGTTTCCCTTCACTCAAGCTAATACTTGTTTATTAACTGGTTAGTGATCTCCCTTCTTCTCTCCTCCCATCCTTGGTAAACATCAAAAAATCTTTCTCTATGTAAACCTTTCCTGGACTTTTTATATGAGTGGACGCATACAATACATGGCCTTTTTGTGATTGATTTATTTCATTCAGCATAATGTTCTTCACGATCATCCATGTTCTGTGGTGTTTTGAGAATTCTTTGATATTCTTTAATATTCCATTGTATTCCATTTTGTGAATGTATCATAGTTTACTTATCCATTCAGTCCTTGATGGTCACCATTGTTGTTTCAACCTCTTTCCCCTACTGTGAATATTACTGCAAAGAATATGGATGTGCATTTATCTATTCTTCTCCTGACTCTTATTTCTTTAGGGTATTATGTACCTAGTAGTGAGAATGTTGGGTCAAATGGCATTTTTATTTTCAGCTATTAAGGAAGTGCCATGCCACTTTCCATAGTAGTTGCATCAATTTACAGTTGCACCAGAAGTGTATGGTAGTGTTAATCTCTCCACACCCTCTGAAGTATTTGTTGCTTTCTGTCTTGTTGAAATTTCCTATTATTGCTGAAGAGACATGACATCCCATTGTTATTTGATTTGGATCTCTATAGTGGTTACTGTTTGTGAGAATTTCTTCATATGTTTGTTGTCCAGCTGACTGTTTTCTTTGATGAAATGTCCCTTCATATCTTCTACCCATTTTTTAATTCAGATGTTTGTCTTTTTATTGTTGAGGAATTGAAGTTTTCCATAAACATTAGAGATTAGTCCCTTAATAGATATGTTGTTCCCAAGTATATTTTTCCTAATCTGTAGGTTTTCTTTCTACTTTTTTTGAGAAGTCATTTGATGCACGTAAGTATTTTATTTTTAGAAGGCCCAACTCATCTAGTTTATCTTCTGCTATTTGTGCATTTTTGGTTAAGCTTGTACATTTTTTATTATGTTTGATAATCCATTTATGCCATAAATTAGGGCCTCTAAGTTTGTCCCTATTGTTTCTTTGATGATATTTATTGTTTTATAATTTACATTTTTTTTTATCCATCTTAAGTTAGCTTTTGTATATGGTGTGAAATATGGATCTTGTTTCATTTTTCTGCAAATGGATATCCTGTTTTACAAGCATCATTTTTTAAAGACACTGTCTTTTTCCTCTATAAGGAAGGCATTTCAGCCCTTTATCAAAGATCAGCTGTAATTAGGTGGAAGAATTTACTTCTAGGTTCTCATTTCTGTTCCATCAACCTATGTGTCTATTGTTGGTCCAGTGCCAAGCTATTTTGACTACCATAGATGTATAGTAGGTTTTGATTTTGGGAAGTGTGAGCCTTCATACTTAGTTATTCATCTTCAGTTGTGCTTTGCTTATCTGGGTTCTCTTTCCTTTCCATATACATTTATTTATTTATTTATTCCATCTCCTTAAAGAATTTTGATAGAATCTGGATTGGAATTGTATTATACCTATAGATTCTTTTGGGCATTATAAACAGTTTCAAAATGTTAAGTCTTCCTAACCAAAAGCATGATATATTCTCTGACCACATAAGTCTCTTTTAGTTCATGAAGTAATGTTTTGTAGTTTTCATTGTTTAAGTCTTTTGAATCTCTGGTTAGGTTTATTCCTAGGAATTTTATCTTGTTTGTAGCTATTGTAAATGATATATAGTTTTTAATTTCCTTTTTAGAGTTCTTTTTGTTGGTGTGGAGTAATCTGACTGATTATTGTATGTTGATCTTGTACCTTGCTCCTTTGCTGAATCTTTCAATTAGTTCCAGTAGTTTTCTTGCTGAGTTTCTGGGATTTTCTATATATGTGATCATATTACCTATATATAGGTATACAGTTTTACTTCTTCTTCACCAACTTAGATGACTTTTATTATTCTTTCTTGCCCTAGTTCCCTGGTTAGGACTTCCAATACAATACCAAATAGGGGTGGGACAGAGTGCATCCCTGCATGTTCTCATTTGCCAGAGGAATGTTGTTCATACTTCCCGTTTTACCAACATAATAAGAAAATACTGTTTAGAAACTTGATTTGTAGTTTTTGTTAATAGTCAGTTCTTTCATGAATCAGTTACTGAAAAAAAAAAAAAAGTTTATTGGAATTGACTCTGACTCTTGGCAACCCAAGTATTACACAGTAGGTCTTCTCTATAGGATTTTATTTGTTTTAAACTTTACAGAAGTATATTGCCAGGTATTTCTTCTGTGGTGTCATCACTGCTTAGATTCAAATTGGCAATGTTTAAGTTAGTAGTCAAGTGCAAACCATTTTCAATACCCAGAGGCCTATAATCCTTTCTTAGGCTTAGAGTCCCTCTGTGGCAAAAATGGTTAACATGTTTAGCTGGTAACTGAAAGACTGAAGTTTCAAATTAACTCAGAGGTGCCTTGGAAGAAAGACCTGACAATCTACTGAAAAATCAGATATCAAAAATCCTATGGAGCACAATTGTACTCTAACACAAAATGGCTGGCCATGGGTTGGAATTGACTGATTTTTTTTTCTTCTTCTTCTTCTTTTTAACTCCTAGATCTGGGGATGCAGAACTGAATAATAGTCCCAATGCTTTCCTGGAACTGATATGCAGAAAAGGAGACAGCAGCCAGTGAGCACTAAATTAGAGATCACAATCAGTGTTTTGATGGGAATAATGGGCTGGAACAAAGCCTAGCAGGGATTTTGTTGAGTCTAGCAGCTAGATAACTTGAAGGTCTGAGAAGATAGCCATGAGAAGAGGGTTCTAGCAGAGAAAAGATCAGTTTTGAAGGCGTCAGTGTGGGAAGGAACTTGTGTGTCTGATGAACTGGAAGAAAGGTAATGTGGTCAGAACAGAAGGAATTGGAAATCCATAGACCAAAGGGGAAACTAGAATGGGAGACCAGGGCCTTGTATATTATAGTAAAGATTTGATTTAAATAAATAAAGAAGTCAACAATGGATTTTAAGTAAGAGAATTAATTACATATTCTTTCATGTTGTTGTTGTTGTTAAGTGCTGTCGAGTCGTTTCCGACTCATAGCAACCCCATGCACAGCAGAATGAAACACTGCTCAATCCCGTGCCAGCCCCACAATCCCTGCTATACTTGATCCCATCATCACAGCCACCATATCAATCCATCTCGTTGAAGGCCTCCCCCTCTTTCGTCGACCCTCCACCCTACCAAGCATGACATCCTTCTCCAGGGAATGGTCCCTTCTTACAACATGACCAAAATAGGTGAGATGAAGTCTGGCCATTCTTGCTTCCAAGGAGCATTCTGGCTGCACTTCCTCCAGGACAGATCTGTTAGTTCTTTTAGCAGTCCATGGTACTTTCAGCATTCCTCTCCAGCACAACTCAAAAGCATCAACTCTTCTTTGGTCTTCCTTATTCATTGTCCAGCTCTCGCATGCATACCAGGCGATTGGAAATATCATGGCTTGTGTCAGGTGCACCTTAGTCCTCAAGGAGATATCCTTGCTCCTCAGCACTTGAAACAGTTCCTTTGCAGTTGACTTTCCCAATGCTACACGTCGTCTAATGTCCTGACTGCTGCTTCCGTTGGCATCGATTGTAGAACCAAGTAACAAGAATTCCTTGACAACCTCAATCTTCTCTCCATTTATTGTGATGCTACTCGTTGGTCCAATTGTGAGGATTTTTGTTTTCTTTATGTTGAGATGTAATCCATATTGCAGACTGTATTCTTCAACCTTCATCAGTAGGTGCCTTAAGTCATCCTCACTTTCAGCAAGCAAAGTTGTATCATCTGCATATCTCAGGTTGTTAATGATTCTTCCTCCAATCCTGATACCACATTTTTCTTCATATAGTCCAGCTTCTCGGATTATTTGCTCAGCATATAGATTGAATAAGTGTGGAGACAGAATACAACCCTGATGCACTCCCTTCTTGATTTTAAACCATGTAGTGTCCCCTTGCTCTGTTCGAATGACAGCCGCCTGGTCAAGGTACAGATTCTTCATGAGTACAATCAAGTGCTCGGGGATTCCCATTCTTCTCAATGTTATCCATAATTTGTCATGATCCACACAATCAAATGCCTTTGCACAGTCAATAAAACACAAGTAAACATCTTTCTGGTATTCCCTGCCTTGAGCCAAGATCCATCTGACAACAGCTATGATATCCCTTGTTCCACGTCCTCTTCTGAATCCAGCTTGAACCTCTGGAAGTTCTCTGTCAATATACTGCTGCAAACGTTTCTGAATTATCCTCAGTAAGATCTTACTTGCATGTGATATTAATGATATTGTTCTATAATTTCTACATTCTGTGGGATCACCTTTCTTTGGAATGGGCACAAATATGGATCTCTTCCAGTCAGTTGGCCAGGTAGCTGTCCTCCAAATCTCTTGTCATAACTGAGTGCCTCCAATGGGGCATCTGCTTGTTGAAATATCTCAATTGGTATGCCATCAATTCCCAGAGCCTTGTTCTTCACCAGTTCTTTCATTGCAGCTTTGACGTTTTCCTTCATTACCATTGGTTCTAGATCATATGCCACTTCCTGAAATGGATGAAGATCGATCAGTTCTTTTTGCTACAGTGACTCTGTGTATTCCTGCCATCTTCTCTTGATGTTTCCTGCATCATTCAATATTTTGCCCATAGAATCTCTCAATATTGCAACTCGAGGCTTAAATTTTTTCTTCAGTACTTTCAGTTTGAGAAATGCTGAACGTGTTCTTCGTTTTTGGTTTTCAGACTCCAGGTCTTTGCACATTTCATTATAGTAATTGGCTTTGTCTACTCGAGCTGCTCTTTGAAATCTTCTGTTCAGCTCTTTTACCTTTTCATTTCTTCCATTTGCTTTAGCAATTCTCTGCTCAAGGGCAAGGTTCAGAGTCTCCTCTGTCATCCACTTTTGTCTTCTCTTCTTTTCTTGTCTTTTTAGTGATCTCTTGCTTTCTTCATGGATAATATTCTTGATGTCTTCCCATAATTCATCTGGCTTTTGGTCATTGGTGTTCAATGCATCAAATCTATTCTTTAGATCATCTCTAAATTCAGGAAGGATATATTCAAGATCATACTTTGGCTCTCTTGGACTTGTTTTCATTGTCTTTAACTTCAAATTTTATTTGCCTATGAGCAGTTGATGGTCTGTTCCACAATCAGCTCCTGGCCTGGTTTTGGCTGAAGATATTGAGTTTTCCACAGCCTCTTGCCACAGATGTAGTCAATGTGATTCCCGTGTGTTCCGTCTGGTGAAGTCCACGTGTACAGCCTCTGTTTGTGTTGTTGAAAAAACGTGTTTGCAATGAACAAGTCGTTGGTCTTGCAAAATTCTACTATACGAGTTCCAGCATTATTTCTGTCACCAAGGCCAAATTTTTCATACTTTTTTTAAAAACATTGTTCTCACTGATATGGGAAAGCATGTCCAACAGAGACAAACAAAGGACATCAATTAAAAGGAAATTGCTATAGTCCAGGATATAGGCAATGGTGGGCTAGACTAGGTTTGTAGCACTAAAGAGAAAAAAGAAATATATATTGATGAGATATTATTTGGACATAGACCAATCATCTTTGCTAAAGGATTGTTTATAAGTGGTCAGTTCAAAGTTACTAAAAATTGGTGGTGATATTTATGGATATAGATCAGCCAGAGAGAAGACTAAATTTTAGTTGATTTATTTTGTGGTGAGATAAGAATGGTGAAGTCAAGAGGTCTGTTCAGGTAATGTGTTATTTGAGATGCTATGAAAACATCCAAGTGGAGATTTTAACTAGGCATTGGAATCTATGTATTTGGATTTAGCAGAGAGGCAGAGTAGAGATATAAAAGTGAGATGCTAACCATAGGATTGGACTTGGAACTTGACTTGGAGAACAGACCATTAAAGACCAGATGAATACCCTTAGAGGAGTTCTGCAATTGGGAAAAGAAGGAAAGTCCAACTAAGAAAATAGAGAAAAGAAAAGCTAGTGGGGTCAAGGACAAGAATGAGAACATGGCTTCATAAAGGAAAAAGGAGGAGAGTACTTTATCATTCATGTGATTAAATATTCTAATCATTAGATTTAATTTTTTTTCACTGTATTTTATTGAATTGATATATTGTGAAGTATTGAAACACTTCTACACACTCATATCAGGGATGAAGCATACTTAGAATGTTTACAACTCTTTGCTCCAGTAAGTAGGGCTGAGATGAACATCTTGGCAGTAAGTCTTTGAATGCTTACGTGACAAACTTATTTTTAAAAGTGAATTCCTAGAAGCAGAATCCCAGGATAAATATTAGCATTAATAAAGATTTTAACACCTAATGTAGGATATCTTGTCAATACTCTTTATAAGATATTGAAATATTATATGTAATTTTCATTGATAACATGCTCATTCCTCACTTCCAAATTACCTAGTTTTTGTAAAGTTACAAATAATTGAACTGAGCTGAATATGGTCACCACTACAGAATTATCATTGTTATGGATTTATCTGTGTCCCCATTTATATGGATTCATATGTGTCAACTTGTCTAGGCCACACTTCTCAGTATTGTGTTTATCCTCTATTTTGTGATCTGATGTAATTACCCTGGTGTTGTTATATGCTGTTAAGTCAGATCTGACTCGTAGTGACCCCTCCTTGGGTTTCTGAGGCAGTATCACTATGAAAGTAGATTGTCGAACCTTCCTTCTCAGGAGTGGCTGGTGTGTTTGAACATCCAGCCTTCTGGTTAGCAGTCAAGTGCCTTAGGCACTAGGCTACCAGAGCTCCTAGGTATTGTAAATCTTAGCCTCTCAGATATTAATGAGGTAGAGTAGAAGCAATTATGTTAATGAGGTAAGGTACAATTTACAAGATTAAGTTGTATATTGAGTCTATCTCTTTTGAGAAAAGTTGTTGCTGTTGTTAGATGCCATTTAGTCAATTCTGACTTGTAACAACCCTAGGTACAAAAGAATGAAACACTGCCTAGACCTGTGCCATCCTCACAATCCTTGCTATTCTTGAGCCCATCATTCAGTCACTGTGTCAATTCATCACATTGAGGGGCTTCCCCTTTTTCTTTGACACTCAACTTTACCAAGCATGATATCCTTCTCCAGGAAATGGTCCCTTCATACCACATGACCAAAGTAGGTGAGGCAATGTTGGGCTATTCTTGATTCTAAGGAACATTCCCAGTGTACTTATTCCAGGATATATTTGTTCATTATTCTGGAAGTCCATGGTATTTTCAATATTCTTGGCCAACACCACAATTCAAAGGCCTCAATTTTGCTTTGGTCTTCCTTTTTCATTGTCCAGCTTTCACATGCACATCAGGGAAGTGAAACTATCATGGCCTGGATTAGGCACACTCTAGTCTTCAAAGTGACATCGTTGCTCTTCAACCCTTTAAAAAGTCTTTTGTAAAAGATTTTCCCAATGCAATATGACATCTGATTTCTTGACTGCTGCTTACATGGGTGTTGGTTGTGGATCCAAGTAAAATGAAATTCCTGACAACTTAAAACATTTCTCCATTTATTGCAATGTTGCTTATTGTCCCAATTGTGAGAATTTTTGTTTTCTTTATGTTGAGGTGTAATCCAAACTGAAGACTATAGTCTTTGACCAATAAGTGTTTCAAGTCCTCTTCATTTTCAGCAAACAAGGTTTTGTCATTCATAAGGTTTTTAGTGGCTGATTCTTTCAGAAGTAGATGGCCTCATCCTTCTTCCCAGTCTTAGTCTGAAATCGCCATTGAAACTTGTCCACCATAGGTGACCCTGCTGATATTTCAAATACCAGTGCTATAGCCTACAGCCTCACAACAACATGCAAGCTACCACAGTATGACAAACTGAGAGGTGGTTTTGAGATATAAGGGAGATTAAACAAGAGAGTATAGATGAGAGGGACTTTACTGCCATCAAGAAAGAATAGCCAGGATTGTAGCATGTCCTTTGGACTTGGAATCTATGTGCTGAGGACCTCTTAATATATATGGAAACATCCAAGGACCACCAGAACTACAAATGTTGAAAGGATACAAGGACTTTCCCCCAGAACTAGTAGAGAAAGAAAGCTTTTCCCTAGAGCTGATGCACTGAGTTTGGGTTTTCTGTTTGTTAAAGTCATCCATTGTATAGCAGCACTAAATAACTAAGACATAATTTGGTACAAGAAGTAGGGTGTAGCTGTAACAGATACTTAAAATCTGTAAGAATTTTTGGAATTAGGTAATGAGTAGAAACTGGAAGAGTTTCAATTTGCTTAATAGTGAAAGTCTAGATTTCTTGAAGAGACTGTTAGTGGAATTATGGAGGTAAAAGGCAATTCTAGTGAAAGCTAAGAAGGAAGTAAGGAGAACTATTCCACTGGAGACAGTGTAAATGGAAACAAAAAGCAGCAGCAGAGACACCGTGATAGAAGAACCATTAGACTGGCACAGGAGTTGACCCTTGGAGTGAGAGAGATGAGTGCCTTTGGACAGGAGGATTTGTAGCATAGTGGGATGTCTCTCAGGCACTTGTAACACTTGCCTAAGCAGAGCATAGGCCAGGCCATCCCAAGAGGTCTGAAAGGCTGAGATTCTGACAAGCAGAAACTGAAGTGTTGGAAGCAGAGCTGTCTCAGTCTCAGAGGTTAGGACCACAACATGTAAGGTTTCAAAAGGTGAAGCTACAGCCTCCTAGGCTTCAAAATGTCAGATCTTCAATTCAGTTCTGGGGTCTGGAGCACAATTCACAAATCCAGAGAAATAGGGCCAGATCTATTGCCCAAAGCTGAGGAGGCAGGGTTTCCATGCCCAAGGGGCAAAATAATGTGGCCTATAAGGGTAGAAAGAGTAGGACCACTACTTCCATAGACTAGGACAATGGGGTCACCCAAAGCTAAGGGAACAAAGTTGCTGTTCCAATGGGCCTGGAAGGCAAAGTTAAAACCCAGCACTAATGCTTCTCCCCAAAATCCAGAAAGCATGACCAACACCGAAAGTCTGGAGGACAAGGTCATTGCCAAGATGGTCTCAGAGAACAGATGATTAACTTCAAGCCTTGAGAGCTACTGTAAATAGTTCTGTTGGATTTTGGACTTGCTTGATGCCTGCTATTTCTTTTTTCCCCTCCAATTTCTCCTTTTATTCAGTGGAAACATCTACTTTGTGCCTATTCCACTGTGGTATAGTGTTGTTTTTTTGTTATGTGCTGTCGAGTCAGATCCAACTTATAGCGACCCCTCCTTGGGTTTCCAAGGTAGTATCACTACAGAAGTAGATTGCTCAACCTTCCTTCTGAGAGTGGATGGTTGGTTCCATGGTATATTGGAGGTAGAAAATTCCTATTCTAGTTTTAACGGATTCAAGGATGAAGAGGGAGATGAGAAGGCTTTCCAGTAAGACGGTGGAATAGGCAGAAAGACTGCACAGACCCTCTTCAACAAAGAAAAGGAGAACCAATTATCAGAGATACAGAAGATAATACTGGAGTCCTGAGCATTGAAGGGAAGGATATAGAAGTGGACTGAACTCCAATAGGCCAAAGAATTTGTATGAAAACACCAAAAAAGAGGACATATGGAGCTGAGTCTGGCAGTGATCCTGATGGCACAGACAGCATGGAGATTGCTGAGTGGTGTTAGGACCTGAGAATTAACCTAAAAATCAGACCTGCTGGGCAGGGGCTGCATGGAGGACTGCACTGGTGGCTGGTGAATAAAAGGGGGATCAGAGAAGACGAAGGCAGCCTGAGCTGTGGACTTTTGCCTGAACGTAGGGTGCAGCCATTTTGAATGTTTACAAGAGGTTCAACCATTTTGGTGAATAAAAGGGGAAGCATCGAAGATGAAGATGGGCTGTGCTGTGGACTTTTGCCTGAACATAGGACAAAGCCATTTTAAATGTTTACAAGCAGTTCAACCATTTTGGATGTTTAAAGCGACAGCATTCTCCCAGATTCCAAGGACTTAAGAATAGACTCCACTTGCCAGGAACTGCAAGGACATTCCAGACACCAATGACTGGAAAGGTGCGATATTCCCCTTGTTACTCTTATTCCCTACACTCTTTTGGTGAAGGGAGGTGCAGCCATTCCTCATTCCAACCCACTTTCCATTCTAGTCTGTGTGCTTTGACAAAGCCTGGGTGCCCTAACC
>NW_006921667.1:1642643-1655738 GCF_000298275.1 Orycteropus afer afer | reverse complement strand
TTGTTTTACTTTTTGATGGCTATTCAGCTGTTATTTTTGTCTGAATGAGTGTGAGACATCAACAGTGCCCATATGACACAACTATGTCCACACCTCCTTCAGCTTTACTTAATGAGAGTCACCACTTCCTTCTCCACAAATGGGCCAATGATAAAGAATCAGAAAGAGGAGCCTCACTCACCCTTAGCTGCTCTTCACAAACAGTTAACAGATCTAAATACAACAACATCACAATATCTCAGAGACAAAAGACCATCCCACTTCACAAAAAGAAGCAAGATAAAATGGTAGAAACAAGGGAGCAGTATACAGACCCAAAACATATCGCTGAGAAAGAAGCAGCATTGGAACTCCCTGATAAGGAATTCAAAAGAATTTTATTTAGATATCTTCAAAACATTGAGAGATAGATCAAAGAAACACTGACCAAAATTAAGGAAAATAGACAAAACCTAGAAGAATTTCAGAAGAAAATACAAGAACAAAATGACAACATAAATGAAAAATTAGAAATGATACAAAATCTACAGATGGGAATCCAGAAGATTAATATTCAATTTTCAGAAATAGATAACACATTGAAAGGGCAAAGGAGTAAAATTGATGCAATGTAAAACAAATTAATGAGATTGAAGACAAATGCCTGAATACTTCTTTGGAAAGGAATCAATCAGGAAAAAGATCAAAACAAAATGAAGAAAGCCTAAGGTTCATGTGGGATACCATCAAATGGAACAACATACATTTAATTGGAATTCCAGAACAAGAAGAGAAAAATAAAACCACTGAGACAATTGTTCAAGATTTGTTGGAAGAGAATTTCCCTGATATGATGAAATATGAGGATATATCTATTCATGAATTGCAATGAACCCCAAACAGGATAGACCCCAAAAGAAAATCACAAAGACACATTATCATCAAACAGATCAAAATCAAAGACAAAGAAAGACTCTCAAAAGAAACACAAGAAAAACTTAAAATTATTCACAAAGGACCAACAATAAGAATAACTCCTGATTTCTTAGCAGAAACCATGCAAGTGAGAAGGCAATGGAATGGTATATATAAAATCCTGAAAGAGAAAAATTTCCAACCAAGAATTATATACCTGGCAAAATTGTCCCTCAAATATGATAGTGAAATTAGGAGATTTCCAGATAGGCAGAAATTAAGGAGATTAGTTAAACTAGACCAACCTTACAAGAGGTACCAAAGGGAGTCCTTTGAACACAGAACCAATAATAGCAAACAACAACCAACTATTAATAAATATGATTACATAACCCAGAAACCAACACAGCTATGAATGTCTGCAAAGTAAAAAAAAAAAAAAAAGAAAAAAAAAGCTTACAAGATTTTAAACAGGGAACCAGAGACATTAATTGGCAAATAAGGGCAACTAAAATCAGAAAGAGGAAAAATATTGTGTAGTCACAGAACTTCTAAATGGTGAGGAAGTCAAGAGACTTGCAAGATTAGATGGATTGCTCTAAACTTGGGGAGAATATTATAAATCACAGACTAACCTAAAGAAAAATGATAAACCTTCACATCACAATAAAAAAGAGGACCAGCACAAATATTTAACAAATACTAAAAAAAAACAGCAAAGAAGGAAATGATAACACAATTCAAAACCAAAATGAGCTCAGCACAGAAAATTACGTGGAACAAGGAAACCAGAAACACCATGAAAAAACACATAGCACAATGACAGCAACCAATTCATACTTGTTGATAATTACATTGAATGCAATGGATTAAATGCACCACTCAAGAGATTTCTAGAAATTCACCATTTACCTAAACTAATGAAGACTGATGTAGAAAAGTTGAACAGGTCCATAATAAAAGAAGAAATTGAACAGGTCATAAAAAAATTACCAACAAAAGAAAGTCCTGGCCCAGATATTTCATCAGAGATTTCTACCCAACATTCAGAGAAGAACTGACACCAATCCTACTCAAACTTTTCCAGAACATAGAAAAGGATGGAATCCTCCCTAACTCATTTTATGAAGCAAGCATACCTTGATACCAAAACCAGGCAAAGATATCACTGGAAAGGAAAACTGCAGACCAATATCCCTCATGAATATAGATGCAAAAATCTTCAACAAAATCCTAGCCAATAGACTCCAATGATGTATCAAGAAAATGATTCATTACAACCAAGTATGGTTCATATCGGGTACACAAGGATGGTTCAACATTAGAAAAACAATCAACATCATCCACCACATAAATTTTTAAAAAGGAAAAGAACCACATGATCATATCAATCAATGGAAAAAAGACATTTGATAAAATACAACACCCATTCCTGATAAAAAATCTCAGTAAAATGGGAACAGAAGGGACATTCCTCAACATAATAAAGGGCATCTATGCAAAACCAACAGCCAACATTATTCTCAATAGAGAGAGAATGAAACCATTCCCCTTGTGAATAGGAACCAAACAAAGATGCTCTCTATCACCACTTCTACTCATCCTTGTATTGGAAGTACTAGCCAGGGCAATAAGGCAAGAAAGGGGAATCAAAGACATCTAAATTGGTAAGAAAGAAGTTAAACTATACCTATTTGTTGATGATATGATCCTATACCTAGAAATCCCAAGAGACTCAGTCAAAAATCTACTAATTGAGAGTTATAGAATTGTGGCAGGATATAAGATCAATGTCCAAAAATCAGTTGGATTCCTCTACACCAGCAAAGAGATTGCTCAAAAAGTAATCAGAAAATCAGTACCATTTACAGTAGCTACCAAAAATAAAATACTTGGGAATAAATCTTACTAGAGATACCAAAGACCTGTACAAAGGAAATTATGACACACTACAACAAAGTACCCTAAGAAACCTACATAAATAGAAGAACATCCCATGCTTGTTGATAGGAAGATTGAATGTTGTGAAAATGTCAATTCTACCCAAAGCAATCTATACATTCAATGCAATCCCAATACAGATCTCATCAACACTTTTTAAGTGTATGGAAAAACCAATCACTAACTTTATGTGGAAAGAAAAGACACCTAGGATAAGCATAGCAGTATTGAAGAAGAACAAAGTAGGAGGTCTCACACTGCTGGATCTCAAAACCTACCATACAGCTATAGTAGTCAAAACTGCCTGGTATTGCTGTAATGACAGACACACAGACCAATGGAATAGAATCGAGAGCTGAGATATAGATCCATCAACCTATGATGAGCTGATCTTTGACAAAGGGCCAAAATCCATTAAATGGGGAAGAGAATGTTGATGTAATAAATGGTGCTGGAAAAACTGGATATACATTTGCAGAAAAATGAAACATGATCTGTACCTCACACCATACACAAAAACTACCTCCAGATGTTTCAAGGACTTAAGTGTGAAACCTAAAACTATAAAGTTCCTCAAGAAAAACTAGGACCAAATTTAGGGGCCTGTGGCATAAATAGACTATCAAGTATAACCTAAAATTCACAAACAGCAGAAGAGAAACTAGATGAATGGGACCTTCTAAAAATTAAATTTTATGTGCTTCCAAAGACTTCTCCAAAAAAGTCAAAAGAGCACCTAAAGATTGGGAAAAATATTCATCAATGACATATCAGACAAGGGACTTTTCTCTAGGATTTATAGAAAACTCCTACACCTCAACAACAAAAATATAAGTAATCCAATTAAAAATGGGCAGAAAACATGAATAGACACTTCACCAAAGAGAATATTCAGGTGGCCAACAAACATATGAAGAAATGCTCATGATCATTAGCCATTAGAGAGATGCAACTCAAAATAACAATGAGATGCCATCTTGCCCCAGCACTAGTAGCAAAGTTCAACAAGACAGAAAATAAAAAATGCTGGCAAGGATGTGGAGAGATTAGGACTCTCATACACTGCTGGTGGGACTGTAAAATGGTACAACCACTGTGGAAAGCAGTATGGCAATTCCTTAAAAAGTTGGAGTTAGAAATGCCATTTGACCCAGCCATTCCATTACTGGGTATATGTCCTAAAGAAGTGAGAGCCAGGGAAAGAACAGACATATGCACACCCATGTTCATTGCAGCACTATATGCAATAGCCAAAAGATGGAAACAACCTAGGTGTCCATCAACTGAAGAATGGATAACAAACTATGGTGCATACACAAAACGGAATGCTATGAAATCCTAAAGAATAATGTAGAATCTGCAAAATACCACATAATGTGGATGAACTTGGAGGCCATTATGCTGAGTGAAATAAGTCAATCAATCACAGAAAGACAAGTATTTTATTAGTACATTGTTGTAAAAAGTCAAGGAAAGGTTTATAAATGGAAAGATATTTTCTTGATTGTTACCAGAGGTGGAAGGGCAGGGGTGGGAACACTTAGATAGTTAGAGACAAGTATTGATTTGGGTGAAAAGAAGAGCAATGTACAAAATGTAAGTGATCAACATGGTGGCATTGAGGAAGAGGAAGGCATAGAGAGGTACATGGGCGGTACAGACAACAAAGATGAACCGTTTTGCACACAGTACTGCAATGTCAGTGAAGGAAAACATGGATATACATGTGCATAGATGGGTGAACAGGCTGAACTATTAGGTATATCTGTGCCGGGGCGGGGGGAGTGTGCCCAAGACCATGTATAGTGTTGGCAGACAATGTTTCTACAAGTGCATTGCTATGTTCTGTAAGAATTTCCAGCTGTATAGAGAGCTGACAAGTGACAAAGGTTGTAGTTACTTCTTGGGCACAGCCAGCTTCCCAGAGGGAGTGAGTGAGTAGTTGGACCTGTAGGCTTGGGACCATAATCACAGGAGACATTAAGCTCAACTGGCATAGCATACTACACAAAACATTGTTCCACCTCCTACTTTGGAAAGTAGTGACTGGGATCTTAAAAGCTTGTAAACAGTCATCTAGATGCAACAATGGGTCTTTTGTCATCCAGAGCAAAGAAGAATGAAGAAAACCAAAGATTCATGGAAAAAATCAGTCCAAGTGACTGGTACACCATGCAATCCTCACCCTATATGACTATGAGACCAGAAGAACTAGATGGTGCTTGGCTACCACTGTGAACCACTCAAAGGGGGAAACTTGTAAGAGATCCTGGATAGGGTAGGAGAACAATGTGGAACAAAACTCAAAATCATTTGAACAAAAAAAGAAAAAGGGACCAGTTTGCTAGTCTGATAGAGCCTGATGGAACCATTGAGAATGTGGCCCCTAGCTGCCCTTCCAGTCTGGAATTGAATCCACACCAGTGTCTTTCAGCCAAACAAAAGACAGATATATGAGGTGAACATTTATACTAGCTAGGTACACTCTTTGGAGAGAACAATCATGGGAGAATAGAAGTGTTGTCTATGCACAGGGACATAGCTCAGGTGGTAGGAATGCATGGAGGGAAGGACACAGGGAAGAGGTAACTGTAGGAAGGAAGTTGGAGGGGAATTGCTTCATTGTGGTAAATTGTAGTCAATTTCATGAGACAAAGTGTAAGTGAACTGATGTATGGAAAGTGAATTTGCTCTGTGAATGTTCATCCAAATCACAATAATAATAATAATAATAAAAGATAGAGAGGAATTTTTCCCCAGGATGAAATATGGATGTGGAGTTGAATTAAAGCTTTTGAAATTATATGCTTATGGCAAGGAAGTGGATTTTTGGGGGCCAAAGTGTGGAATGCTATGAATTGAATTTTATCCCCCCAAAAAATATATGACAAACTGACTAGACTATGATTCTCAATATTATGTAAGTATCTTCCATTTTGTGATCAGATGTAGTTATCCTATGTGCTGTAAATGTTCTTTGCCAAAACTGTAATTCAAGGGCATCAAGTCTTTGATCTTCTTTATTCATTGTGCAGGTATCACATGTGTACGAGGCAATTTAAAATACTATGACATTAGTCCGTAGTGGTAAATCTTTGCTTTTTAACATTTTAAAGAGGTCCTTTGCAGCTGATTTGCCCAATGCAATATATCATTTGATTCCTTGACTACTGCTGTGGACATTGGATGTGGATCCAACTAAAATGATATCTTTGACAACTTCAATATTTTCTCTCTTTATCATGATGTTGCTTATTGGTCCAGTTGTGAGGTTTTGTGTTTTGTTTATGTTGAGGTATAATCCATTCTGAAGGCTGTGTGTAGTCTTTGATCTTCGTCAGTAAGTTCATCACTTCTTCTTGATTTCCAGCAAGCAAGATTGTGTCATCTGTATATCACAGGTTTTTATTGAGTCTTCGTCTTAAAGCTGATGCTGTGTCCATTTTGCCCAGCTTCTCAGATTATTTACTTAGCATTTGAATTGATTAAGTATAATGAAACTACAACTCAGACACACATCTTTTTCTGATTTTAAAATATGATGCATTCCCTTCTTCTGTTTGAACAATTGCCTCTTGCTCTATGTATAGGTTCTGTATGAGCACCATTAAGTGTTCAAAATTCCCATTTTTCCCAATATTAACCATACTATGTTATGATTCAATAGTTGAGTATTTTTGCATAATGAATAAAACATAGGTATGCTTCTTTCTGGTAATCTCTGCTTTCAGCCTATATCCATCTCACATCCACATCCCCTTCTGAATCTGGCTTGAATTATTTTGTCTGGCAGCTCCTTGTCAATATATTGCTGTAACCATTTTTAAACTATATTCAGCAAAATTTTACTTGCCTATGATATTAAAGGCTGACTCGACGGCACATTACAACAACAACAACATGATATTAAAACAACAATTTTGAGATATAAACTTGACTAATCAAACAGGCAGAGATAAGAGGGACCTGACTGTCACAAGAAAGATGAGCCATATATGGAACATGGCCTTTAGACCAAGGGTACCTGAGATGAGAACCATCTAGACACAGATGAAGATTGATGCCAAGATACATGGAAATCTCCAAGGACAGCCAGGCCTACAGATGTTGAAAGGAGACAAGGACTTTCTTCCAGAGCCAATAGAAAGAGAAACCCTGTCCCTGGAGCTGACACACTGAATTCTGACTTATATCCTCCTAATGTGTGAGAGAATAAATTTTTGTTTGCTAAAGCCAAATACTTGTGGTATTTCTACTATAGCAGTACTATATAACTAAGACAATGATCTAGAAAATCTTTCCATTTTTACCTAAATTAACCATTCCCTTTTATATCATTGCTACAATACCTTTAGCTTCAACATTTCTTTTAAGGGCATAGAATATGCCACTCTCTCTTACAGGAGTGTAGAATCCTGAAATACTTTTGAAGAACTGAGCAATGTCTTATAGCACTGATATAATTAACTCCTGTAGGGAAGTCAATAGGCAACTTGCTGGTTGTTGTCCATAAAAGGTCTAATGGATTCCATGAAAATCAAAGGCCACCCTCTACATAGATGATGCATGGCATATCTCATGAAAGGAAATTGGATGGCAGGTGGGGCCAGGATATGCTTCCAAGCTGTTCATTCAGATGAAGGATTCACTGTTTCTTAATGCTGATTGGGTTTATCCTCAGTGCTGCTCACTGAGATCCACTTCTCTTCCTTTTCCAAGCATGAGATAGGATGGCACTTCTGAACATCTGAGGTGGTGCTGGGCTACATGACTAACTCTCTAACTAGTGAGTTTTTATCAGAGGAAATATATATTGTTTTGGGTGGAGCATTTAATTGTAAGTTTGAAAAGAATGATTTCTTTTTCCTCCAAAAGAGCAAAGCAAGATGGCAGTGTCTTTATCAGCCCAGATCTGAATAACTTGAATGATCACACTTCTCCTAAAGGCTCTTGATGACATATAGATATGACAGAAACCATCTTTTGTTATTTTAAGCCTCTGTGATCCCTGTGTTGTTTGTTAATGTAGTATTGCCCCAGACTGCCAGACTGTTCTGACTGAGTCACTGTCTCCTCTTCTGCCTCATTTTTTGTTTATGTCTGGTCACCTCTTGCTCAACTTCTTCAGCCTCCACTCTAAGTAATTCATCCTCAGCTTCTTTTCTTTCCACAACCTGGGGTACATTTTCTTGATTGTGCCTAGGTGATGGAGCTGTGTTTTGCCCTAGCATGCCCTTTTGGTATGACTGTGTCCTCTGAGGTTAACACTTTTGAAGCTTTACAAGATTTTGGCAACCCTTTTCTGAGGCACAATATAGCACTTGGCATAGCTATAATGGCGAAGACTAGGGAATAGAAAGTAGTATTCGGAAAAACAAAACACACCATTTAATATATTAAAATATTGTTCCAGTATTGGTACATCATACTAGGCCCTTGTTGGGCTACCTTATTTAACTCTGCTTTTGTGTGGCGCCATTCAATTAAATTGTAGGAGCTCTGGTAGCATAGTGGCTAAGGTACTTGACTGCTAACCAGAAGGCTGGCAGTTCAAACCCACCAGCCACTCCTCGGAAGGAAGGTTGGGCAATCCTACTTCTGTAGTGATACTGCCTCAGAAACCCAAGGATGGGTCACTATGAGTCAGGGCTGACTCCATGGCACATAACAACAACAACAACATAAACAATAACCTTGTGAAACGTTATTATTATTATGAGTATGTGGTAGTTAAGGTTATGTGTCAACTTGGCTGGGCCTGGTTTTGAGTGGCTGGCCCACTAGATGTAGTATTCCTCATGATGAAACTGGTAATCGACTCTATAGAGGAATCTACTGTGAGCAACTGAGTAGCTGCTCTAAGGATATGTTCTACTCCCAGTATATAAGGAGAAGACTTAAGAATGCCTTTAGCTTTTGGCACACTTGAATCCTGAATATAGCCAAGTCTTTATTTAGCAGCCTGCCATGCCCTGCTGATCTTGGGACTGTCTCTGTAGTTGAACTAGTAGTCTGCCTTTTGGTTTGGACTGTGCCATATTTATTTGTTGACCTTGGGCTTGTCTGTCCCAGCAGCCAGCAGCTTCCTGAGTGAAGAAAGCCTACAGTTCCATTGGGCCAGGAACAAGTAGCAGAGCTGAAGCCCAAAGTCTATAGGCTTTCACCCAGCCCCTAGAGCCTGGCACTTTGAATGTGGACTTCTAGTCTCCAAAACTGTTAGGAGAATAAACTCCTGTTTGGTAAAACCATCCCATTTGTGATACCTTCTGTTAAAGCAGCATGAAGTAACCAGTGTTGGAACATCGCATAGGGCAGAGGATGCTGTTTACTTTATCACATATGATCTTCTTTATGAAGACAGTAGATAATCTGAAGACTAAGAGTCATTGCAATTTTGAGCCTATATATATATATGCAAGTAATGTGGTATGAATCCATCCATATATCTATCGATCACTAATTATAAAGTGAACTTTAATGTATATTCAGTAAAGCAAAACCAGTTGTTGTTGTTAGGTGCTGTTGAGTCACCTCTGATTCATAGAGACCCTATGCATAGCAGAACGTAACACTTCCCCATCCTGTGCCAGCACCATGATCTTTGCTATATTTGAGCCCATCACAGCTGCCATTGTGTCAATCCATCTGGCTGAGGGCCTTTGCCTCTTTCACTGACCCTCCACCTTGACAAGCATGACATCCTTCTCCAGAGAATGGTCCCTTCTGACAGCTTGACCAAAGTATATGAGATGAAGTCTGGCCATTCTCGTTTCTAAGGAGCATTCTGGCTGGACTTCCTCCAGGACAGATTTGTTAGTTCTTTTAGCAGTCCATGGTATTTTCAGCAATCTTCACCAAGTACCATGGCTTGTGTCAGGCACACCTTAATCCTCAAGGATACCTTCTCTTCTTATTCAAATCTCAGCTCAAATATCATCTCCTCAGATCTGTTATTTCCTTAATTCCAGTCAATCACTTGCATGCTTCCTACCACCATGCTTATTTCCACAGAATATATGACAAAGTGAATATCCTGTTTGTTTATGTGATTTCTTTTTGGTCTGCTATGCCCCACACTCCATTGGGAGTTCATGAAGACACATCTATTTCTTTTTACCCTCCGTGTCTCCATCACTTAGATCATTGCCTGGCATACAGGGCTGTTGAAAATTGCTGTTTCTGCATCCGTTACTGGGAGGCAGTGATGTGTGACTGTGAGAGTGAGCTTGTGTGTATAGGATAGTAACTTTTTTCTACCTATCTGGGAAGATAATTCAATTTGATAATTTATGAGCACACAAAAAGAGGTAAAAGTCTTAGGGAATAATATATACTTTCCACTTTGTATTCTACTCTTTTCATTTAGCTTTATTCATATTCATTCCAAATTGGACATAATCCCAATATTTATTATAAGGCAAAACAGAATATTATTTCTTTATGTTGATTTATAATCCTCCCCATTTGCTTCATAATTGGATTACTTATCAGTTTTTTTTTTTTTTTCCTATTTTCAGTTGTATTTCTATAAGTACATAAAGTTGCTTTTATTTTTATTCAGGCACATTTGTTTGAAATATAATCACATAAGTGGAATTTCTGGATCAAAACTGTGAATAATTTTAAAGGTCTTATTACATAGGAACATATTTCTTTTTAGAATGATTGAACCAATTTGCAAGACCAAAAAGAAGATACAACTATGTTTGCTTCCTTGAGTCTTAACAACATTGACTTTATCCCTTTTTTTTTTTTTTTTCAATAGCTAAACCTCATTGTGCTAATTTAGGTATGGCAGGGAGGCACCATACAAAATTGCACAAGGGAGAAATCACATCATGAGTGACTGTTTCTGAGTTCAGCTCTCACTTCCCTATCCTAGGAACTTGATTTTGTTGGAGCTGGCATCAGTTAGCATGTTTTAAGCCACAGGAAACAGAAAACTTAATTCACACTGGCTAAAACCGTGCAATTCATTGATTGAATTGGGTAAATGCCTGTTCCTCAGGACTCTGGAACCACTATCTCTTGGTTTTGCATCCCTCTTGGTGTTGGCCACACCTTGACACTGAAAGGAAAATCTTGAGAGCCATTCCAAGCCTGTATATGACAACATCAAGCTGCAGAATTAAACTTGATTTCTGGTAGATCCCTCTTTTTTTTGGTTTAAATATTTATTGTGATTTGGGTGAAAGTTTACAGAGAAAATTCACTTTCCATACAGCCTGGTGGGTCCCTCTTGAAAACACATTTTTTTTTTTTTTCTCAAATAGGACTGTCACCCTGTTTCCTTAAAGATATACTACCGTGTGTCTATTGGACAGATGTGGGTCTCTTGTTCATTTCTAAACTAAACATTCATTGTATCTATAGAAGGAAATGTGGTTATTATCTCAGACTTGTGTTTCTGTCTATCTTGGGCAGTCCTGGCAAGGGAAGGATGAATGCTAGTTTTCCAATTTGGCTCCCCTCTTCCCTGTGGCAGAAGGGAAAATGCATGAATAAAAATAGATATACTCTTAAAGACTCAAACAATGATTTTCAATAAAAGACCAAAATACGATCACATGCACATCAACCAAATTCTGAGATATACTGACATACAATGAATAAAAGCATTGTACAGGGAAGATAATGTTATGTTAAATAACAAAAATATCTTCTCCTGGAGTGTAAATCAAAAAAATGTTATCAGCTTTAAAAGAAAATAGAGCAAGAAAACAAATCTGAATATGCTTGGTGGATCATATAATGAAAAATTGGGAGTGTATTCCATCTGCCTTTCAGGTCAGAACTATGCAGGGAACTAAAAAAATGATGGCTTCTGACCAGGGTATTACGGATAATTCCTAGAAAACTACTGATTTCATTGTGGTAAATGAGGAGTTGATGATTTTCCATCTAGCCACATGATTTTCATAAATCCAATCATAATGGAAATTCTTACATTGCATCTTTGAAACCTTAGATTACTAGGATTAAACATCATTTCCTGATTGCATTTTATTTCTCTAAATTCTTCCACAGGGGTTCTCTTATCTGCAGTTCAGGAAGTAAGTTACATTATTTTCATGCACTGTCTCCCACCTCCTTGCTTACTCTGTTTGAGCCCCATGGGTCTCTTTCTGGTCTTCAGCTGTCAGAAGCCTGCTCTCACCTCTTTTTTTTTTTTTTTTTTTTGTAATGCATTTTATTGAAATATAACTTATATACAGTAAAATACACAAAGCTAAAGTGACATGGGTCAATGCATTTTTTTTTTGTTGTTCCCTCCCCTCCCCTCCAACCCCTGGCAAACAACAAAGAAAGTTTCCCTCTGTATATAAACCTTTCCTTGATCCTCCACAACAACGAACTAATACTATATTTGTCCTTCTGTGATTGACTTATTTCACTCAGCATAATGTCCTCTAAGTTCATCCATATTATGTGGTGTCATAGTGCCTAAGGCACTTGACTGCTAACCAGAACACTGATGGTTCAAACCCACCAGTCACTCCTCGGAAGAAAGATGGAGCAACCTACTTCCATAGTGATATTGCCTCAGAAACCCAGGAGGGGTTGCTATGAGTCAGGTCCTATTTGACAGCACATGACAACATTATTCGTTAGTGCTGCATAGCATTCCATTATGTGTATGTACTATAGTCTTCTGCTATAAATCTTATAAGTCCCTTGCCAGATGTGTAATTATCAGCAAATATGACTTTGTTGGTGTCATTTTTGCTATGTGCTTTTTATGGTGTCAATTTATTTGTTCCATATAATTTTCTATGCTGAGCTTGTTTTGTTTATGAATCATGTCATCACTTCCTTTATTGTTATTATTTTAGTATTTGCTGATATTTATGCTGCTCTTCTTTTTTTATGTGAAGATTTATCATTTTTCATTGAGGTTACCCTGTGATTTATAGTTTTCTTCACAAGTTTAGAACAGTCCATTCTTTCTTGTAGTTGCCTTGACTTCCCTACCATCTAGAAGTTCTGTAATGACATGTTTTCCCTCTTCTTGGTTTCTAGTTGTGCTCATTTGTCAATCCATGTCTTTGGTTCCCTGTTTACAAACTTGTAGGCTTATTTACTTTGGATATTTCCATAGATTT
The DNA here is from genome assembly GCF_000298275.1 of Orycteropus afer afer. Lineage (NCBI taxonomy): Eukaryota > Metazoa > Chordata > Mammalia > Tubulidentata > Orycteropodidae > Orycteropus > Orycteropus afer. The sequence continues at coordinate 1,642,800 of NW_006921667.1, read as the reverse complement.
GGCTTCTGGGTTATATCATCATATGTGTTAATGGCCAATTGTTACTGGCTGTTGTTTTTTCTCTGTCCAAAAGGCTCCCTTTAGCATCTTTTGTAAGGATGGTGTGGTTTTAACAAATTCCCTAAATTATCTGGAAATGCCCTAATTTCACCATCAT
>NW_006921667.1:1615270-1615801 GCF_000298275.1 Orycteropus afer afer | reverse complement strand
CCACACACATCTGAATGGATCTTTTTCTCACTGTATTCAACTCCCTGCTCAAATGTATGTTTATCAGTGAGACTTTCCCAGACAATCTTTAAAGTATATCTTGGCCTTCTTGCCTACCTTATTTTTCTCTGCTGCTCTTATCACTGTCATTACTATAACTCAGACACCTAGAAGAATAACTAGCAAATAGTAAATTCTCAACAAATATCTGCTGAATCAACTAATTTTAAAATGAATATGTCTTTTGCATTTCTTTGTTGCAAAAGCGTCTGTATGTGAGTGTGGACTAATTCAGCATCAATTTAGACCACATCTTAGTAGAACATAGCACAAACAGTTTGTATTCAACTACTGACCTAAAGTTTGGCATTTTTAACATATCCAGTAGCTCAGCAGAAGAAATGCCTGGCAATTTGTTTCCATAAAGATAACAGCCATGAATCACAGTTTGACACTATAACATATGCAATCATCATGAGTTGGAATCAACTCAGCAACAGGTTTGGATATTTTTGGTTCCCTAACAACTAA
>NW_006921667.1:1607376-1613810 GCF_000298275.1 Orycteropus afer afer | reverse complement strand
TTTTATAGAGTTTGTCCCTTTTTCAATTATTACCTGTCTATAGATAGATGGGTTTACTTCTGGATTCTCAATTCTGTTCCATTTTTCCATGTATCTGTAGTTTTCATCAAGTCATTGTATTACTAGAAGGCTGATATGACTACAATGGCTATGTAGTAGGTTGTTAGATCAGGAAGTGTAAGTCCTATTATTTTGTTCTTTTTCAGTAATGCTTTACATTTTTTTTTTTTTTTTTTTTTGGTGGTTAGTGTTTCCATCTCTGTGAAGAACGCTGATGGACTCTGGATTTGGAATGTTTGGTATATTCTTCCATTTGTGTAGCTATCCCTTGGTTTCTAGTAGTAGTTTTTTTTTTGTAGTTTCCTTTGCAGAGGTCTTTGCATCCTTAAATTTATTACTAAGTACTTCATCTTTTGGGTACTATTGTAAATGAGTATTGTAAATTTTTCAGAGTTCTCCTTTCTAGTGTAAAGGAATTTAATTAGTTATTTCATGTTGATCTTGTACATTTGTAACTTTTTCAAATTAAGACAGACTGGGGGAAAGGAAGAGGCCATGTACTTCCCCCCCAAAAATTGACCAGTGACAAACATGAATAGTTATGAAACACTGTCTGATATACTACTGGAAAACTTTATGAATATCCCTGAAACATTGTCTGATATAGTACTGAAAGATGAACTCCTCAGGTTGGAAGACACTCCAAATATGGCTGGAGAAGAGCTGCCTCCTCAAAGTAGACCTTAATGACATGGATGTAGTACAGCTTTTGGGATCTCCACTTGATGATGGGGCACAACTCAAAATGGGAATAAACATCTGCAAAGATCCATTAATAATCAAGACATGGAATGTATGAAGTATGAATCCAGGAAAATTGGAAGTTGTCAAAAACAAAATCAAACATGCAAAGATCAGTATCCTAGGCATCAGTGAGCTGAGATGAGTGGTATCGGCCATTTTGGATCAGATGATTATATGACCTAATATGTTGGGAATGACAAATTGAAGAAGAATGATGTTCCATTCATTGTCAAAAAGAAAGTTTCAAGATCTATCCTGAAGTAAAATGCTGGCAGGGATAGTTCAATATCCCTATGCCTACAAGGAAGACTAGTTAATACTACAGTTAGTCAAATTTATGGAGAAAACACTAAAAGAAAATATGAAGAATTTGAAAATTTTTACCAACTTCTGTAGTCTGAAATTGGCCAATCATGTAATCAAGATGTATTGGTTATTACTGGTGATTGAAATGTGAATGTTGGAAACAAAGAAGTATCATCAGTAGTTGGAAAACATGACCTTGGTGATAGAAATGAAACCAGAGATCACATGAAATAATTTTGCAAGATCAATGACTTATTCACTGCAAATACCATTTTTCAACAACATAAATGACACCTGTACATGTGGACCTCACCATGTAGAATACACAGGAATCAGATCTATTACATCTGTGGAAAGAGGCATTGGAGGAGCTCAATATCATCAGCCAAAACAAGGCCAGGAGTTAACTGTGGAACAGACCATTAATTGCTAATATTCAGGTTAATGTTGAAGCTGAAATAAATTTTTTAAAAAAGTCCACAATAGCAAAAATATGACACTTGTTATATCCCAAATGAATTTAGAGATAATCTGAAGAATAGATTTGATGCCCTGAACACTAATGACCAAAAACAAGATGAGTGGTAGAATCACATCAAGAACACCATGCAGAAAAATGGTCTTTAAAAAGACAGGAAAGGAAGAAAAGATCAAAATGATGTCAGAGAGGTTCTGAAGCTTGCTATTGAATGTACACTAGCAACGGTGAATAAAAAATTTATGAGACAAAAGAGTTGAATAGAAAATTTCCAAGAGCAACTCGAGAAGACAAAGTGTTACAATGAAATTTGCAAAGACCTAGAGTTTGAAAAGGAGCTCTGGTAGCATAGTGCCTAAGGCACTTGACTGCTAACAAGAAGGCTGGTGGTTTAAACCCACCAGCCACTCCTCGGAAGAAAGGTTGGGCATTCCTACTTCCGTAGTGATACTGCCTTGGAAACCCAAGGAGGGGTCACTATGAGTCGGGCCAACTCGATGGCAAATAACAACAACAAAAGAGTTTGAAAACCAAAAGGGAATAAAATTCTGAGCATTTCTCAAGTTGAAAGAACTGAAGAAAAAATTAAAGCTTCCAGTTGCAATATTGGTAAAGTACCATGGATTGCCAGAAATGAACAGGTATCTCCTGGAAGAACCACAGCAGGAATGTTCTTTGGAAGGGAGAATGGCCAGACTTCATCTCATCTATTTTGGTTATGTTGTGAGAAGGGACCATTCCTTGGAGAATGATATCATGCTTGGTAAAGTGGAGGGTCAGTAATAAAGGGGAAAACCCTCAATGAGATGAACTGACAAAGTGGCTGCAAGGATGGGTTCAAGCATAACAAAGATGTGGGAGATGACCCACGACCAGACAATGTTTTGTTCTGTTGTACATAGAGTTGTTATGAGATGGAGCCAACTCAACAGCACCTAACAACAACAAAAACATGGGCACAATATTGAATGATGCAGGAAGCATCAAAAGAAGATGGAAGGAATACACAGAGTTGCTGTACCAGAAATAACTGATTGGTGTTCAGTTCTTTCAGGAGGTAGCATATGATCAAGAACCAATGGTATAGAAAGAAGTCCAAGCTTCATTGAAGGAATTGGCTAAAAAAGAAGGTCCCAGGAATTGATGGAACAACCATTGAGATGTTTCAATAAACAGCTACAGCACTGGAGGTGCTTACTCATCTGTGCCACAAAATTTGGAAGACAGCTATCTGGCCAACTCACTGGAAGAGATCCATATTTGTGCCCATTCTAAAGAAAGATTATTCAGCAGAATGTGGAAATTATCAAACAATATCATTAATATCATAAGAAAGTAACATCTTGCTGAAGATAATTAAAAAATGGCTGGAGCATTAGGTTGACATAGAACTTCCAGAAATGCAAGCTGGATCCAGAATAGGACGTGGAACGAGGGATATCATAGCTACTGTCAGATGGATCTTGACTGAAAGCAAAGAATACAAGAAAGATGCTTACCTGTGTTTTATTGATATGTAAAGGTATTTGACTGTGTGGATCATAGCAAACTATAGATAGCATTGAGAAGGATAAGGATTACAGAACACTTAAATGTGCTTATGAGGAACCTGAACATAGACAAAGTAACTGTCATTTTAATAAAACAAGAGGACAAAGCATGATTTAAAATCAGGAAGTGTGTGCATCAGGGTTGGATCTTTTCACCATACTGATTAGATCTATATGCTGAGTAAATAATCTGAGAAGCTGGACTATATGAAGAAGAACCTGGTATCAGGATTGAAGAAGACTCATTAACAACCTATGATATGCAGATGAAACAAACTTCCTTGTTGAAAATGTAGATGACTTGAAGCATTTATTGATGAAGATCAAAGACTACAGTCTTCAGTATGGATTATACCTCAACATAAACAAAATGAAAATCCTCACAACTATACCAATAAACAACATCACAATAAATGGATAAAATATTGAAATTATCAGGGATTTCATTTTACTTGGATCCACAATCAATACCCATGGAAGCAGCAGTCAATAAATCAGCTGTCATATTTTACTGAGCTGTCATATTTCACTGCAAAAAATCTCTTTAAATTGTTAAGAAGTAAAGATATCACTTTGAAGAATAATGTGCACCTAACCTAAGGTGTAGCATTATCAATCATGTCATATGTCTGTGAAAGTTGAACATGAATAAAGAAGACTGAAGAAGAGCTGACACCTTTGAATTATGGTGCTGGTGAAGAACACTGAAAATACTATGGACTGCCAGCAAAACGAACAAATCTATGCTGGAACAAGTGCACTGGAATTCTCCTTGTAAGCAAGAATGATCAGACTTCATCTGACCTACTTTGATAATGTTCTCAGAAGAGACCATTCCCTGAACAGGATATGATGCTTGGTAAAGTAGAGTCAGCAAAAAAAGGAAGACCCTCAACAACCAACATTAGTCTCAATGAAGAGAGGCTAAAAACATTCCACTTGCAATCAAAAACCAAATTTTTAGTCTCTCTTCATTGAGACTAATGTTGGGTGTTGGTTTGGTATGCTGTTGTTGTCAGGTGCTGTCATGTGGGCTCCAACTCATAGTGGCCCTATTCCAACTACACTCCTTCCAGGACAGATTTGTTCATTCTTCTGGAAGTCCATGGTATTTTCAGTGTTCTTCCTAGTACCATAATTCAAAGGTATCAATCATTCTTCAGTCTTCCTTATTCATTGTCCAGCTTTCACATGTATGTGTTGTTGTTACATGCCATTGAGTCATCTCTGACTCACAGCAACCCTATATACAATAGAACAAAACACTGCTTGGTCCTGTGCCAGCCTCATAATACTTTCTGTACCTGAGCCCATCTTTGCAGCCACTGTGTCAATCCATCTCACTGAGGGTCTTCTCCTTTGTCCCTGACCCTCTATTTTATCAAGCATGATATCCTTCTCTAGATAATGGTGACTTCTGACAACATGACCAAAGCAGGTGAGATGAAGTGTTGCCATTCTTGATTCCAAGGAACATACTGGCTTTACTTCTTCCAGGACAGATTAGTTTGTCCTTCTTGCAGTCCAAGGTACTTTCAGTATACTTCTTCAACACCCGAACTCAGAAGCAACAACCTTCTTTGGTCTTCCTTATTCATTGTCCAGCTTTCACACACATAAGAAAATACCAGAACATGGGTTTGGTGCACTGTAAAGACACCATTGTTCTTCAGCACTTTAAAAAGATCTTTTGCAGCAGATTTGCCTAGTGCAAAAGATGTCTGATTTCTTTACTGCTGCTTCCATGGGTTTTGATTGTGAATCTAAGTAATGTGAGTAATGTGAAATCTTTGACAACTTCAATCATTTTTCCATTTATCATGATGCTGCTTTTTGGTCCAGCTGTGAGGATTTTCATTTTCTTTGTGTTGAGATGTAATCCAAACTCCAGATTGTAGTCGTTAATCTTCAGCAGTAAGTACTTCAAGTCATCCTCACTTCAGTAAGCAAAGCTGTGTAGTCTGCATGTCATGGGTTGTTAAAGAACCTTCTTCCAATCCTGATGCCACATTCTTGTTCATATAGTCCAACTTCTTAGATTATTTTCTCAGCATACAGACTGAATAAGTATGGCAAAAGGACACAACTCTGACACACACCATCCCAAAAAGTATCCCCTTGCTCTGTTCAAACAGCAGCTTCTTGGTCTATGTACTAGTTCCTCATGAGCATAATGAAGTGTTCTGGAATTTCCATTCTTCTCAATCTTATCCGTAATTTCTTATGATCCACACAGTCAAATGCTTTTGCATAGTCAATAAAACACAAATAAACACCGTTCTGGTATTCTTTGCTTTTGGGCAAGATCCATCTGAAATCAACAATGATAGATATCCCTTGTTGCACATCCTCTTCTGAATCTAGCTTGCATTTCTGGAAGTTCCCTGTCAATATAGTGATGCAACTGTTTTTGAATTATTGTCAGTAAGATTTTATTTGCATGTTATATTAATGCTATTGTTCAATAATTTCCACATTCTGTGGGACCACCTTCCTTTGGAATAGTACAAATATGGATCTCTTCCAGTCACTGGCCAGGTTGTTGTTTTCTTAATTTCCTGGCATAGATGAGTAAGTACCTCCAGTGTGACATCCTTTTGTTGAAACATCTCAGTGGGTATTCCATCAATTCCTGGAGCCTTGTTTTTTTGCCAGTTCCTTCAGTGCAGCTTTGACTTCTTCATTCAGTATCTTTTGTTCTTGATCATAGGCCATCTCCTGAAATAGATGAGCATCAACCAATTTTTGTTGTTGTTGTTGTTACACTGTGTATTTCTTCCATCTTCTTTTAATGTTTCTCACATCATTCAATATTTTGCCCATAGAATCTTTCAGTATTGCAACTCAAACCTTGAAATTTTTCTTCAGGTCTTTCAGTTTGAGAACTGCCAAGTGTGTTCTTGCCTTTTTGTTTTCTAACTTCTTTGCACATTTCAATACAACACTTGGCTTTGTCTTCTTGAGCTGCTCTTTGAAATGTTCTGTTCAGCTCTTTTATCTTGTTATTATTTTCCATTTGCTGTAGCTAGTCAACCTTCAAGAGCATATTTCAGAATTTCTTCTGGCATCTGGTTTGTTTTTTCTTCCTTTCCTGTACTTTTAATGTTCTTTTGCTTTCTTTCTTTCTTTCTTTCTTTTTTAGTGTGATTTGGGTGAAGATATACAGAGCAAATTCACTTTCCATGCAGCAGGTCACATACACTTTGTCTCATGACATTGACCCGTTTACCACAATGCAACAGCTTCCCTCCCACTTCCTCCCCATAGTTACCTCTTCCCAGTGTCCATCCCTCCAT
>NW_006921667.1:1592979-1604093 GCF_000298275.1 Orycteropus afer afer | reverse complement strand
TTCAAAATGGCGGTGCACTCCAGACTGGCAAAAGTTCACAGCTCAGCCCGTGTTTCTCTTCACTTTCTCTGTTTATTCCTCAGCCCCCAGAGCAGTCTTCTGTGCAGTGCCTGGCTAGCAGCATTGATTTTTAGGTTAATTCTTGGCCCTACCACCACTCGGGAATCTCCAAGATGTCTGTGCTGTGCCATCAGGATCACTCAGGATTGCTGCCAGACTGGAGCTCAGTCTGTCTCTTTTTTTGGTATTTTCATGCAAATTATTCTTCTAGTTGGGGTTTAGTCCACTTCTATGTCCTTCCTGTCAAGACTCAGGGGTCCAGGATCATCTTCTGTGTCTGTGTTAATTGGTTTCCCTTTTCTTTGTTTAGGAGCATCTGTGCAGTCTTTTTGCCTAGTCCTCCATCTTACCGGAACTTTCATTTCTTTTGCTTTCTTCATGTATGATGATCCTAATGCCATCACATTTCACCTGATTTTCAGTCATTGATGTTCAGTGTGTGAAATCTATTCTTCAGATGGTTCCTAAATTCAGGTGGGATAAAATCCACATCATAATTTGGCTCTCATGGACTTGTTTTGGTTGGAGTTCTTTTAATTGTCTTGAGCTTCAACTGCAACTTGCATATGAACAATTGATGGTCTGTTCCACAGTCAGCTCTGGTTGCTGTTTTGACTAAAAATATTGAGCTTCTCCATCACCTCTTTCCACAGATGTAGTCATTCCATTTCCTGTGTATTCTATCTGATGAGGTCCATGTTTATAGCCACTGTTTATGTTATTGAAAAAAGGTATTTCCAATGAATAAGTTATTGCTCTTGCAAAATTATATCATGCAATCTCCAGCATCATTTCTATCACCATGGCCATATTTTCCAACTACTAATAATTCTTCTTTGTTTCCAACTTTCCAATTCCAATCACTAATAATAATCAATACATCTCAATTGCATATTTGGTCAATTTCAGACTGCAGAAATTGGTAAAAATCTTCAATTTCCTCATATTTGGCTTTAGTGGTTAGTGCATAAATTGGAAATAATCATGGTATTAACTGGTCTTCCTTGTAGGCATATGAATATTATCCTATCACTGACAGCTGGTGCTTCAGGATAGACCTTGAATCATTCTTTGTCACAAGGAATCTTGTGCCATTCTTCTTCAATTTTTCATTCTGAGTACAGTAGATTATATGATTGTCTGATTTAAAATGGTCAAAACCAGTCCATTTTGTCTCACTAATGCATAGGATGTCGATCTTTATGTGTTCCATTTCATTTTTGACAACTTCCAACTTTCCTATATTAATACTTCATACATTCCAAGTGGTGATTATTAATGGATGTTTGCAGTCAGTTTTTCCCATTTTGAATAGTGACTCATCAGCAGATGGTGGTCCCAAAAGCTTTGCTTCATCCACCTCACTCAAATCAACTCTAATTTGAGGAGGCAATACTTCTACAGTTGTATTTTGAGTGCTTTCTATCCTGAGGGGCTCATCTTCTGGCACTATATCAGGCAATATTTCCAGGATATTTATAACATTTTCAGTAATATATCAGTCAGTGATTCACTGTTATTCATAAAGTTTTCATTGGTCAACACAGTACAACAAAGTGACAGATAGTAGTGGGCATGCCTATGAGGTGAGTGAAAATACTATGGCTTGGGTTAGGAACAGTCTTCAGAATGACATCTTTGCTTCTTAACACTTTAAGAGGTCTTTTGCAGCAGATTTGCTTAGTACAACATGAAATCTGATTTCTTGACTTCTGCTTCTATGGGTGTTGATAGTGGATCCAAGTAAAATGAAATCCCTAAAAATTTCAATCTTTTCTCCATCATTTTCTTATCAGTTTGTTGTACTGTTGTGTCTCAGAACTTGCTATGAGTCTGAAGACTATATCACTGGTATTTTGAATACCAGTAGGGTCACCCATGGTGGTCAGGTTTCTGTAGAGGCCCCTGAGTAAAGCAGACTGGGAAGAAGAATGAGTCCAACCACTTTATGAAAAAAAATGGCCAGTGAAAACTTTATGAATAGCAGTGAAACACTGTCTGATATATTACTGGATATCTTTATAGATAGCCCTGAAATATTGTCAGATATAGTGCCTTCAGGTATGACAAAAAAAAAAACAAAAAACACTTCACTGCCATTGAGTCATTTCTGATTCATAGCAACCTCTCCTTGGGTTTCTGAGATGGTATCTCTACGGAAGTGGATTGCTCAATCTTGAAAGAACTCAAAATAAAACTGGAGAAGAGCTGCCTCCTAAAAGTAGAATCGACCTTAATGATGTAGATGGAGCTAACCTTCCAGGACCTTCATTTACTGATGGAGCATGACTCAAAAAGGGAAGAAACATCTTCAAACGTCCATTAATAATCATAATGTAGAATTTACAAACTATTAATCTAGGAAAATAAGAATTTGTCAAAAATGAAATGAACTGCAGAAAAATCCTTGTTCTAGGTATTAGTGAAGGAGCTCTGGTGGCATGGTACCCAAAGCACTTAACTGCCTACCAGAAGGCTGGTGGTGTAAATCCACCAGCCACTCCTTGGAAAGAATACTGAGCAATCTACTTCTGGAAAAATGTACCACCTTGGAAAACCAAAGGGGGTCTCTATGGGGCAGAATCGACTCGATGCCAGTGAGTTTGTTTGTTTGAGGTATTAGTGAGCTGAAAGGGACTGATATTGGCCATTTTGAATCAGACAATCATATTGTCTACTATTCTGGGAATGAAAAATTGAAGAGGAATGGCATTGCATTCATTATCACAAAGAATGTTTCAAGATCTATCCTGAAGCACAATGCTGTCAGTAATAGAATATTATCCATATTCCTACAAGGAAAACCAGTTACTCCAACCACTAAAACTAAATGTGAAGAAATTGAGGATTTTTACCAACTTTTGTAGATTGAAATGACCAAAGATGCAATCAAGATGCATTGATTATTACTTGTGATTGGAAGGTGAAAATTGGAAACAAAGAAGAATCATCTGCAGTTTGAAAATACAGCCTTGATGATAGAAATTATATCAGAGATTTCAAAGTAGAATTTTGTAAGACCAACTACATATTTATTGCAAGTACCTTTTTCGATAACATAAACAGTGACTATACATGAGGACCTTGCCATATAGAACATACAGGAATCAGACCGACTACCTCTGTAGAAAAAAAGCAATGGAGAAGCTCAATATCTTCAGTGAAACAAGGCCATGAGCTCACTGGAATTGTCCATCAATTGCTCATATGTAAGTTCAAGTTGAAGCTGAAGAAAATGAAAATAAATCCACAAGAGAAAATTATGACCATGACTACATCCTGCCTCAGTTTAGGGAAGAAACTGAAGATATGGATTTGACATATTGAGCACCAATGACCAAAAACAAGATGAGTTGTGGTGTGACATCAAGAACTATATCCATGACTGGAAAGGAAGAATAGAACAAAACACATGTCAGAAGAGACTGTGAAACTTGCTTTTGACCAGATAATAACTAAAGCAAATGAAACATATGATGAGATAAAAGAGCTGAACAGAAAATTTCAAAGTGCAGCTCGAGAAGACAAAGTAAAATATTATAACAAACTGTCAAAATCCTGGAGTTAGAAAACCAAAGGGGAAAAACACCTTTAGAATTTCTCAAGATGAAAGAACTGAAGAAAAAATTCAAGCCTCCAGTTGCAATACTGATGGATTCTATGGGCTGGACAATCTATTTCCATAGTGATACTGCCTGGGAAACCCAAGGAGGGGTCTCTATGAGTTGAATCTGACTCCATGGCAGTGGGTTTGGCTTGTTTGGTTTATGGGCAATATATTGAATGATGCAGGAAGCATCAAAAGAAGATGGGAGGAATGCAGCATCACTGTACCAAAAATAATTGTTCTATGTTCCACTATTTCAGGAGGTTGTATATGATCAAAACTATTGGTATTGGAGGAAGAAGTCCAAGCTTCACTGAATCGGGGATTGGTGACAAACAAAGCTGCAGCAATTGATGGAATACCCATTGATATTTTTGTAACAAAAGGATGCAGTTCTGGAGATGCTTGCTCATTTATGCCAAGAAATTCAGTTTTTGATGTATGCCCTTAATTATGTTGAGGAATTTCCCTTCTATTCCTATGAAAGTTTTTATCATGATTTTTTTTTTATGTTGTCAAATACCTTTTATAAATGAATTTATATATTTTTGTTGTTGTTTTGTTTCATTTATGTGGAGATTTGATATTTTTTTATCAAGTAGACTACCTCTTCTTGTTCTCATTTTATAAAAGTATAGTGGATAATTTTGCAGTATTTATCTTCAATATATGTTTTGGAATCAAACTCTTTCATACACAAAATAAAATATTCTATTGAGACTTTAAGTGTGATTCAAATACCTTTGTCATCTTTAAAATACTGAATCTTAATTATATATTAATGTATGATGTTATCAGCATTGGAAACTGGTCGTGGGAAACTACTATTTTTTCAACTTTTCTGTAAATATAAAACTATTTTAAAATAAATAAATAATGAATCTTTCCATCTTGGAACATTGCACATCTGTCATATTTTTGGCACTTCTTTTGATATATTTCAACAAGATTTGTAAATTTTGTACTTTCAGTTTAGGGTTATTTCTGTCTTTTTTGGTATTATAACATGAAATCTGCTCTCCCTCTATTTAGCTCTTTCTTCCTTACTGACTAATTCCAGGATATGAGAAAATTTATATTTTCCTTTGTTAAATTTCTGCTCAGCCCTTTATTATTATTATTATTATATTTTATTATGCTTTGGTGCATATGTACACAGCAAAATTTATTTTACATTCAACAGTTCATGTACATTTGATATCATGCCCCAATTACCATCCCTGACCATAACACACTCTCCTCTTGTTCCATCCCTGTGACCACTCCCTCCCTGTGCCCTTCTTAACTATGCACTCCTATCTGTTCAGCTTTCCCTCTGGTGCTCCATGGCTCACTGGTCTAAGGGGTGTATCTTCCTAGAGTGGGTGAGTGCATCCCCATAGGGTAGGTGTTCTACATGTAGGTCTTTCTAGTGTTGAGGTGAGAGCCAGTCCTTGGGAGTGAGTCCAATTCTAGGACTGAAGAGTAACATGGGGCCATAGTCTTTGAGGTCCTACCAGGCTCCATCTGACATGTAATTCTGGTCATTTTTGTGTTTTTGAATTTTGTTTCACATTTTTCCTCCTACTCTATTCAAAATTTCCAGGTTTGATCCCTTCTTGAGTGGTTGGCATTGGTAGCTAGGCACCACCTAGTTCTTCTGGTCTTGAGGTCCATGATATTCTTGGACTAACTGTTTCCAACCGGCATTGATTTTCTTCCCTTTTCTTTGCTTCAGATGAAAGGAGACCAATAGCTGCATCCTACAGAGCTGCTTGAAAGGTTTTAAGATCCCAGTCATTATTCACCAAAATAGGTTGTGGAACAAGATTTTTATGCACTATGTTGTGCCAATTAAGTTGTTGTCCCCCAATAGTATAGTCCCATGTCAGGAGCCCCAATTATTCTCTTTCTCAAGCTGGACTATATGAAGAAAAACGTGGTATCAGGACTGGAGGAAGAATCATTAACAACCTGAGATATGCAGACGATACAACTTTGCTTGCTGAAAGTGAGGATGACTTAAGGCACCTACTGATGAAGGTTGAAGAATACAGTCTGCAGTATGGTTTCCTTCTCACTTTAAGGAAACAAAAATCCTCACAACTGGACCAATGAGCAGCATCACAATAAATGGAGAGAAGATTGAGGTTGTCAAAGAATTCACGTTGCTTGGTTCTACAATCGATGCCAATGGAAGGAGCAGTCAGGACATTAGACGACATGTAGCATTGGGGAAGTCAACTGCGAAGGAACTGTTTCAAGTGCTGAGGAGCAAGGATATCTCCTTGAGGACTAAGGTGCACCTGACACAAGCCATGATATTTCCAATCGCCTTGTATGCATGTGAGAGCTGGACAATGAATAAGGAAGACCGAAGAAGAGTTGATGCTTTTGAGCTGTGGTGCTGGTGGAGAATGCTGAAAGTACCATGGACTGCTAAAAGAACTAACAGGTCTGTCCTGGAGGAAGTGCAGCCAGAATGCTCCTTGGAAGCAAGAATGGCCAGACTTTGTCTGACCTATTTTGGTCATGTTGTCAGAAGGGACCATTCCCTGGAGAAGGATGTCATGCTTGGTAGGGTGGAGGGTTGATGAAAGAGGGGGAGGCCTTCAATGAGATGGATTGACATGGTGGCTGCGATGATGGGCTCAAGTATAGCAGAGATTGTGGGGCTGGCGAGGGATCGGGCAGTGTTTCGTTCTGCTGTGCATGGGGTCACTATGAGTCAGAAACGACTCGACGGCACTTAACAACAACAACAACAAGGTGTTTGGTTGTCTCAGAAGTTACTTTAACTCTGTCTTCTGTTTCTTCTGTGATGAGTGTGACTAATTTTGTCTCACTTGTATCTATGTAAGATTATCTTTAGCTAATCTTGTCATTGATATAGGGTGCATTCCTCTTCTCCGACCCCACCTGATCTTTTCAGTTGTCTATGCATTTATCTGAAGCTGGTGTTTGGTGTTAGTGGTGATGCAGTGTTGTGCATATACTAGTTTTTATCTCTGTTGTCCATATCTTATGTGTATGTTTCAGTGTCCTTCCTTTCCTTAATATCATCATGTTTGTCACAAACTCTTTCCATACCATCCCTTCCCTTATCAAAATCAACATGTGACCCCAACTAGTCTGAAATTTTCCCTCCCCTTCCCTCCTATCCCCAGTAACTTACAAAGTGAGTTCTCTTCCCTAAGTAAACCCTTCTTTGATGCTTTACAATAATGATCTCATACACTATTTCCCTTCTTTGATTGACTTATTTCACTTAGCATAGTGTCCTCCAAATTCATCCACATGAAATGATTTGCATATTCTTCATTATTCTTTAATGTAGCATAGTATTCTGTTGTGCAAATGTACCAGAATTTGGTTATCCATTCATCTGTTGATGGGCATTTACGTTTTTTCCATCTCTTTGCTGTAGTGAATTGTGCTGTGATGAACATGGATATGCAAATATCTGTTCCTGTCCTGTCTCTCATCTCTTTAGGACATATTTCTAGTAATGGAATTTCTGGATCAAATGGTATTTCTATTTTCTTTTTTTTTTTTTTAAAGAAATACCACACCATTTTCCATAGTGGCTGTACCATATTGCAGTTCCACCAGCAGTATATGAGAGCTCCAATCTTTCTGCAACCTGGCCAGCAGTTGTTGTTTTCTGTCTGTTGAACTTTGCTATTCTTTTCTTGGGTGAGATGATATTTCATTGTCTTGATTTGCGGCACTCTAATGGCTAATGTTCATGAGCATTTGCTCATGTGTTTCTTGACTTCCAGTATATCATCTTTAATGAAGTATCTGTTCATGTCCCTTGCCCATCTTTGAACTAGATTGTTTGTCTTTTTGGTGAGGAGGTGTTAAAGTTTTCTATAAATTTTAGCAATAAGTCCTTTGTCAGATATGTCACAACCACATATTTCTTCCTGGTCTCTAGGTTGTCCTTTTACCCTTTTGGAGAAGTCTTTCAATGTGCATGGGAATTTAATTTTTACAAGGTCCCAATCATGTGGCTTCTCTTCCACTGCCTGTGAATTTTGGGTTATGCTTGATAGTCTATTTATGTCATAATTTAGGACCCCTAGATTTGCCTATATTTTATTTTGATGGGATTTATAGTGTTTAGTTTTACATTTAAGTCTTTGATCTAACTTGAGTTTGTTTCTGTGTTCTGCTTGGCCCTTTTGAGGATATTACAATAAGGTTACACTAATTTTCAAGCTGATTCTCTTGGATTTTCTTGTTATGCAATAAGATTACTTGCAAATAATGTCTTTTGCCTTTTTGTTTCTCAGTGTTCAAGTTTCCTTTTTATTTCACTGTTGTTATTTAAGTTTGCCTTTCCAGCACTTTGTTAAACAGAATTATTACATTTCTTTTTCTTACTGCTGACATTGATGGAAGAAGTGTAAATCTTTTCAATTAAGTTAAGGCTCCATGTCAATATTCTGGAGATAGTGTTTAATATATCAATAACATTCCTTTTATCCACAAATATGAATATATAATATAGGGAGAATATCATGTGACGTTTCTTTTTAGTATGTTAAATGAATCTCCATAGTAGATTTCTTAGTGTTGAATTATCATATCCATTCCTGTGAGATCTAAGGAAACATGCTGCATTATTCTTTAATATTAACATGTCTGAAATATTCTATTTTTCATGTGCTTGTTCTAAGACTTTTAATTGGATAATTTGATATGGTCTCACAAATATAAAAAGTTGTGTAACCATAAACAAAATACATTATTCACGCCTCTTTGAAGTTAGTACCTTGCAGCACCAGGTAGTACCCAATCTGCTGTCTGTCAAAATAATTTTATATTGTCTAGAATTTTCTATAAATTAAATCACATAGAATGAAATATTTTGTTTCTGGCTTCTTTTATTTAGAACAATGCTTGGAAGAGTTATTCATGTGGCTGCATGTGTCACTAGTCTATTCTTTTTTTTTTTTCTTCATTTTTTCCAATTCTTTTTTGTAGTGAATATATATGTAGCAAAACATTTTCCAACTCAACAATCTTCATGTATACAGTTCAATGACATAAATTCTGTTCATCATATGTTTCAATCACCACCAATACACATTCCTGAATATTTCCATCACCCACTTTTTTGCATTGTATAAATATACTACAATTCAACCATTTGAAGGGCAAATTGAGTTAGTTACAATTTTTGCATTTGTTTTCCATGAAGTTATAGAAATTTTTATGCAAGGTTTTTGTAGAAACACATTTTCATTTCTGTGGGATGAATCAATGTGAGTAAAATTGCTGGATTTTATACTGCAAGTACATATCTGACTTTATAAGAAGCTGTCAAACTGCATTCCCAGTGGCAATGTATGTGAGTGCTAATTACTCCATTGCCAATACTTCTTATTGTCAGTGTTTTTCATTTTAATAATTCTAGTGTCTTTGTAATAGTAGTGTCTCATTGTGTTCTGAACTTGAATTTTTCTAATGATTAGTGACAGTGTTTACCTGTCTTTTATTGACTATGCAAAGTCATTTAACTATGATCATCATAACAAATTATGGATAACATTGTGAAGAATGGGGATTCCAGCACACTTAATTGTGATCTTGAGGAACCTGTGCATAGACTAAAAGGTTGTTTTTCCGTCAGAACAAGAGGACACTGCATAAGTTGAAATCAAGAATGATGACCCTCAACAAGATGGATTAAGACAGTGGCTGCAACAATGAGCTCAGCAGGGATTGTGAGGATGGTGCTTCATTCAGTTGTACACATGGTCACTACGAATCAGAACTAATTCAATAGCACCTAACAAAAACAACAATGGTTTGTGACAATGTTGATCTTTTTGTGTACTTATATTCTACTCATATATATTCATAGAACTCTGGTGGCATAGTGCCTAAGGCATTTGACTGGTAACCAAAAGGCTTACTGTTCAAACCCACCAGCCACTCCTGGGAAGGAATATTGGGCAATCTACTTCTGTAGTGATACTGCCTCAGAAATCAAAGGAGGAGTCACTATGAGTTGGATCTGACTCAACAGCACGTAACAACAACAACAACAACAACATATTCATATAGAAGTTTATATTCAATTGTTTTGCCTGTTCTTTAAACTTTTCACTTGATTTTATTTAAATGTGTTTCCTGGATGCAGATACTTGTGTTGCTAACATATAGAGGGTCAGTGAAGAATGGAAGACCCTCAGTGAGATGGGTTGACACAGTGACTGCAAATGATGGGTTCAAGCATAGCAAGGATTGTCAGGATGGTGTCAGATCAAGCAATGTTTCATTCTGTTGTACATAAGGTCATTATGAGTTGGAGCCAATTTGATGGCACCTAAAAATAACAACAATATATTCTCCTAATGTGCAATTTATTTCTTCATTATCTTACTAGTTACTATTGAAAGACAAAGGAGACCCAAGCCAAATATTGTCTCTTATAACTTTTTCTAAAATGTCTATAGATTTAGATTTTACTTTTAGTCCTTAGTGATCTGGGTGAGTCAAAGAAACTTTATGTAAAACATAAAAAAAAAAACATAAATTGTAAAAGACAGAAAAAAATAGACTTCTAAGAAATAGTATAAGTCAGAAAATAATGAAGAAATATTTTTAAAGAACTAAAATAAAACATAACATAAATGTCAATACAGAATTCCATACCTAATGAAAATTTTCTTCAATATCAGAGATATAGTAAAGACTTTTATTTTAAAGATATACAGAAACATGAAGAATTTGCCACCAGCAGACTTGCACTACTAATTTTTTTATAAAAGTCCTTCAGAGAGAAGGAAACATATATGAGACAGAAATTGATTCTACATAAAATAATCAATACACTGGAAATAGTCAAATAGGTGGGTAAATACAAAGTATATTTTTTTCCTAAAACATTTTAATACATATTAATGTATTTAATTTAATACATATTAATGGTAATAGCCTAAGTAGAAATAAGATGCATGATAACAGCAGCAGGAAAAGCAGGAGGGGGGAATGAACATGTAGCATTACCATCCTTACGCTATTTGTGATATACTGTGATATTATCTGGTGGTGCAAAAGGTTAGGAGCTCAACTACTAGCATATAGGTCAACAGATGCAATGCATTCAGAAGAACCTCAAAAGACAGCCCTGGTGATTTGCTTATGAAAAGTCACAAAACTGAAATCTCGATGAAGAATTATAACCTGCACACGTCTGGTTTCTATGAGTTAGGTTTGATTCAACAGCAACTAACAACAAATAATGAATAGCATTACTTGAAAGAGACTGCTAAGTTAAATAATCATACTGTAATCCTAAAACAACCATTAAAAATGTAAAATTAGGGAGTTCTGGCAAGATGGTTGACTAGGCAGAAGGATTGCACAGACCCTCTTCAACAAAGAAAAAGGAAACCAATTAACACAGACACAGAAGATAATCTTGGACCCCTGAGCCTTGAAGGGAAGGATA
>NW_006921667.1:1580439-1587721 GCF_000298275.1 Orycteropus afer afer | reverse complement strand
GCTGCTTATGCACAGGGAGACAGCTCAGGGTGTAGAAGAGCATGGAAGGATGGACACTGGGAAGAGGTAACTATGGGGAGGAAGTGGGAGGGAAGCTGTTGCCTTGTAAATTTTGGTCAATGACATGAGACAAAGTATATGTGAACTGTTGTATGAAAAGTGAATTTACTCTGTAATCTTCACCCAAATCAAAATAAAATTAAAAAAAATGTAAAATTAATAAACATTACTAATAAGCTTATTAATCTAATAAAATGAAACCATAAACTCTATTTTGTCTGTACATTAATACACAAAAACTTGAAATTGACATTTTCATATGTTTAAAGTCTTTCAAATACAGAATTTAAATGGGTTGAGACAATTTGTTAAAAATATAAAAATAGAATATTTTCCAACTGTGCAAGAACCACTGATTGACTTCAAGAAATATACAAGTCCAATTTCTGCAAATACTATTGCATAATTAGGATTAAATACTATACAGTTATTAACATGTCAACATCAATGATGAGCTCCTTTGTTTTAATTCATCAATCTTTGTAAGCAATATTTTTCAGATGCAAAAGGTACTAAATCAAGAGGAAATTGAAGATTTTACCAAATCTGCAGTCTGAAATTGACTGAACATGCAATTCAGATGTGCTAATTGTCAGTGGTGATTGGAATGAAGTTGAAAACAAAGAAGAATCACAGGTAGTTGGAAAATTTGTCCTTGGTGATAGAAATAACACTGGAGATCACATCATAGAATTTTGCAAGATAAACCACTTATTCATTGCAAATACCTTTTTTCCAACAGCACAAATGGTGGGTATACACATGGACTTCACCAGATGAAGTATACAGGAATCAGATAGAGTACATCTGTGGCAAGAGGTGAAGGAAAAGTTGAATATCTTCAGTCAAAACAAGGTTAGGAGCTGATTGTGGAACAGATTATCAACTGCTCATATTCAAGTTCAACTTGAAGTTTAAGACAATTTTAAAAAGTCCATGAGAGCCAAAATATGACCTTGATAATATCCCTCCTGAATTTAGAGACCATCTAAAGAATAAATTTGATACATTGTACACCAGTGACCAAAAACCAGAGTAATTGTGGGATGATATCACAAACATCATCCATGAAGAAAGCAGAAAGTCATTAAAAAGACAGGAAAGGATGAAAAGACCAAAAAAGATGAGAAGAGACTCTGAAACTTGCCCTTGAGCAAAGAGTAGCTAAAGCAAGTGGAGGAAATGACAAGATTAAAGAGCTGAACAGGAGATTTCAAAGAACAGCTCAAGAAGACAAAGTCAATTATTATAATGAAATGTGCAAAGACATGGAGTTGCAAAGCCAAAAAAAGGAAAGAACATGTTGGCATTTCTCAAGCTAAAAGAGCTGAAGAAAATAATTAACCCTCAAGTTGCAATATTGAAAGATTCTATGGGCAATCTTGAATGGTGCAGGAAATATTGAAAGAAGATAGAAGGAATACACAGTCCAAAAAGAATTGGTTCATGTTCATCTGTTTCAGGAGGTGGCACATGATCAAGAACCAATGGTATAAAGGAAGAAGTCAAAGCTGCACTGAAGGAATTGGCAAAAAAACAAGGCTCCAGGAATTGATGGAATACCCACTGAGATGTTTCAACAAATGGATGCCCCACTGGAAGCAATCATTTGGCTATGCCAAGAGATTTGGAAGACAGTTACTTGGCCAACTGAGTGGAAGAAATCCATATTTGTACCCATTTCAAAGAAAGGTGATCCTACAGAATGTGGACATTATCGAACAATGTCACTAACATGACACACAAGTAAAATGTTACTGAAGATAATTAAAAAAAAAAAAAAAAAAAAAAAAAACAGTTGCAGCAGTATATTGACAGTGAACTTCCAGAAATGCAAGCTTCAGAAGAGGATGTGAAGTGAAGGATATCAATGCTGATGTCAGATGGATCTTGGCTGAAAGAAGCAAATGCAGAAAGATGTTTACTTGTGTTTTATTGACTATGCAAAAGCATTTGATTTTGTAGATCATAACAAATTATAGATAATATTGAGAAGAATTGGAATTCCAGAACCCTTAATTGTGCTCATGAGGAACCTGTATATAGACCAGGAAGTTGTCATTTGAAGAGAATAAAGGTACACTACATGGTTTAAAATCAAGAAGGGAGTACATCAGAGTTGTATCCTTTCAAAATAATTACTCAATCTGTATGCTTAGCAAAAAATCCCAGAATCTGGACTATATGAAGAAGAATGTGGCATCAGAATTGGAGGAAGACTAATTAACAACCTGCAATACACTGATGACACAATTTTGCTTGCTGAAATGAGGAAGACTTGAAGCACTTACTGATGAAAATTGAAGACTACAATCTGCAGTATAGATTACACCTCAATATAAAGAAAAGAATAAATCCTCACAATTGGACTAATACGCAACATCATGATAAATGGAAAAAAGTTTGAAGTTGCCAAAGACTTCATATTACTTTGTTCTACAACCAACACCAACAGAATCAGCAGTCAAAATATTAGACGGCATATAGCATTGAGCAAATATGCTGCAAAAGACCTCTCTCAAGTGCTGAAGAGCAAAGATATCTCCTTAAAGACTAAAATGTGTCTAACCAAAGCCATGGTATTTTCAAACACCTCATATGATTGTGAGAGCTGGACAATGAATAAAGAAGACCAAAGAAGAGTTGATACTTTTGAATTGTGATGTTGGTGAAGAATGCTGAAAGTACTGTGGACTGCTAAAAGAACTAACAAAATTGTTCTGGAAGAAGTGGAGCCAGACCATCCCTTGGAAGCAAGAATGGCCAGACTCTGTCTCACCTACTTTGGCCATTTTGTCAGAAAGCACCATACCCTGGTATCATGCTTGGTAAAGTGGAGGGTCAGCTAAAAAGGAGAAGGCCCTCAACAAGATGGATTGACACAGTGGCTATAATGATGGACTCAGACATAGCAAGGATTGTGGGGCTGGGACAGGACTAGGCAGTCTTTAGTTCTGCAGTTCATAGGGTGGCTATGAGTCAGAGATGATTTGATGGCACCTAAAACAGCAACATAATGTACATAATAACCTATTTATATATATTCATATATACAGTTTATTAAATTATATGTTATTGATTATAATAATTATATATTATAATGATATATGTATACATATATTTGCATATGTATATATAGTCATATATTTATTAAAACTGCATATTAAACATATAAAATGAATATACTTTATAACACTATGGTTATTGCTATTAGTTGACTATGGGTTGTCTTTGACTCATGATGGCTTTGTTAGTAAACAAATTAAATATTGCTTAGTCCTGAGCCATCCTCATAATCATTGGTAGGGCCCATTGTTACAGCCACTGTGTCAATCCATTTCATCAAGTGTTTCCCTTTTTTTTTTGCTGACTATCTAAGGAGCATGATGTCTTTTTCTAGTGATTTGTCTTTCCTGATGATATGTTCAGAGTAAGCATGATGAATTCTCAACATCCTTATTTCTAAGGATCACTCTGATTATATTTCTACCTAGACTGATTTGTTCATTCGTCTGGCAGTCCATGCTATAGTCAGTATTCTTCCTTAACACCACAATTGAAATGTGTCAATTCTCCTTTCATTTTCCTTTTTCATTGTCTAAGTTTTGCAAGCACATGAAGCAATTGAAAATATCGTGACTTGGATCATGTGTACCTTAGTCATCAAAGAGATGTCTTTGGTTTTTAACCTGGAAAGAGATCTTTTCAAAATATTTCCCAATACAAAAATATGTCATTTGATTTTTTGACTGTTGATTCCATGAGCATTGATTGCTGATCCAAATAAAATGAAATCCTTGATAAATCTTTGACAATTAGAAATTGTATAATTAGTATTATATAATAAAGGAGCTCTGATGGCACTGTGGTTAAAGCATTCGACTGCATATCAAAATATTGGCAGTTGGAATGCACCAGCTGCTCTGCGGAAGAAAGTTAAGACAGTCTGCTTCCATAAAATTTACAGCCTTGAGAATTGTATGAGATCATTCTACTC
Source organism: Orycteropus afer afer (assembly GCF_000298275.1). NCBI lineage: Eukaryota > Metazoa > Chordata > Mammalia > Tubulidentata > Orycteropodidae > Orycteropus > Orycteropus afer. The sequence goes on along the minus strand of NW_006921667.1, from coordinate 1,583,664 downwards.
TGTCTTATAGTGTTGGTATAAGTCGGAGTGGACTCAATGGCAGTGGGATTCTGTTTGTTTGTTTGTTTGTTTGTTTGTTTGGAGGAGCAGAGCTGGGAGGGAGGGTGACAGTTAATCAGTTATTTAAAGAGTGAAAAAATAAACAGTGATGTTTTAATGAATGAGAAGCACAGTTCTAAAAGCTTGTCTTTTTTGAGAGACAATATAATTCAGTGTTCAAACATGAATTTCAAGAGAGAGGCTTGCATCATTTCAGTTCCAATTCTAGCATTTTCTAACTATGAGTCCTTAGGCAAATTAATTCTTGTCCTTTAGGTTTAATTTTTCCTCTTATAAAAAGGAACATAAATTAACACCTAACTCAATGAGTTATTGATAGGACTATATGACTGAATGGAGGTAAAATAATTAGAGTTGTGCATGATACATGTTAGGACTTATGATTACAACTACTATTATTACTACCAATCATGATTGCTAAAGGTATATAGAAATAATTGCCACACTAATGGCATTTATGTATATTAACTCAATCTTAGTTTAAAAAAAAAAAAAAGTGGGATATTATTCCAGCCTTTGAGATAAGGAAACTGGTACACAAGGAGTTAATCATTATTGTTATCATTATTAAAATATGTTTGTGTGAAAACATTCTACTTGGGGAATAAGTCATTTCCGTCTTGGTAGGTGAATTGGGAGGTAGGTGGGTTAACAACTTGGAAAAATAGTTTTATATGGATATTTATAAATTAGATTAGCTGGTAATGTTCATGTTTTATAGCAGAAACACCATATTTAACTATCAAAGTCACATTTACTTTATATTAAGAAGTGAACAAATCAGCTCTAGTCTTTTAAAATCTTTTTTGAAATGTTTGTGTAGTATAGGAATTCGTTGGTCTTTGATATTAAAAACTACCTGGAATAAATTAGGGCCAGTTGTGTGTGTGTGTGTGTGGGAGGTTAATACATAGCTAATAGCGACATGCTCCACACATTTCTTTAATCTCAAATAATGATGAATATAGAGTATGTGTGTGTGTATATGTACACACACACGTATATATACCCAAAATAAAGTAAACTAAAATAAGCAAACTCACTGCCATTGAGTCAGATCCAACTCATAGTGACTCCTCCTTGGGTTTCCAAGACAGTATCATTACAGAAGTAGATTGCCCAACCTTTCTTCTGAGGAGTGGCTAGTGGGTTTGAACCACCAGACTTCTGGTTAGCAGTCAAATGCTTTAGGCACTACTCCACCAGAGGTCCCATAAATATATACAGGAGCTCCAGACATATGTTGTTGTTAGGTACCATCGAGTCATTTTCAACTCATAGTGACCCATGCACAGCAGAACAAAACACCTCTCGATTCTGCACCAGCTCCATGATCCTTGCTATACTTGAGCCCATTGTCACAGCCACTGTGTCAATCCATCTCATTGAAGGCCTTCCCCTCTTTCGTTGACCCTCCACCTTACCAAGCATGACATCCTTCTCCAGGGAATGGTCCCCTCTTACAACATGACCAAAGTAGGTGAGACAAAGTCTGGCCATTCTCGTTTCCAAGGAGCATCTCAGCTGCACTTTTCCAGGACAGATCTGTTAGTTCTTTTAGCAGTCCATGGTACTTGCATCATTCTTCACCAGCACCACAACTCAAAAGTATCAACTCTTCTTCGGTCTTCCTTATTCATTGTCCAGCTCTCACGTGCATACGAGGTGATTGGAAATATTATGGCTTGTGTCAGGTGCACCTTAGTCCTCAAGGAGACATCCTTGCTCCTCAGCACTTGAAAGAGTTCTTTCACAACCGATCTGCCCACTTAATGCTACTATTATTCAAATTTATGCACCAATCACCTAAGCGAAAGATGAGGAAATTGAAGATTTTTGCCAACTTCTGCGGTCTGAAATTGACCAAGCATGCAATCAAGATGTGATGATTATCACAGGTGACTGGGATGCAAAATATGGAAACAAAGAAGAATCACCAGTAGATGGAAATTTGGCCTTAGATGTAGAAATAATACTGGAGATTGCATGATAGAATTTTGCAAGACCAACTTTTTATTACAAATACCTTTTTTCAACAACAAAAAGAGCAGCTATACATGTGGACTTTGCCAGACAGAGTGCACAGGAATCGGACTGACTACATCTGTGGCAAGAGGAGATGGAAAAGTTCAATATCTTCAGCCAAAACGAGACCGGTAGCTAATTGTGGAACCAACCATCAACTGCTCATTTGCAAGTTCAAGTTGAAGTTGAAGACAATTAAAAGAAGTCCACAAGAGCCAAAATATGACCTTGATTATATCTCTTTTAAAAAATAGATTTGAAGCATTGAACACCAATGACAGAAAAACAGAGACATTATGAGATGACATCAAGAACATCATCCATGAAGAAAGCAAGATTTCATTAAAAAGATAGGAAAGAAAGGAAAACCAAAATGGATGTCAGAAGGGACTCTGAATCTTGCTCCTGAACAGAGAGCAGGTAATGCAAATGGAAGAAATGATAAGAAAAAAAAGCTAAATAGTACTTCTGGTAAAAAGGAGGAATAAGCAGACAAGCTATACAGACCCTCTTCAACAAAGAAAAGAGAAATGAATTGATGAAGGTACAGAAAGTTATCCTGGAGCCCTGAACTTTGAAAGGAAGTATGCAGAAGTGTATTAGGCACTAATTAGTGAGGAAACCTGAATGAAAACAGTGAGTATGAGTACAGAGATGGTTGGAGCAGTGGATTGTCAGCTACTCTGATGGGACCAACAGCCTGAATATTTCCAAGTGGTGTTGGGACCTGAGAATTGACCTATGGATCATCCCTGTTCTCCAAAGTCTACAGGGACAACTGCACTGGCGGTCTATAACTAGGAAGGGAAATAGCAAGGAGGGAGAAAACATGAACTGTAGACTTTTGGCTGTTCAGGGGGATGCAGCCATTTTGAATGTTTGCAAGGGGTGGCCATTTTGGATATTTAAAGTGTCAGCATTCTAATTCAAATTCACATTCTAATTGACTCCATTTGCCAAGGACAGCAGTGATATGCAGGAGGCTGGCAACAGGAAGGGAGAGAGGTGTTGAGTGTATAAGTGCTGCCAACTAAGGAATAGAGGAGCACAGCACAGTACCCTGCTTACATAGTGTGTTAGATTGGGTTCTCTAGAGAAACACTAAAAAACTGCAAAGTATATATATATATATATATATAT